>NC_092500.1:23694700-23998547 GCF_047511675.1 Marmota flaviventris | reverse complement strand
GAGTCAGTAGATGATATAATCTTGTGGGATCATCATCACATACATGAGCCGTCAATGATCAAAATGTCATTATGTGGCACATGACTATATTTTAAAAATATATGACTATGCTGGGCGTGGTGGTTCACACATGTAATCCCAGTGCCTTGGGAAGCTGAGACCGGAGGATCACGAGTACAAAGCTAACATCAGCAAAAGTGAGGCATTAAGCAACTCAGTGAGACTCTGTCTCTAAATAAAATACAAAATAGAGCTGGGGATGTAGCTCAGTGGTGGAGTGCCCCTGAGTTCAATCCCTGGTTCCAAAAAGAAAAAAAAAAAAAAGTGACTGGCAGTCATAATGTGAGCCTCTATCTATTGAGTGTTTACTCCATGGCGGGCACTATACTAGATGCTTCACATGTGTGTTAAAGCAATGTTTAAAGCTGGAGAAAGTAATTGTCTCATTAACATGTGAGAGTTTCCAGTCTTCCTCCTTTCCTGTTGCTCCCTGCTGGGGGCTGAATATCTATGGCTCCTCAAAATTCAGATGTTGAAATCCTAACTAATGTGATGTGTTGTTAGGAGGCAGGGACTTGGGTGGTGATTAGCTCATGAGGGTGGAGTCCTCACAGATGGGGGATTAATGCCCTTATAAAAGAGCGCAAGGGAGCTCCCTTTAGCCCCCTTTCTGCTATGTGAAAGAGGCACAGTGAAAAGGAAACCAGCTGCAAACAAGGGAGAGAGCCTTTGCCAGAACCCAGCTATGTTGGCACCTTAGTCTAAGACCTCCAGCCTCCAGATCTGTGAAAAGCAATTTTCTGTTGTTCATAAACCGTGTGGTCTATGGTAATGCGTTTACAGCAGCCTGAACTCAGATATTTTTAAATCTTCTTTCTCTAAGGAAAAAAGACAAAAATCCAATCTTGTGATTGATTTGAAAAACAGAAAAACAGACCTCTTTCTTTGGCCTAAGAGACCTTCCATTTGGGCACCTTCCACGTGTTCTTTGTTATTCTAATTCTGAAACTGGCAATTCCTTTCTCTCCTGCTTCTTGGTGTATGCTGCAAACCTGGAGTCTAATTCCCAGGATCACCCCCTCGCTCCCCAGAAACCTCTCAGCAACTCTCTCTCCCACCATCTCCTCTTCCTGGAACTTTTCAAGGTAGCTGGTTGGTTCCGGACCCACCCACCGCCCCCATGCACCTTTTCCTTTGCACCCTCAAGTCTTAGGAATCTGTCTTTCCCTTCCCTTCAGAGAGCAGTTGCCTGTCTCTAGGATTCTTTGTTTCCTCCTTTAGTCTCTTTCCCAAGGTACCTTTGCTTTGAAGAAGTTTGCTAAAAAAGGAGTAGATCATTTCATTTTTTATGATCAGCGAAAGAAAAAGTAGGAGGCTTCATAAGGAAATTGACAAGATCTAAAGTTATTTGCATTTCATAAGAATCAGAACTTTCCCAAGTTTCTTTTTAAAAAAAGAACTTTCAAAGATACCAAAAGAAAAAAAGATGACCTGAATGTTGCTGATCTGGGGACTTTGAATTTAGCAGCTTCAGGTTGGGACCAAGAAATCAGAGCCTTCTTTGCTTCTAGTTGCCTCTGTGCCGCGTTTCATCCCCAGTGTCCCCTTTCTTTTTCCTTCCAGAGTATAACAGAGCCAAACAGATCATCTGTGTGCCCGTGGATGTGACAGACACGTTGAGATGCTTTAGAGAGACCCTGGAAAAATCCAAATACCATAACAGATCAATCCGACACAGCAGAAAGTTGCTTTCATTATTTCTGGCACAGACACAAGGTAATTGGTGGTTTCATGTTCCTGGATCTGTTTGTGTAGGGCCACCATCCTGCAGACCCCTTCCCCACTGACATCCCACCCCTGGCTGCCTTTCCCTGTCTCCTCTTGTCTAAAGGATCTTACCATCTTTCCTTCTACACTTCATTCCTACTATGGCAATTTCTCACTCACCTGCTTTTATGCTTTCTGAGAAACTAGCCAACTCCCTGGAAAACATGTGGAAATAATATTCATTAATTGTCTGATGCTGTACATTGTTGTCCTCACAGTTGCCTTTGCAGGTCTAGGACTGTGCTCATGTTCTGCTTCCATTAGTGGATGGGTAAGGCATACTGAGTTAACTAGAACCTTTTACCAAGTACCACTTCACCCATTTCAAAGAAATGGGTGCATTTTAAAATAAGCACCATTAAGACCTCTTACTAATCCCATAAATTTTCATCTTAGAGTTTTCTTTTAGCTTAGAACCAGATATTCACTATTATTGGTTATATTACGTTTACTCATTTTCTTCCTTATCAACATTTATCAATTTGTGAATTCAATCAAGGCAGGGCTTTGAGTGGGTAAGTGGTAAACTCAAAGAACAGTGTAAAATTTAGGCTGAGAAAAAAATCCTGAATTATCTATACTTAGGTTATTTTAAGACTTTAAAACTTTGACCTATATTTATGCCCTTTGCTGCTCAAATTTATCCAAGTAATGAGAATAAACTCACAGTAATTATATTCTGAAGCAATTAAAATAGATTTAATTTACCACCCCTTAAATAAGTTGCTAATTTCCACTGAACTTACCTTTTAGAAATTTGGTCAGTTGTTTTTACAGCCACGTACAGAGTTTTTTTTACAACCACGAACAAAGTTTTATCTATCTATTTATCTATCTATCTATCTATTTATTTATTTATTTTTACTGATTTGCTTGTTATATTTTTGGCCACCCCTTCATCTCCCAAGAGCATTCCTTATAAAAGTATGCCAAATTTTTGGAGGTATTGTCTGCAGACTCACATTATGTTCAACTAGCCCTCCAGATTTTTTTTTTACCTCTTTTCAGTTACTCTATACATTAACAATGGGTAAGGCATAGAGTAAAAAAGGAAATTCATTCCTAAAAATGATTCTGTTAATTCACCCTGAATCTCACCTGGTGCTAAAATATTCTCAGTAGTTTATCCCTAGTCCTCAGGCTGCGGACTTCAAAATCCATATTAGCTTCTCTCTCTGCTACTTTGACTATTTCCCTGGCATATTTTTTCTCTGCTTTTCCCTGTGTGTTTTCTGATCTTAAAAAGAGAGAGTTTTTTCCCCCATTTTTTTTTTTCTTTCTTAGGCCAGAACTATGTAAGAGTTGACTCTATCCCAGAGGTTTCTGCCCCAGGGGCAAATGAACATCTTACTGTCTGAAGCTATTAAAAAAAGGCGAACTCATACTGTGTAACTTCCCCCAATTCCCCAAAGCATGATCTCAACATTAGCTTTCTGGTTTACTGGCCCTTTGTAGTGCTCTTTATGAAATAACAAGGGTATAGAGCCCATCCTCCCACACCGGGGTGTCTTTAAAAGATGATCCTGGATACCAAGTTTAGGGAAAAAGTGACCCTCAAACTGCAAATAATTCCCATGTGTATGCAAAATCTTTTCTTCCCTTTCGGTTTCCTCTACCCTTTCCCTCCCCATCCGTTTCCTTCCTTTCACCATTTTAAATTTTGTTTCCACAAATTTAGGAGATAGAGCAGGAATCAACAATTTAAAATTCACGCCTGGGAAGGTGGAATTTTGTCTGGGAACAGAAGAGATGCACATGTCAACACCTCCTAATCTTTCTCAGGAGCACTTCAGAGTTTTTAGTTCAGTGGAGAAAAGCAAACTTCCCTATTCACAGCTGGGATTGGTAATTTCTTCTTATCACCAAAGTATTGGTAAGGCTAACCCACTGTGTATGCATGTTCTATATGGCCTTCTGAATTAATAGTGAGGTTGCATCTGGTCCTGAAATGTTACCCTTGGAAGTAGTGTGAAAGATCTTGATTTATCACACTATCATAGGCTGTGATACAACAGTCTGAATACAGAAGATACTTTCAGTCTCCTCTTGTGACCCACTTTCCCAGCCTGGTTGTCACCCTTGTGAGATTCTAAGCCACCCTTCTGCCCATCCCTCTTTAATAGGAACTGTGAACACCTTGTGGGGAGGGGACCCTTATATATGCTTTTTCTTGATCGCAGATGAGTTTATTTTCCTTTTTTGGCTTTTCTACAAATTCAATAATATATTCTCAACCTATATTGTAGACCCAATTTGCCCTTTTTGGACAAAACATCAGTTGATGTTTTATAATTCTCTTTCCCCTTATATTTTACTGAAGTAAAATTTATATTTATCACATTCTTCCTACATACACATTTCTAACAACAACAACAAACCCAATCAAAAAAACAACAACAAAACCTTTATGGGGCTTTAAGCATCACCAGTTAGGGGTTATAGGTGGTCTCCCAGAAAGGAGAAAGAGGACCTCAACTGCACCCTTGCAGGTTCTTGACTTAGGCTGCAGAAAGGAATTTCAGGATATGTAAAAAAGAAACAGATTTATTCATGAGAGCAATGCTTATTCAGGCATGCATCAATAGAGCAGGACACACTCTCAAAGGAAGGAGTGTAGGTATGGAAAGTAAGACATGCATTTGGGGTCTTGGGCTCTTCTTTTTAAATCTGTTTAAAAAGCCATTTTAATAAACTTCCTGATTCTGATTATTAACCATCTATTATACCTGTAGTTCATAACACCTGTAGTATTTTGATACAAGGTTGACAGAATATCAACAACATGAGTGAAAGGGGATTGGACAGATGAAATTTTGGGTGGGGAAATAAATTGGTTCTTTGGGGAATAACCGTAGTTCAATGTTTAATGCTCAAGGGTGTAATGAGACCATATGAGATCCCCTCTGAAAATGACCAGGGCTCAAGTCAGAGTGTTGGACACTTCTTTTAAAGTGAACTTTGAAATATTGATCATGAGAAGTGCATGGGGATAATGTTAGCCCGATGAGCTCTATTCTCTTACTCCTGGAACACAGGGTGGGTCACAGAGGTCTGATTCTCTTTGGGATCTGTATGTTTGATGTCATCCAGTCAGCAGATAATGTGTTGAATGTGCCCATATTCCCAAGTATCTAACAATATTTTCTCTTAGCTTTATTTAGTCTAAAGAAAAGTATATTGTGTAAGCTAGCAATGTATGTAGGCATTAATCATCTAGATTTGCAATACTCTTAAGACTTGAAGACTTCTTTTTTTTTTTCAAGATTTCAGGCTTTGAGGAACATAGGTTTGGGGAGGAGTAAAGGCAAGGGTATTCAGGGAGCTGCTTTTATTTATTTATTTAATGGTACTGGGGATTGAATCCAGAAGTGCTCTACTACTGAGTGTCTTCCGAGATTTTTAATTTTGAGACAGGGTCTTGTAAAGTTGCTGAGGCTCTCCTTAACTTGTGATCCTTCTACCTCAGCCTCCTGAGTAGTTGTGATTATAGGTGTGGTGCTCTTGAAGGTTTTTAGGTTTCAAGTGACAGTTGCTTTTCTCTACCCCATTAGTCTCCTTTATACCTATTTTTATTTCTTGCCTCCTGCCTCATAAAGTAAAGGATAAATTAAACAAAATCACTTTATAATAAAAGAACTCGTGTGTTAGCATATAAATGCTCAGGCATTAGAAGGTGTGAAGAGGTGGTCAGATGCTTCTGTCCTCTATGTGCAATCACCATGATATGATAGCTACGGATAAACTGACACAGGTGTGTTGTATTGGTGACTTAAGAATTATTAGCATTATTAACTTAGGTGATATGATTTTCTAAAATGGCAAATAAGTCTTGATAACATTCTGAACAAAACAAAGTTCTACATTGATTGTATTTCTGGAAAATTTAGGATGTTTAAAATCATGCAAAAATACTCTTTTATGTGTAAAATGAGGTTAGATATCAGACCAAGTTAATTTTAAAGATATTTTGCACTTTTTTTTTTTTTAACTGTGGGGAAGTTTCTGTGTATTACAGGCCATCCAGAATTTCTGGTTCTCACCTATAAAATACCAGAAAATGCACCAATGTGACAACTAACAAAATCCTTTCTTAAATTTCTAAAATGCCCTCCAAGACAGTACTGCCTCATGAGGAACCACTTCCATGTTAGTTGGCCTCCTAGCTTCCTGAAAGCACGCATTTATTAAAAAACAAACAAACAAATTTGCATGATACTGAAGATATATTTTCTGGATTTAGGTAAAAGAAAAAATTCTGCTTTACTGTGATCTTGTCACATCTCTGCTCAAAGCAAACTCTTTGGGCCTCCCCAGTTGCTATAGGGCAGCCTCCACAATTCAGCACCTGGCAATCAGGGGCCTCCAGAATCAGACCCAACCTCTGTCCTCAGGCTCCCAGTTTACCTTCTCAAGAAAACTGTGCTCCAGTCATCCCCATCATTCCCATGTATCTGTGCCTTTCTCCCTTTTCACCATCCCTCCCTGTCTGACTTCATCCCAATCTCCTGTTCCTATGTGTTCAAATAAAACATTGTTTGCTCTCTCTGGGTATATAAATATAGTGTGACATTTGAAGGCACTATTAACTTGAAGCTTTCTTACTGCAATCTACATGGTTAAGGAGTAATGCAGTTTAAAATATTCTTGCAAATAAAAAGGAAATATTTCTCTTGCAACTGACATTTGTTCTTTTACTTGATTAAAAATACAGATGTTCTCCATGCCAGCAATCAAAGAAGTCTTAAAGTTCAGGCACTCCATACACTTGGAAATCTTCTCATCTTTGCAGAAAAGAAAAGGTAGATTTTTAGGAGTTAATAGGTCAAGGGCTAACTTCTTTTGTTTGTCAAAGATTTTAATAATTAGGAAAAAATATTGTTTTCCATAAATTTTAGTTGCACCATGCTTCATTTTATAGTATCAAATGCTACTTGAGAGAAACTGTTATGAACAATGGATGGTATAGATTTATTTTCTAATATCTTCATTGAATATTTTTTTCACCCTATTTACTTTTCCTTTTGGAAGGTGGGCTTGAAGACCAGTCTTGGAAAACATACCACTTGATGCTTTTTTTGTTCTAGGGCTGCTTTTAAGTGTTGGTGTCAAGCTCTTGATGATATATTCAGAAAACCAGATGTTCTACATACATGGAAAGAATTTGTCCCCTCCTCCACCAGTGCCCCCAATAGTTGTTCACCTCAGACCTTCAAAGACTACAGTGAGGAATTTCTATCAAAAGTTGGCATTTGGGGGTGTCTTCAAGGTGCAGTCATATCCGCAAAGATAGCACAGTGAGTATGAGGATGGAATGACCCACATCCTAGCTACCCTTTGTGCGATAGCCACAAGTGCTATCTTCTTAGAAAGTTATATCCCCACCATGCAGGGTGATATGGATTACTCATTGGTGATGTTTATTGGTTTTGACCATCTTCTCCATCTTTCTCTTTTGCTCTCATACTCTTGGCTTTTTAGCTCTCTAGGACCTCCACTTCCACCCCCACACCTCCCAGCTCTAAAGTAGGAGCACCACATCAGCATAGATAGGTCTTTGCTTTATTCACGGAGGTATCCCACGTGTCCGGCATTCATTGACTACCTGTTGAAGAAGTGAGAGAAGGAATAGTTGGCACGGAGGCAAGAATAACGATGGAGGCTGGCTGATGTGGGAAGGGTCAAGAGTATTTTTGAAACCCTGTACCCTTGGCATGTCACTCATTCTTTCTCAGCCTCATGTCCTCATCTATAAATGGTGATGGTGAAAATTACATGACACATGCTAACAGTGTGCTTGGCTTTCCATAACAAAGTATCACAGACTGGGCATAAGCACCAGAAATGTATCATCTCAGAGTTCTGGAGTCTGGACATCTGAGATCAAGATGTTGGCTGATTGGTTTCCTCTGAGGCCTCTTTCCTTCGTTTGTAAAGGGCCATTTTCTCACCATGTCCTCCTATGGCCTCTCCTCTGTACTGGTCTGTGTTCTAATCTCTTTCTTCTGCAGACACCAATCATATTAGGTCAAGGTCCATTCATATGACCTCTTTTTAACTCAAGTACCTTTTTGGAGACCCTATCTCCAAGTACAATTACATTCTGAGGTTACTGAGGGGTTAAGATGTCTATACACAAATTGTGAGGGGATACAGTTTAGCCCATAATGCAGTAGGATTAGTTTCCTATTCCTGCTGTGACAAATTGCTACAAACTTAGTGACTTAAAACAAAATGGTTTTGTTGTTTTGCTGTGCTGGGATGGAACCCAGGGCTTCACACAAACTGGGCTAGCGCTACTGCTGAGCTACACCCCCAGCATGTGCACAAATTTATTATCTTACAGTTGTGAAGTTCAGAAGTATTAAAATCAAGGCATCGGTGGGGATGTGCTTCCTCTGGAGGCTCCAGGGAACAATCTGTTTCCTGGCCTTTTCCAGCTTTGGGGTTCTTCTGCATTCCACAGCCAAAGCCCCATCTATCCTTAAGACCAGCTGCCCTCCATCTTTCTCTTTTGCTGTCACCCTCTTGCTTTTTGGCTCTCTAGGACCTCCACTTCCACCCCCTACATCTCCTTCTCTGACTCTGATCTACCTGAATAAAATCCAGGACGGTTGTGCCATCTCAAGGTCCTTAATTCAATCACATCTGCAAAGTCTTTTCTGCCACGTAAAGTGACACATTCACAGGTTCTAGAGCGTAAGACATGGATTTTGTTGAGGCCCATCGTTCAGGATGTCATGTATAATGTATGTGAATGTTGATCATAATGCTGAATAGTTACCACACACAAATACCTTGAATATTTGGATAATGAGAGAAATGTAAAAAGTAAAGAAACAGTAGAAGTATACCTCTCCAGTTTTTCCTTTAGCTCACCTAGAGGGCGTGGTGGCCAAAAACCTGCATTCTGTTTTGAGCCTTAGAGCAAACTGAAACAATAACTTCTCCAAGTTAGTTTTTTCATATTTTTAAAAGAGTAGTATCTTTAGGCAGGGGAAATAAGAAATTGCCACTTTAAAGGCACTACCCATGAAAGATCTTTTAAACTTCAATCAAGTTTGATTTTTTTTGTGCTACTGAAAAGGAATTTATCCTTAGACAGACACACAGACAGACAGACAGACAGACACACACACACACACGCACCACTTATGACAGTAGAGGAAGGAAGGGAGGAAGGTCACAACTTGGAAATGAACAGCTCTGGCTTTCTTGCCAGAGGCACCTCAGCTCTGTGTCTGAAGTTATCACCCAGTGATTTCAACCAAAAAGAAAGCCGTTTCCTGTTTACCCAGCTGGAGGTCTGACTTCCAAAAACCTGAGTCCACAGGGAAGGGCAGGGGTCCTTGAGCTCTTCTCCCAGACTCTGAGTGAACTGAACTCTTTACACTGCAAAATACCACACTCAAATATCTACACAGAGAAGCCGAGGTCAGAGGAACAATGTTATTAATACAATGAGGCTGATGGGTTTTATCTAAGTAAGATTCAGGAGCAGGCAACACGGTTTACAGCTGCAAATGCATATTTCAAGACCCATGTAAAGGAAACTCACAATGTTCTTAGGGGCATCAAAAGGGACAATAGTAAATGGAAAAATTATCTTAATTTTTGGCAGAGAGACTTAGTGTGAGCAGCTCTATAATAAATGGCTAGTGAGAATATATGTTTTGCAATATTTGGGGTTTAACAGCCATATTCATTATGGTTATAACTAATTATGGTTATTTAACTATACTCATTAAAAATCTTAATTGTTACTTCATTTTCTACCCCCAAATTCCACTCTGAAGGATTTATCCAGCGGAATTAGAAGGATACATGCTCAAAAATGTAGTTACAACAATATTCACTTCATCACTGGAGAAAACCAAATGAGATTAATATTTTTATATTCTAGTACATATAAATAATAAAATATCAAAGTTTTAAAAAATAATGATGTAATCTATTATGTCTGTGAATGGAAAATTTGTATATAAAGCTAGCATTATATTTTATAATTTTAATCTTAATATGCAAGTATTTTTGTTTTCCTTTATATAGCCATGTATAGAAAAATCTAGAAGGAAACTAACCAAACTGTTACCAGAAATCATGTTTAGGGGGTAAGATTATGGCTAATTTTCCATTTTCTTCTTCATATTTTTTTACGTTTATCTTTTATTTTCTGTGTCCTAGATATATGTCTAAAGACATATATTTATATCAAAATATTTTGGAAAATTGTCTAATAATTGGTTTTTCTTATTCTCACTTAGGTTTATTATAACCCTGAACGTTAACAAGAGAATCAGCTGCTGCATTTTTTCTGCATTACTCTTTCAGGTAACACTTGATATGTGTTTTCTACAATAGCATGACTATTCTAGAAAAAAAAAAAAGAAGTGCTATTGTTATTAAATTTCGTAAAGCTCACAGGTAGGAAAATAGCATGAACTGTGATTAAATATCACAAGCCCATTTCTTCTTTGGTAAGATCAAGTTACTAGTTGGTCCCTATGAAGCCAGTCTGTTTGACTTCAAATGGTTGCCTTAAGTTACCTCAACTTTAAATTAAGTTTTGTTGGGTTGCATGATGTAAAATATGTCATCTAAAAAGCAAGTAATAAGTTGAAGACTAGAAGAGGAGTGCTTGTGTGTCTCAGGATTTTGGTTTGACTTCACTGAAGAAGAAAGGAGCTTTTATCTGAAATACAAGACATTCTGAGATTCAGGGATGCAGCCAGGGGCCTTTGCAGTCTGCTAAAGGTTCTGTTTACTTTGGCAGATGGACAGATAACCCTTGTTATGTGTATCAGAGGAGGCTAAGAGCATCTGAAATCTGGATAGATAAGTTCTTTGGGAAAAGCTCCTTTGAATATAAGGACAGACTTTGCAATTTTTTCATATTCCAAATACCTTCTGCCTGTGCTTCAAAGGGAAGAGGGAAGGAGGCAAGAGTGGGAAGGGAATAATGATGATCTGACCCAGACTCCTTATATCTCAGTTTTACTTTCTCATATTCCTTGTTTTTGAAGATAATGCTGCTTATGTTTTAGCAAATATGTGATTTTAAAAAATGTTCAGTTTTTCGTTTAACTTGGACATTAAATATTGCTGTATTAGTAATGCTATAACTAAAATAAAAAGCAGCTGGTGGGATTAATTTTAAAAGTCTGCTCATTCTTCTTAAGATTTTTAAAGCAAATTTGTGAGATTAAAAATTTCAACAACTACCTAGTATTTTAGAATAGGATCCCATATAATCTTAATAAGCAATCTGATTAAAATTCTTTCCCGATATAAATTTTAAAAATTTATAGTGCATTCATCATCAAGAAAAGAATTAGTTAAGATAATCAAAGAAATACTTCTAAATGTAAAATTGGGTTTTATGTATTTGTTTTAGTCAACTTTATTTGCTGCTATGACTAAAAGACATGACCAGCACAATTGTAGAGGAGAAGTTTATTTGGGGGCTCACAGTTTCAGAGATCTGTAGTTACAACAATATTCACTTCATCACTGCAGAAAACCAAATGAGATTAATATCTTTATATTCTAGTACATATAAACAATAAAATATCAAAGTTTTAAAAATAATGATGTAATCTATTATGTCTGTGAATGAAAAATTTATATATAAACTAGCATTGTATTTTATAATTTTAGTTAAGAGTCTGTAGACAGCAGGCTCCATATCTCATGGTAAGGCAGGATATCAATGGCTTAAAAGTGTAATGGAGGGAAGCAACTCACATGGTGATCAGGAAGCAGAGAGATACTCCACTCGACAAATACAAAATACTTACCCCAAAGACACCCCTTCTCCAATGCCCCACTTCTTTCAGCCACACCCCACCTGCCTTCAGTCACCACTCACTTAATCCCATCAAGTATTAATTTACTGATTTGGGTTAAGGCTCTTGTAACCCAATCATTTCTTCTCTGAACTTCTTGCATGTTTCACAGATGAGCTTTTGGGGGACACTTCACATCTAAACCACAAAAGTATTCATCTTGTTTTCCCAGAATCTAGTACAATGTTGATCATGTAAGTTACCAAGAGATAGTGTCACATTAACCAGATCATCTTTATATTTATTGCAGTTGAAAGTTTGGAATTACCTGTCCTTAATTTAGACTTCAAGTTGTTATTTTCTCAATTTATAATCTTGATATAGATTTTTTGGTTATAGAGACATGACTTTGAATGTCTTTTCTGCAATCATTAGCTGTGGAACTTCAGATAAGGTGATTGATTATACCACAATTATGTAACTTCTGAGATGGTGATTCTTCCTTCTAAGAATGGATTAGATGAGCATTAAGTGAAATAATGTTTATAAAAAAACTATTAGAAAAGTCCAACACAAATTGACTCTCACTAAATACTTTACATAATGGTAATTTCTTTGAAAATAATAAATATACAACTACCATGGAATTTTAAAAGCCCATCTTGCCTGATAAAAGCAATAATAATTAATATTACAGTAATATTAATAATTATAATAATATAATTACTGTTTATTATGGAGTATAGTATGTTAGACATGTGCTAAGCACTTTAGGAAGTGATAGCATGTACTTATTTTTTGGTTTTATCATTGCAAGTGCAATTTATAGCTTTTTATTTTACTGTATATCATTTTCAGGGTTTGCTTCGAACCACACTTCCACATCCTAAAGCTGAACGTTGTTATGCTCAGTATGAAATCACTCAGCTTCTCCCAGGCATTGAACTCTTCTCCGATAGACACAGGGCTGACATCTGCTCTGTAGTTGCCAGCTTGTATTACATCATACGTGAACTGCACTATGCTAAGCAAAATCTAATGGTGAGTAATTTGTGAAACCAACAACTTTTAATTCGCTTTGGCATATTTCCCCACTTACTTTCTACTTTTCAAGTTTCACTAGTGTTCTAAAGTTCTTACTTCACTTTTATATTTAGGATTCTTATCTATACTTACAAATAAAATATATTAATTAACAGTCTTTCTTTAACATTGTTTGCATTGTATTTTGTACATTGTATTTTGACATCATTGTTTACATTGTATTTTGTCCCTTTTTATTCTATTACTTCATTTATTTTATTCTTAAGACATGGTGAAATTGACTAGACTGTGTCATTGGTAGATAACATCAAACATAGGAGTGTAGTGCGCTAGTAACTTACAGCATTAAGTTGTTCAGTTCTTATCAATACCCAAACTATGAGTGTACTTCCATATTGAAATAAGTTTCTTGTGTCTCGTGTCTTTTCTCTGTCAAGGGTACATCAAAGAGAACAATCCACTCTAACGATGAGATAAAAAGTAGAAAATTCCTAATGTCCTAGGAAACCCCGAAGTCCAAATATAGCTCTCCTTTCCTGGGGAAAGAAATCACAGTATATAAGATAAAGTTGGTTGCATTTAAAAACAATTTGGTGTGTTTTATTAATCCTCATATCTATTTTCTTTTTTTAAGCTCTTTTCTCTCTTCCTCTTATACTCTTATTTTTGTCTCTCTTTCCCCCCTATGTTTGCTTCTTGACATCTTTTCCTTCTCCGTTTACTATTTTCCTTTACTCCATAACTTTCATACTGTTTTTCATGTATTATTTTCTATTCTCTTGGCATATTGTTCTTCTAAATTCAACTCTCTCTTTATATTAAAAATATTTATTGGGGCTGGGATTGTGGCTCAGCGGTAGAGCGCTCGCCTAGCACGGATGGGACCTGGGTTCGATTCTCAGCTCCCCATAAAAATAAAGGCATTGTGTTGTGTCCATCTATACCTAAAAAATAAACATCTTTTAAAAAATATTTATTGCCCCTGAAATGTATTGTTAAATTATAAAATCAGGTATTAAAATGAAGAGGTGTTAAAAGCACCTCTTCAATTTATCAATGCTTTTAACACTGGGCAGATTTGGGATGAAAATGTCTATTAAAAATAATAATAAAATGGTGCTCCTCTTCCTGGTAAAGGGATTCATTTCTAGATTGAGAAAATGATCCTATTCCCTGGGTAACCTTTAGCTGCCTACTCATATTCATATATAATACATATCACTGCATTGGAAGAGAAATGAGACTTGTTTTTCCCTCTATAAAGCTTAAGAAATTGAGAATGTTTTTTTCCCTGAATAATTGAGCAACTTTCAGCAATAAAATTGTGTGTTTTATTTCTCACTAAAGAAAAAAAAAACCTAAATCTCAAAGGTAATCACAAACTCTTAATGTTTTGTGCTACATTAATTGTAGAAACGGTTCTATGTTATGTTTGTAATGCATAATTGTAGAAAAATAGATTGCATTATGTTTGAAGTCATTTAAGACTAGTTCTTGTCCTTTTTAAAAAGCTGTTGCTGTGGGCTGGGGTTGTAGCTCAGAGTTGAGTGCTTGCCTAGCATGTGTGAGACACTGCTAGCCAGATTTCTTTACTTATGCCAAATGGTTTAGTTTGCTAGCATGGAAACTCAATGAATACTTTGTAATAACATATCCTATATAAAAATAAAATAAAGGTATTGTGTCCACCTATAACTAAAAAAATAAATATTAAAAAAATTTTAAAATAGTCGTTGCTGTTAGCAGCCACCAATTGACCTACCATTAGAGGTTCCCCAGCTAAACTTGTAAAAAGTAACTGTTTCTACTTATTGACCTTCTTCAGAAGCAGCCAAGTGGCTAAGGAGACTTCTTTCAAATATAACATTTGCTAGGGGACCCAGAGCTGCAGAACCATAGGAAATAACTTTGCTAAACAATGGGGTTCTCAATTCTTATTTCATCTTCCTTTGGAGGGTCAGGCTACAGCTGCAGGAACAGAACTTCAGATTTGAACTGAGACCAGGGGCCGTTCCAATGTCCAAGCAAAACTGTCTTGTCTCTGGATGGATAGTGGTTGAGTTAATGGAAATATTGATTGTTTATTAGCCTTCACTTAGAGCCATGAGACCTCAAAAATAATTGAGCTTTTGATTTGATTCTAGAAAACTTAAAATATTATGTGAAGAGGAAGGCTGGGTTTTAATTAGTAGAATACATGCTATGTAAAGGCTGGAACTTGTTAGATTTTCTTCTCACTCAATAGTGCCTCGCACACAATGGACATGTTTTAAACTTGTTTTTACCAATGAAAAAATTACTAATCGAAAACACAAAGTGGCTGACACTGATATGAATAAGTAAGAACTAGTTAGGGGACATGAATGTGAGTTCTTTTGCTTTAAATTTTACACTTATTTGATTGCTCATTTGGTAGAAATTTTCCACAGGCTTCGTTTATGTTAGTTTTTTCAAGGAAAATAATTAATTGGATTTTAATTTTTCCATGCTTAAAGAGACATGAAGCCTCATTTTGGGATACCAAATGGTATCTACAAGGAACTGTAAGTCCCTGAAATTAATAAGGCGTTTGCTAGCCAGATTTCTTTACTTATGCTAAATGATTTAGTTTGCTAGCGTGGAAACTCAATGAATACTTTATAATCACATATCCTAATTTTTATTTTTGTGATCCTGGAGATTGAACCCAGGGTTGCACCTCACTGAGTCACATCCGCAGCTTGTTTTATTTTTTATTTGAGACAGGGTCTTGCTAAACTGGTGAGACTGTCTCCAACTTGCCATTCTCCTGTTTCACTCTCCCAAATTGCTGGGATTACAGGTGTGCACCATCATGCCTGGCTAAATGTTTGGATAAATTTGATTACTAGGTTACTAACTTGATGAAATATATTTGAAACAGGGTGTTTTTCCCCTGGCAGGTTCTGCCTCTCCTTGCATTGTACCAATATTTTGTTTCTGGAATTTGCCAAGACATTGTCAGAAATCTAGAAGCGAGAATCCTCAAGGTATGTCATAAACATTTGATATCCTTTAACTATTATGAGTATTGTTATGCATTAATTTGACTCTAATACTCATAATAATAAGCTGATAATAATTTTGTGGTATATTGATAAAAAATAACTTTCACATCATTGTAATCAAGTATAAGAAATAGCCAGTTAAAAAGGTTTTGATCATTTTATGCTTGTGCCACAATGGAGTGAGGAATGGCTACCTCTAGAAACAATACTCAACTAACACCAGGAATTTATATAATTTATGCACTTATATACTTTGATATGTCATACATAGATGGGATATAATTTCTCATTTTTTTCTGAGTATGCATATTTTAGAATCATTTTGGTCATACAGTCACATACATACATACAGTAATAATGTCTGTTTCATTCTACTATCTTTCTTATCCCCACATTGCCTTCCCTTCCTTTCACTTCCCTCTACCTAATCTAAGATAACTCTATTCTTTTTTTTTAGCATTACAATTCTTAATACACATATATACCACATTTTTTATCTCTGTTTGTATATAAAGTATATTGACACCCAATTCAAGTCTTCATACATGTGCTTTGTATAATGATGTCCATCACATTCCACCATCCTTGCTAATCCCCTGCCCCCTCCTCTTCCCTCCCACCCCTCTTCCCTACCTAGAATTCATCTATTCCTCCCATGCTCTTCCTCCCTACCCCAATATGAGTCAACCCCCTATATCAGAGAAAACATTCAGAATTTGTTTTTTTGGGATTGGCTGACTTCACTTAGTATTATTTTCCCCAACCCCATCCATTTACCTGCAAACGCCATGGTTTTGTTCTTTTTTATTGCTGAGTAAAATTCCGTTGTGTATATATGTCACATTTTTTTTTATCCATTCATCCACTGAAGGACATCTAGGTTGATTCCACAGTTTAGCTATTGTGAATTGTGCTGCTATAAACATTAATGTGGCTGTGTCCCTGTAGTGTGCTGTTCACAAGTCCTTTGGGCATAGTACAAGGAGAGGGATAGCTGGGTCAAATGGTGGTTCCATTCCCAGATTTCCAAGGAATCTACATACTGCTTTCCAAATTGACTGCACCAATTTGTAGTCCCACCAGCAATGTATGACTGTACCTTTTTCTCCACATCGTTGCCAACACTTATTGTTGTTTGTCTTCATAATAGCTGCCATTCTGACTGGAGTTGAGATGATATCGTAGAGTAGTTTTGATTTGAATTTCTCTGATTGCTAGAGATGATGAGCATTTTTTCATATATTTGTTGACTGATTGTATATCCTCTTCTGAGAAGTGTCTGTTCAGGTCCTTGGCTACTTTATTAATTGGGTTATTTATATTTTGGTGGATACTTTATATATCCTAGAGATAAATGCTCATCTGATGTGTGAGGGATAAAGATTTGCTCCCAGGATGTAGGCTCTCTGTTCACCTCACAGATTGTTTCTTTTGCTGAGAAAAAAATGTTTTAGTTTGATTCCATCCCATTTATTGATTTCTGATTTTAATTTTTGTGTTATAGGAGTCTTATTAAGGAAGTTAGGGCCTAATCCCACATGATGAAGAATAGGGCTGGTCTGGGATTGTGGCTCACCGGTAGAGCGCTCACCTAACACAGGTGAGAGCCGGGTTCGATCCTCAGCACCACATAAAAAAAAAAAAAAAAAAGGCATTGTGTTGTGTTCATCTACACCTAAAAAAATAATTTTTTTTTAAAAGATTAGGGCCTATTTTTTCTTCTATTAGATGCAGAGTCTCTGGTTTAATTCCTTGATCCATTTTGAGTTAAGTTTTGTTCATGGTGAGAGATATGGGTTTAATTTCATTTTGTTACATATGGATTTCCAGTTTTCCCAGCACCATTTGTTGAAGATGCTATCTTTTCTCCAGTGCATGTTTTTGGCACCTTTGTCTAATATAAGATAATTGTAATTTTGTGGGTTGGTCTCTGTGTCCTCTATTCTGTACTATTGGTCTACCGGCCTGTTTTGGTGCCAATATCATGCTGTTTTTGTTACTGTTGCTCTGTAGTATAGTTTAAGGTCTGGTATAGCAATACCACCTGTTTCTCTCTTCCTGCTTAGGATTGCTTTAGCTATTCTTGGTCTCTTATTTTTCCATATGAATTTCATGATTGCCTTTTCAATTTCTATGAGGAATGCCATTGGGATTTTGATTAGAATTGCATTAAATCTGTATTGTACTTTTGGCAGTATGGTCATTTTGATAATATTAATTCTGCCTTTCCAAGAGCAAGGTAGATCCTTCCATCTTCTAAGGTCTTGTTTGTTTTCTTTCTTTAGGGTTCTGTAGTTTTTATTGTATAGATTGTTCACCTTTTTTGTTAAGTTGATTCCCAAGTATCTTATTTTTTTGAGGATATTGTGAATGGGATAGTTTTCCTCATTTCCTTCTCAGAGGCTTTGTCACTGATATACAGAAATGCCTTTGATTTATGGGTGTTGATTTTATATCCTGCTACTTTGCTGAATTCATGCACTAGTTCTAGAATTTTTCTGGTGGAGTTTTTTGGGTCTTCTAGGTATAGAATCATATCGTCAGCAAATAGAGCTAATTTAATTTCTTCTTTTCCTATACATATCCTTTTAATTTCTTTCATCTGTCTAATTGCTCTGGCCAGTGTTTCAAGAACTATGTTGAATAGAAGTGGTGAAAGAGGGCATCCCTGTCTTGTTCCAGATTTTAGAGGGCATGCCTTCAGTTTTTCTCCATTAAGAATGATGTTGGCCTGAGGCTTAGCATAGATAGCCTTTACGATGTTGAGATATGTTCCTGTTATCCCTAGTTTTTCTAGTGTTTTGAACATAAAGGGGTGCTGTATTTTGTCAAATGCTTTTTCTGCATCTATCGAGGATGATCAAATGATTCTTATCTTTAATTCTATTGACGTGATGAATTACATTTATTGATTTTCGTATGTTGAACCAACTTTGCATCCCTGGGATGAATCCACTTGATCATGGTACACAATCTTTTTGATATGTTTTTGTATTTTATTTGCCAGAATTTTATTGAGAATTTTTGCATCTATGTTCATTAGACATATTGGTCTGAAGTTTTCTTTCTTTGAAATGTCTTTGTCTGGTTTTGGAATCGGGGATATTGGCCTTATAGAATGAGTTTGGAAGTGCTCCCTCTTTTTCTATTTCCTGAAATAAATTGAAGAGTATTGGTATTAGTCCTTCTTAAAGGTCTTGTAGAACTTGGCTGTGTATCCATCCTGACTCAACCTGGGCAGATTATATGACTGAAGAAATTTGTTGATGCCTTCAATGTCTTCTATTTTATTGGAGTATAAGTTTTCAAAATAATTTCTAATTATCCTCTGTATTTCTGTAGTGTCTGTTGTGATATTGTCTTTTTCATATCATCTGCTAGTAATTTGAGTACTCTCTCTCATTCTCTTCGTTAGCATGGTTAAGGGTCTGTCAATTTTATTTATTTTTTCAAAGAACCAACTTTTAGTTTTGTCAATTTTTTAAAATTATTTCTTTTGTTTTGATTTCATTCATTTCTGCTCTAATTTTAATTATTTCTTACCTTCTACTGCTTTTGCTGCTGATTTCTTTTTCTAGGGCTTTGAGATGTAATGTAAGGTCATTTATTAGTTGACTTTTTTTTTCTTTTAAGGAATGAACTCCATGCAATGAATTTTCCTTAGTACTGCTTTAATAGTGTCCCAAAGATTTCGATATGTTGTGTTTGTGTTCTCATTTACCTCTAAGAATTTTCTACTCTCCTCCTTGATGTCTTCTGTAACCCATTGTTCATTCAATAGCATATTGTTCAGTCTCCATTTGATGCAGAAATTTTTATTTTTTATTTTGTTGTTGATTTCCAATTTCATCCCATTATGATCTGATAAAATACATGACAGTATCTCTACTATTTTGTATTTGCTAAGAGTTGCTTTGTGGCATAGTATATGGTCTATTTTAGAGAAGGATCCATGTGCTGCTGAGAAGAAAGTGTATCTGCTTGATGCTGGTTGAAATATTCTATATATGTCACTTAAGTCTAAGTTATTAATTGTGTTATTGAGCTCTATAGTTTCTTTATTCAACTTTTGTTTGGAAGATCTATCCAGTGGTGGGAAAAGTGTGTTAAAGTCACTTATAATTATTGTGTTGTGGTCAATTTGACTCTTGAACTTGAGAAGAGTTTGTTTGATGAACTTAGCTGCACCATTGTTTGGGGCATATATATTTATGATTGTTATGTTTTGTTGGTATATGGTTCCCTTGAGCAGTATGTAATGTCCATCCTTATCCTTTCTAATTAACTTTGGCTTGAAGTCTACTTTATTTGATATGAGTATAGAAACCCCTGCTTGCTTCCATAGTCCATGTGAGTGGTATGATTTTTCCCAACCTTTCACCTTCAGTCTGTGTATATCTTTTTCTAACAGATGAGTCTCCTATAGGCAACATATTGTTGAATCTTTTTTTTTTTCAGTTTAATCTGCTAGCCTATATCTTTTGATTGGTGAATTTAAGCCATTAATGTTTAGGGTTTCTATTGAAAATGGTTTGCATTTTCAGACATATTTATTTATTTTTGTTATTTAACTTGATTTGGTTTTCTTCTTTGATTAGTTTTTTCCTTTAGTGTACTATTTCCTTTGCTGGTTTTCATTATTTTTTGTTTCCTCTTCATGAACTATTTTGCCAAGGATGTTTTGTAGTGCTGGTTTTCTAGCTATAAATTCTTTTAAGTTTTGTTTATCATGGAAGATTTTTATTTCATCTTCAAATTTGAAGCTTAATTTTGCTGGATACAAGATTCTTGGTTGGCACCCATTATCTTTCAGAGCTTGAAATATGTTGTCCCAGGATCTTCTAACTTTCAGGGTCTGTGTTGAAAAATCTGCCATTATCCTAATTGATTTACCCTTATATGTAATCTGATTCCTTTCTCTTGTGGCTTTTAAAATTCTCTCCTTTTTCTGCATGTTGGGCATTTTCATTATAATGTGTCTTGGTGTGGGTCTGTTGTGATTTTGCACATTTGGAATCCTGTAGGCTTCTTAGATTTGGATTTCTGTTTCATTATTCATGTCTGGAAAGTTTTTTGATATTATTTCATTGAAAAGATTGCTCACTCCTTGGTTTGGACCTCTATGCCTTCCTCTCTCCTAATAACTCTTAAATTTGGTCTTGTTATGCTATCCCATATTTCTTGAATGTTCTGCTCGTGGTTTCTTATCATTTTCACTGTGCTATCTACATTCTTTTCAAGATGATATACTTTATCTTCATTGTCTGATGTCCTATCTTCTAAGTGGTCTACTCTGTTGGTGATGCTGTCATTTGATTTTTTAATTTGGTTTATTATTTCTTTCATTTCAAGGGTTTCTGTGTGTGTGTGTGTGTGTGTTTTGTTTTTGTTTTTTGTATAACCTCTATCTCCCTGTTGAGGTGATCTTTTGTTTCTTGGATTTGTTTATGTAGCTCATTTTCAAAGTGATCTTTCACTGCCTGTATTTGTTTTCTAATGTCTTCTTTGAGATCCCAAAGCATTTAATCATGTATATCCTGAAATCTTTCCCTGGCATTCTTTCTGCACATTCAACACATCTTCTAATGATGTGTTGTCTTGAATTGTCTGTGGTACTTTCTTCCCTTGTCTCTTCATGTTTCTCACAGTTCTTTCTTTTCAGCTCTGTGGGACTGGAGTTTTATTGTTTTTACCCTATAGATTTGTATTGCTCTTGTATGGTTCCAAGATCCCTCCTTTGTGGGGAAGGACAATGTTAACAGATCCTAATATCAACAGTATATCACCTATGAACAAATTATTGATATTAAGACATTTATAGTTAATCTCAATGTCCAGAAATGTTGGATTCAATTATTATTTAAAATAATATAATCAGTAGTTTTATAAAAGGTGTACAGTTTCTGGTGGTGGACAGTGAACTGGGGGTCGGGCATAGGATGCTATGGTAAGGGGGAAAGATGTGAGGGTATGGGGTTAATATAACTTAGGAAATTTGAAGGAGAACTCTAATGAAGAGTGTTAGTAGCAGGGGAATAGAGAGGAAGTAATTTAGGGTAGACAAGTACATGGGAGGACAGTAGAGTACAAAAAAACAAACACACATATGTATTTAGAAAATTACAGGATGTTAAAATAGTAAAATTTGGAGGGTGAAAGAAGAAGAAAGAGAAGAAGAGAAAAAGGGAAAGAAAGAAAGAAAGAAAGAGAAAAAAGAGAGAAGAAAGAAAAAAGAGAATAAAAACATTTTTAAAAAGGGGAGGCCTTATGCAATTCTCCATAATTTTTATTCAGGTGACTCAGTTCTCAAAATTCTATTTCATGTAAAGTTCTTGGTTTCACATTTATTGAAGTTGTGAGAGCCAGAGGATAGAAGGGTAGAAGAGAAAGAAGAAGGATAATATTGGGGCGGGAGGGAACAACAAAAAAAACCTCTTAGAATTCCATTTCCTTCCTGCTTCTCTTCTCTTCCAGTAGGTGGAGTTGTTTTAAGCTGGAGTCTCTGACCTTCCTATTGTGTAGGTAACCAGGGTGAGAAGACTTGAGCCCCCTCTCCTGCCTGGAGCTTCCCTGATCAATCCTGGCCTTTCTAATTTGCTTCAGGTTTTTAGACCCCTCCCCTGTTTTGCTTATCAGGTCCCAACTGCGGGACCTCTCGCCCTTCGCTTGCTCCGGGTGGGCGGTGCCCTTTCAGCTGAGAGTGGTTTTGTGCTGGGTGGAGGGAAGGGGAGGAAGGTGGAAACCAGGTACCTGTTCAAATGGTCTGCGCTGATAGCCACGCGCAACAAAAAATGGTGAGAAAGGTTTTCCAAGATGCAGTCAGTCTGCTTGTAGCACAGGGGTGTCTGGTGAGGTGGGGGGAGCTGGGATGGCCTTGTGCTATGGCTAGATTGCAACCTGTGACCTGCATGGGAGTGGAGTACAGCTGATGAGGTGATTCTGCTCCGCTGCTTGAGAGCTGTGTGTGCGCTGGAACTGCAAGCTTTCGGTCAGGAGTAAGGAGTCTTACTGGAACACGACCTCTGATTTCTGTGCAGGTGGTGGCAGCTCTGGTGGTTTCTGTGAAAATCCACTGTATAGGGGTCCTGTCGCTTGCTCTGAGATGTTGTATTCCATCTAGGTGAGACTTTGTTGAGATGCCGCCTGACTGTTTTCTTAGTTAATTCTACAGAGCAGCCAGAAATAGTACCTCCTCTATTCTGCCATCTTGGATCTCTCTATTCCGCCATCTTGGATTTCTCCTCAATTCTTAAATGGAATTCAACCCCATTCATTTGTCTACACACACACGTACACACATACTGTTATACTCATACATAAACATACATAACATATTTACCTAGGACCTTTGTTTCTTTTGTGCACTTTACTGAATTTTGGGAAAACAGGAAAATTGAAGTACAAATAATTTAAAATAGAATATTTGGCATTCTTGAGCTTAAAATACTTCTTGGCCATCATTTTATGCTTTTGCCTCTCTTCCTGTGGCATAATCAGGTGTATGCTGGAAAATGATTCATGTGAGCCCCTTTTTAAAGCTGATTTGTATTTTTCAGTTTTCTTCCATTTTGTGAATGCACCCACTATGGCTGTCGAAATTACCCACAAGGCGTCACTGAAGACACATAATCAGCTCTTGCAATTAAGAGTGAGTGGCCACCAGCACTATATTCCAGCACACCTCTTCTTCCTTTTTTGGAAGTACCCTCCATTTTTTTTTCCTGCATCCCTCCTGTTTTTTTAATGAGGAAAGCTTAGCTTTCCCCTGGACTACTATCTCATTCAGACCTTTTGGGCCTCTGAGAAAAGTCCATTGTCCTCTAATTATAAATAAAGCAATTCCTAAGAGGACTTCTGGTGCTACTGATATATTTTAACCTCAAGAATAAATAATTCATCGTTGATCATGAAAATTTCTGGATCACCTTCTCTGAGTTATTGATTCTTATGAACTCTCTTGCTTTTGAATTTCAAAAACACATTTCTTAAAACTACATATAATTTTCCCAGTCTCTCAATAGTAGTCTCTTTAAGATTGCGAAATTCTTAAGGCTAGGGCTGTATCTTATTTATTTTTTAATTTCCTACACTAACTTGAGAAATAAATTCACATTCTTGATATTCAGTCATTAATTATTGGATTGAATTTAAAATTTGCAGACATCTATAAAATGCCTGCTTTGTACATTCTATTTAGTGTTAGTGGAGCTAACCTAGAAAATACTTAATAAATGTTCATTGATTTAATTCTAAAACAACCTTTACTGAGTACTTTCTATTTAAAAGCACCATGTTAGTAACTTGAGTCCAAGAAACATCACTCATGGTCCTTTCTTGCTTTGAGAACTGGGAAGAGAGATGGGACATATACACAAGTCACATATATGTACTTGTCACTTTATCATTTGCAAATTAGCTTGATAAGCTTTGTCTCCAAGAGTTTAAAAGAGGGAAAAATGGCTTTTAGCCTTGGGATTTCAATAAGAAGATAAGAATTTAGACTTGGAAAGCCTACAGCTGAGTGGGAGAGAGGAGGAAGGGAATGTTCTTGGCAGAAAACAGTGTGAAAGATACAAAGGTGAAAAAGTATGGACTTGCTTAGGGGGCAGCGATGGTTCAGTCACGTTGAAGTGGAGGTTCTGAGCAAGGGGGTTGCAGAAGGTAACATGAGAAACACCAGAGGGCCACGGTATGGAGAAAACCAGGGACCCGGCTTGAATTCCAGACTGTGAAGACATAATGGGGAGGTTGTGCAGTAAGAGAAATGGGAGAAATCTGGAGTCAGAATTGGATAACAGGTATATTCTGGTCTGTTATTAAGAGGAAGGAAGCATGGCGGGGTTGCAGTGGCCATTAAAAGCATCAGGAGGAGATCCAGGGGGGCCCTGAAAGTCAGAATTCAGAACAAACTTTTTGGTTAGATGACTTTTGTTTATTGTCTTAGTCTTTTTTTTCTGTTGCTTCAACAGTAGATCTGAGATTGGGTAATTTATGAAGAAAATACATCTATTTCTCAGAGTTCTGAAGGCTAGGAAGTCCAGGATCCAGGGGCTGCATCTGTTGAGGGCCTTCTTGCTGCATCATAACATGGCAGAATGTATCATGTGGTGAGAGATCAGCAGGCATAGATTCAGATCTCCCTTCCTCTCCTTATAAGCAACTAATGATATCATCTAATCTTAATCACCTCCTAATGGCCTCACCCCAAATATCATCAATATGTGAATTCAGAGTCTAAGTTTTACTACATGAACAATTGGAGATCACATTCAAACCACAGCAGTTTGTTAGCATATGGCAGCTGTTTTCATTCAGGAGTAGTCAGTGAAGGGGGCTGGGGTTGTGGGTTGGGATTGTGGGGTTGTGGGGTTGGGGTTGTGGGGTTGTGAGCTGGGGTTGTGGCTCAGCGCTTGCCTAGCACATGCAAGGCCCTGGGTTCGATCTCAGCACCACATAAAAGTAAATAAAGGTATTGTGTTCAACTACAACTAAAAAATAAATTTTTAAAAACAAACTAAAAAATGAAAATCAGTGAAGAACTGTGGACTCTATTCTGCAGCTTTGGGTTGGATGGGGGATTCTAGAATTTTGATCAGGAGAATGACATCATCCTTGTATCTGGTGACAGTGTTGGGAGGAGGATGAGACAGAAGTAGATCTTACTGGCTTATTAGGATTGAAAAACTGAATTAGGGGTTTGACAGCTGCAATAACAGATGCAATATAAAAGAGCAAGTACTGATAGATCTCACAGAGGAAGAAATAACAGCCTGTCTGAGCAAAGTTTGTTGGACCTTTCTGAAGCAAACTGCGGTCAGTGAGTGGTAAGAAAGAAAAGTCAATCAGGAAACAGCAAACAATGATCCTTTCTGACAGTGTACCCAGTAATCCATCATTCTGTTCAGTTTCTGTGTGTACTAGTCTCTTTCAGGGGAAGCTGTAAAACTTCTTGACGATCAACTGGTCTGGCTTCACTCTGGATCTGTCAACCTCATCAAAGATTTATTCTTCTGCACATATTAAACATTCCTAGGAAGGGTACTGATAGTTCTGTGTTTGTGTGAGTGAAGGGTTGATTTATATAGCCAGTTCTTTTTGTCTATTCTGGCTTGTTTGTGTTCATGGCATTGGTCACTTCTGGAAATATTATGTATATTCTTAACAGCATTGCTTTTCTAAACAGTCAGATTGGTATGATAAACTGCAACCAGAGATAGCCTTGACAGATGTCCATGTACAGACTCTTAGAGTCAAGACTAGAGGAGACTAACCCACACACAGATCCTGGGAAGGGTTTTCTTATAGGAATAATGAGAAAAAATGGCCATCTAGAAACCTGAAAGGGTTTCCATGTCTCTCTGAGTGTCTACTTTGGTGCTACGTGGCACTGGGGAGGTTAGAGATTAAGGTGTCTTAGGAAAGATGACACAGTTTGCACTCAATAAACAAGCAACTTCCTCTTTCCCATTAATGTTCTCCTGGCCTTTCAGGCTTTATTTGTATAGTCAATTTCCCCCTAACTTACCTCTTTCCTTAAGGTTTATATACTCTTGAGATTCCTAAACTAGTAGTGAAAGGAAAACGGAGAGTAAGATAGATTGAAATGCTAAGGATAAATTGAATTTTGCTTTATATAAAAAAATATAATAGAAATATATATATATATATGCATATACATAACATAAACTATGTGTGTGTGTGTGTTTATATATATATCTTTATCCAACTTTGCATTTTATTCCCTGTGAGCACATTTTACCCTTTCATTCTCTATTCTCTCTAAAGTCTCTGGATGTTTTCAAAATACGAGTCAGGTTAAAGCTCTGTTCCAAAGCCTCTACTAACTTCTTACCCCATAGGAAAGACAGTTCCTCCTGGGACCTGCAGGTTCTATATGACTTTTGTATCTACTGTCATACCCACCTTCCCACCCTCTTCCCCTCAATTACTGAGTTCCAGCCACACAGGCTGTTCTTGGAACACTCTAGGATACAAAACTGCTCCCATCACATGACCTTTATTCTCAGGACCCTCTTGGCAAATTCTCATAAGACTTTGTGGCTTATGTCATTACCATCTCTTCTCTTGAATGGCTTCCCCTCACAGTTGTTCTTCCTGATCCTAGTCTCGAACGTAGCGTTTTGTCAGACTCCATGCTTCCTCATACTGTGTCTTCATGTATCACCTACCTTTACCTAAATGTGCATCCAAAGGTGTGGAACCTCCAAGAGTGCTTACTGTTTAAGAAGTGCCCTATAAACATGTTGAATGAACACATGAATTTGAATTTGATCTTTTCTTTATATCATTTCCCAGTAGTCCTGCTGGTTTATATTCAAAATAAGCCATGTAAAATGCATAGTGATCAATTAATGTTAAGCTATTAATTATGGATAAGAAAATTAGTAGTTGTCTCTATATTGATATGTTGTGGAGTTAGTCTCCTGGTTTTTTTGACTTTCCCCAGAGAACATCAGGAAAGTTTTAGCTTTGTTTTTCTTTTAAGCCACAATTTACCATGGGAACAGAATTACTTTTAAGACTTTTCCATGGCTATATTATTTCTGTGTGTTTGTCTCTGATGAAGTAAGCAACCTCTGATAACTGCCCACTCTTTCCAACACCTTCCTGTTACTGTTCGTTAGCTTCTGGGTTCATCGCACATGTAAAATGGCATATGTACAGACATGTGAAGATCCATCCACTCCCTAGCTAGTAAACATTAATTCATAATACTTTACTGTCACTAAGCAGAAATTTTGGATCTCAGAGTTGGTTATTTTTCTCTAAAGTTTTTATTTTGTAAGTGAAACAAACTATTTAACTTAAAATCTTCTTTTTTTTCTTTACAGATAGAAGTCCTTACAGATTTGCACTTCTTTTCTGAGGCCTTTTATGAGTTATCCTTGATATTTTATGGGAAAAACATGCCTTGTCCAGTGCCTTCTGGCTTTAAAGCTACTGGAAAAATTAAGGTAACTTACTAATTTGAACTGTTCTTTGTCTTCGAAGGTTATAATTCTAAAATCTAGGAAACATTCCAACAACAGTATATTTACATGTCTCCAGTACTCCACACTGCTTTGTTAAATCTGGTTACAGCTAATATTAGATTTTATGAGTTTTAATCTATCTGGAATAGCACAGTGTCATGAGGGATATAGCAAGGTTCTGTAGTAAATTTTTGCAATGGAATTCTGGCACAGGGACACTGAATATTGCTTTTTATTATAGTTATTATAAGCCAGTTCTTTAGACACATCAGCCAACACATTTTAGGTTTTTTAGTCTAATCCTATAATTTCTGGTTAATGTTCTTACTCAAAATAATCTCTCCTTATAACTCATTTGGACCTTTTTGATTGATAAACATCACATCAATGAATTGAGAATATTTTGTTCAGATTTCTTCTGATTTCTGTGGGGAATGAACATTCTTCTCCATTTTGCCTAGAATGTTTGGTTTTAGGAGACAGTTTTACCGGGATCACTTGATTTGTATTTATAGACTAGATAACTGGAGAATTCTTGAAAACAAGTACTAGAGTTCATGA
This sequence comes from Marmota flaviventris, assembly GCF_047511675.1. Classification (NCBI taxonomy): domain Eukaryota; kingdom Metazoa; phylum Chordata; class Mammalia; order Rodentia; family Sciuridae; genus Marmota; species Marmota flaviventris. Next base: position 23,970,314 of record NC_092500.1, on the reverse strand, counting down.
TGAAAGCAGAAATTAAATCAGAGTGAGTTATTATTTTCCTCTGCTTTGGTCTTCATGGTGATCTGGGAATCAGATGCTGTAGGCAGATGCTTGGATCCATGTGAGCCAAGAATAAAGGAAATGGGTGAGAGGCAGGGTAGAAAGTCCCTTTGCCTGAGGGAAACCATATGTGTGAGGAGTGAGACTGACAGACATAATACATTCTGGTGTGATTTGAATTTAGAGGACCTAAAAGAACCTGGGGGAATTATCTGTAAGACTTGGAAATCAGTTGCATAAGCTGACATTATATTTTACATATTGTGTCTACTACATCAGCATATTCCCCTAAAATGTACTTCTTTTTATTCCATATGACTGCTACAACATTGTAATTTATTATTATAGGGAGGGGGTGTAACTTAGTGTTAGAGCACTTGCCTAGCATGCATGAAGCCATGGGTTCAATCCCCAGCACTGCACAAAATAAGTAAATAAATAAACATCTATATATCTATATCTATACATAGAAGGAATATCTATGTGTTATATGGCATACATGGTATGTATGTGTGTGGATATGTATGTGTTTGTCTACCTGTCTGTTTATCTACTACCTTCCTATCAAGAGAGAGGTTAGTTGGTTATTTCCTTCATTTTTTGTTGTATAAATGAATTCATCTTCTTGCCTGGATTAAGTTAGTAGTATTTTCTTGCTTGAATCTTAGTCAACAGTCTTTCCCTATTACAAATGGTTTGTATTTTGCTATTAAAATTATATTTTAACTCATGTGTAATGTTTCTCAAGTGCTTACTGAATATAGGTATTTTTCTAGACTGGGGATGGAGCAGTAAAGAACAAATGGATCTCATAGTCCAGGGGGGAGACAAATAATAAACATATTTAGCACATAAATATAAGTCAGATGGAGGTATGAGGGTCAATCCAGCTGAACTGAGGGGAACTATTAACCAGGGCAGCTCAGGTTGCTGTTTTATTCAGGCCGGTCTCTAATAACCAGGTTTTGAGGAAAGTGAACCATGGAAAGATCTGTGGGAACAGCCTCCCAAGTGGGAGGAACTATAAAGGCAAAGGCTCTGAGAAGGATGCTTGCAAGATGTGGTTGAGGGAAAACAACAAGGCCAAATGAGAATTCAGGAAAGAGAAGAGGAGGGTAGAACCCAGGAGCCAGGTTATGTAAAACCTCCCGAGGCTCAGTCAGGACTGGCATTTACTCTCTACCCGATGGGAAACTGTAACCGACAAGGGTTTTGAGCAGAGACATGACATGATAGGAATTAAATATAAATCAACTACTTTGTTTGCTTTTTGTGAAATAAACTGTGAGCAAGCAAGGTATAAATAGGGAGACCAATGAGAAGTCTGTTGCAAGCAATTTGGTTGACACATGATAATAGTTGGAGTAATAGTGGTGGAGGGAGTGAGCAGTGGTTCTGTTCAGGGTGTATTGTGAAGATAGAGCTGACAGCATTTGCTGATGATGGTTTAGGTTTGGGATGTAAGAGACTTAAGTCAAGGTGAATGCAGAATGTTCAACTTGAACGACTGGTAGAAAGAAGTTTTCATATACCGAGAAGGGGAATGCTGCTCCTGGCAGGAATTGAACATGATAAATATGAGATCCATAGTAGACAACCAGGTGGCTATGTAGCATATATAGAGGCAGAGACTGTAATCCAGGGGAGAGGGTGGGGTTGCAGGTATGTTTGGAAGCATTAACATAGAGATTTTAAATAATAGAACTAGGTACAATCAGCTAGGATCCCAGGCAGACAGAGAAATCTAGAAAAGAGAAAACTGAACTTTAGGTCATCCACATTTAGAAGATGAGAAGGAAAGAAACCAATTGGGTAGAATAATGAGAAATGAGAATTTTCAATGGCCACAGTTTTCACCCAAATAAACAATCAAAAAGTCTGGAACTAATTTTTACATGTAAATTCCAGCCTTCATTTTTATCCACAAGCTTCATAAGATAACTGTGTGGGCGAATTATCTCCCAATAGATTCTGACTTCAAATTTTGTATTCTCAAAGTTAATTTGCAGCTTTCCAGCTTCAATTGGGAATTTAAAAAGTGTAATTAAAAGAGGAAATGCTTTCAGGGTTTATAATTAAAATAGGTGCCAATGTTATTAGGCTGCAGGCCAGTTATTTAAAAAAGGGATTAATGAATTAAGTTTCACTTGTAAAGGAAGTAACTGAAAAAAAAATTATGGATTACTATTGGACTTTTCATAGTCCTTTAAAAATTCTATATTTTAACATTTTTATTTATATTGAGATTCTGCTCTTATCACCAAATCTAAGGTCCCACTATGAACTCTTTTCAGTTTGTATCACCAGAGATACCGCCATCACCACATTCAGTTACTAACTTTTCAATGTATTCTAGGCAGCAAAATGTATCTTCAAAAAAAAAAAAAAAAAAAAAAGGATTTTTAAAAACACTAATATTTTCCTCCATTGAATGCTATATATGATGTATTGGTTTGGGAGTCCCTCAAAAGCAGATTGTGAGACAGAGATTTGGAAGCAAATAATGTATTGGGAGGCAATTCCAGGGTGTATGGTGAATGAATGGTAAAGTTACACCAGAGAAGTGGGAAAGTTACTTCCAGAGAGCATTGAAAAGAAGGTCCCTGCCATGGGCAACTGGGATAGAACAAGTCTCTTATTCCTCAATGGTAAGGGTTTTACCCTGTACCACTGGCCTCTCTTGAACATTCTTATGACCACAGAATTACCTCAGGCAAAGAGGTAGTACACCAACCATGTGGAGGCAGACCCTTTATGGAAGCTTTTGGTGACTTCCTGGTGACCGAGCTGATATGCAAGGATGTCAGTATTGGCTTCTCTTAATGGACATCTTTTACAAAGGGCTTTCTATTCCAAGAGGGCCTTTTTCTGCTCCAGGATACAACAGTCTCTTCTGGCAAATGAATAATTTCCTTGATGCACCATTAAATTTATAGCTAAATGCATTAATAAATTATTCACAAAACAAGCAAAAGTACCACAAAAAATAGTTATTCTGAATAGTAATACAGTTTTACCTCAAGCTGGGAAAGACAGTGTTAAGTGATAATCCTCAATGCTGTTAGAATTTTGAATTTCTACACAATATGTGAGGGAATGTAAATTGGGCCAGCCCATTTCTGTTTTCTCGATATATGGGCCAGACCATTTCTGTTTTCTCAATATATTCCTATATTTTGACCCAGAAATCCTGCATTCAGGAATGTATACAGAGGCAATAGTCAGAAATACAGACAAAATGGTCACCAGTGTTATTTAAGCTAAGGCTGATTTGTGGAGAGATGATGGGAAGCAGCCCCCTTAGGTGTCTAAAAGTGGGCAAGAGGTTAACAGGGCTACATTCTTAGGCAAGTATTTCCTATCAGACCGAAGTTATAAATAATGGTATCAGAAAAAATTATGATGTAATACTTAGTGAAAATGAAATTCAAATCCATATATAATTTTAAAAAATTCATTAAAAATAAATTGGTAGAGAAGACATAAAAATATTAACGCTGACCTCACAAAGGAAATTGACTTATGTATGATTTTTACTTTATTTTTTATATTAATCTTTTATGACTAGAGCATATATTACTTTTACAATAAAAATGGTACACATTAATAGTTTCATTGAAAAGAATATTCAAATTATCTAGTTCCTACTGTTAATATTTTGCTTTTTTTGACAGTTGTTTCAGTCATTTGACTCAGGAAAACCTCTTACCAACAAAGAAAACATACAGGTAAGGATAATAATGTTTTCTAAACATTGGCTATATAGCATGGATAATTTTTTTTAGTGCTAATAATTTTTGAGTCATTTCAACTATCCAGTAAATATAATCTTTGGTTTGGGAAATCTTCTATATAATATGCTTTCCTATTTCTAATAGTGGTGTTGTATCTCAACATCCTGAAGCCAGAGGTAGGATTGGATCAAACTGTTCTAGCAAATAATTGTGACTGCTCCTGTTTTTCATAAAGATGTGTATTCAATTTGCTCATCTAGCCATGGTAATTATCTCTAACTTTAATATTTATTTGGTTACCTACCAGGTAACTCTGATTGTAATAAAAGGGTTCTGTCTATTTTGAAATGGCCCAGTTTGTTGCCAGTTCCTAGTCTGTCAGCCAATGGTTTGGCAGAGTTTTCATTTGGCATTTTCATTAAGTTGCTCCTCTGATTTTTCCAATATTTTTCCACATGAAGAAAATGAGACTGCTCATATAAATACATTTAGGGTAGTCAATAATTGAATGATTGGAATTTTAAGCATTTGATAACCTAGTTGCATTTAAATATCTTCAAATAATCATTTAAAAAATTCTAGGGATATTGGTAGTCTGTGCCCTAGAAAATGCTGGGACAGAGTGCTGTATCACAACTATGATTACAAGATGTTAGAGATGGGGAAGGAGTCTACAGTTAACATGGGCAGAGATTACACATAGGTTTATTTATTATTTAAATCCTATGAAACAGTATCGTATTTTAAATAAGGTGGTTTTTTTAAATTAAATAACTTGAGAGATATTTCCTCAAAATTATTTTTTTCTCTTCCATAATTTTAATAGAAATAGGTCTACCTTTTATTAAATGTAAACTTAATTTTTTCCTATTATTGTTTATTACACAAAGTCTACTTTTAATTATGCTTTGTATGATTCAATATTTTTGCCTAAAATTTAATTTTAATTGTTAAGGAAGTTGCCTGAAATGAAAAAACTGATATTAGGAAGATGTAAATAAATATTCTTATCTTATTTTAGTGCTCTAAGACCTTGGGGGGTTTAAGAGTATTTATGACTTTTCAATCATAAATGCCAGAATATCCTAAAATCAGTGCCTCTAGGAGCAGTTTTTGATATAAAAAGAATGTCTGATCGTTTCTTTTTATACAAAAAGAGACTGACAGTATAATGGAAACCTGATTTCTAATAGCTAATTAATTAAAACAGTACTGTTGGCCCACTTAAGACTCTTCAGATTACACTTTGTATTTTCTGCATAGAGGGAGAGAAAGGAGTGTTAAATAGCATTACTAATTAATCTTCCTTTGATCCTCAAGTGTTTGTGTGTAATTGTCAAGGCTCATTAAATCACTGCTTGCTATGATAGGAAAAGAGAAGAGAATGTCCTCTCTCCTCACCCCTAGTCCATCTGAAATTTCTCCTTTAGAAAGAAAGGGTCAACCATTTTCCTAATGCAACAGCTTGGCAGAAAGTCAGGCCCAGTGGCTGTTCCATGTGCTGCTTTTCTGAATGCATTGATTTAAACTCTTTTGAAAAGATTCAGAAAAGAGAATAAACAATAACAACAAACATTCCCACTGCCACTGTTGTTTCAAACTTTCCCAAGCAATATTAATTACTATACTTACATAAGGCAAATAGTTTCCCTCTTTTCTAGAATAGGTAGCTCCTTTTATATTAACTCCAAAAATATCTATGAAGAGCCTGTTGTATGCAAGGCACAGATTAATGATGTCAATCAAATGTGTCAATCAGCACTCCAGACAAACCTCAGTCCTCCTGGAGCTTATAGTAACACACAGGAATAAGAATAAACATAACATATAAGTAAACATTATAAACAAGTAAAGTACATATTTTACAAGTAGGAGAACCTTGCTTGGGAAAAATAAACCCAGAAGTAGGTGAAAGGGGTTGGGAGCATGGGGTAGAGTGAATATTTTAATTTTAAATGGGGTTATCATTCCCAAAGCAGGTAAAGGGGTAAGGCATATGCAATCCAGAGAAAGAACAATCTAGAAAGAGGGAATAGCAAGTGCAAAGGCCCTGTCTATCTTGGTGAGAGATACCTTGAGCCTAGTGTCTACAGCTGTGGTGGGGAGCTATATGACATAAAGTCAGAGAGGTAAAATTAAGAAGGGCCTTATAGGGACATTGTAACTTAGTCTTATATAAGAAAAATGGAAAGCCACTGGAAGGGCTTTGAGCAGAGGTGTGGACAGTTTGGTTTATCTGTTGATCCCACTGTGTGGCAGGTACTGTTCTGATTCTGAAAATAGTTTAAACTCACCAGTCATCAAAATAGACACATCCTCAGTCCTTGTGAAGCTTGTGTGTAGGGATTGGTTAGGAGAGGAGAGTAGGAATATAGTTTTAGACATACGGAGTTTGAGATATGTCTTAGACATCTAAGTGGAGGAGTTGTTAGTTGTTTATATTGTGAATTTTGATTCCAGAAGGGAGATTGGACCTAGAGTAAAAAGCTCATGATTTCATCAGCCTTTAGATGAAATAAAACCAAGTGCCTGATTAAGATCATCTAAGGGGAGAGTGAGGACTGAGTTCTGAGAGATTACAGTATTAAGAGGTACAGGATAAGAGAAGGAACCACCAAAGAAGAATGAAAAGTAGTGGCTAGTAGGATATGAGGGAAGTAAAGGGAGTGTGGTAGCCCAAAATGCAAGAGAAAAAAGCACTTGAGAAGGAGGGAGATGATCAATAGTATAAAATTAAGTGTCATAAATCACTCAGTCTTAAATGTGATTTTTTTTTCACATTTAACATCTTTGAAATTAGAATGCAACTTACAGATGATGATATGACAGTTTAATGTGCACATAAAATAACGGTTAGATTAGAAATAGCATATATATGAGGACTAGAATTGAACATTGGATTTAGCCATTCATATGGCATTGGCAATCTTGATCAAAGGGTTTGAATGTAGAGATGGAGTGAGTTTAAAAGCAAATTAAATGATAGAAATTAGAATATTGACAATTCCTTTTTAAAAAAAATTTATTTGTTCATTTTAGTCATACATGACAGTATAATGTCTTTTGACATGCTATACACACATGGAGTGTAACTTCCCGTTCTTGTGGTTGTGCATGATGTGGAGTTACACCAGTCATGTATAATATTGACAATTCTTAAGAGGGGTTCCATGAAGAGTAGCAGGGAATTAGGGGAGTAACTTGAAAAGGAAAGTAGGTTATAAAGGGTTTTGGTTTTTTGGTGAAGGAGATAATAGCATGGCTATGTGCTGATAGGAATGTCTGTGTGGGAAACATTTGTGATGCAGGAGTGAATGAGCGATATAGGAGAGAATGAGCAATATAGGAGAGAATGATTGAGAGGGTCACTGGGTCAGGACTGACTGTCTAAGTGGGAGCAAAAGCTTCAGGCAGAGGGAAGGAAAGTGGAACTCTGACGAGTAGATTCTTAGGTAGGTGAAATAGGTGGAGCAATGGGGTTTGGATGCTCTACTCTGCTTCAATTTTCTCATTTTAATGGAGAAGGCAAAGATCATTAGCTGGGAGAAGGAGAAGGAAGAAAGGATTAGAATTTGGAGGACAGAAGGGCATTGAAATGATTGTATGGGAGATAAGGACAATGAGTAGACTGGCAAAATTTAGAGTGATTACTAGGCAGCACTGAGGTTTGGGGTGAGTACTTAAAGTAGGGCCACTTGTGAGTTTGTGTGATCTACTCAGGTCTTCTTCAATCGCAGACCCTAAGATGACTTAAAATTTGATTTCAGGGTTATGCCTATGATTACCAGGCAGGTGTGTTGTGTGTGAGGGAGAGGGGGGAGGGTTAACGGTATATACAAGGAGGAGTATGATTGACCATGGATTCTAAGCTGGGAAGGGAGACTGCTTGTCTATTCATTCATTTCTGTCCAAGAGTCTTTAATTTACTTACACTAAAACAGAGTGGTCTTTGTGCATGGATGATGACTTTTGTGCAGTTTATCTACTTTGATGAGGTATCCTTTCTCTCACTCCAAGGATTAAGTTCACTCCTATTATATGTCAGGGCTAGCCATATGAGACACAGGTCAGAAATTGGTGGGGAATAACAGAGTGCTTACAAAAGAATAAATCTCATTAGAAGAATAGATAAGCAAATGAAAATTTGGGTTGATTATTTATTAAGAATAAATAAAAATGGCAAGAAGTAATAAACACCTCTCTATAATTATGACAAATGTAAATTGTCTCAATTCTATAATTAAAAGACATAGGTGGGCATATTGGATTAAAAAAGAAGACTCAACTATATGTTGCCTAAGAAACATGTCATAGGCAAAGACATCTGCAGGCGGCAAGTAAAAGAGTGGAAAATGATATTCCATGGAAATGGAACTCAGAAGCAAATAGGAATAGTTACTTTTACATCCAACAACAACAACAAAAAAGACTTCAAGCCCGAATTAGCCACAAAGAAGGTTATTGCTTACTAGTAAAGGGAACAATCCAATGGGAAAATATAATGATAATAAATGTTTTTGCCCCAAATGTTGGTGCACTTAATTACAGAAAATAAATATTATTTGACTTAAAGACTCAGTTTGGTCCCAATAAAACAATATTGGGTGATTTCAGTACATCTCTCTCACTTGCCGCCTGCAGATGTCTTTGCCTATGGCATGTGTTTCTTTTAGGCAACATATAATTGATAGGTCATCCAGATATAAAATCAGCAAAGATAGTACATCTATAGAGTTACAACTTATTATGAACTTAATAGATGTCTACAGAATATTTCATCTAACAGAAGCTGAATACACTTTCTTTTCAGCTGCTCATGGAACCTTATCCAAAATAGATCTTTTTATTTTTTTAAGCTACAAAACAATTCTTAGAAAATACAAAAAAATTGATATAATTTCTTACATCTTATCAGATCTAAGTGGAATGAAATTAGAAATCAACAGCAAGAAAAATTATATAAATCCATGGAGATTGAACAATACACTTTTGAATGAAGAGTGATTTCATTACGAAAGAATAAATCTCATTAGAAGCGTAGATAAGCAAATGAGAATTAGGATTCATAGGAGAAATAGAGGAAAAGTTTAAAAAATTCTTAGGATCAAATTAGAATAGAAATACAATATATGGGAATATCTGTGATGCAGTGAGGTGGTTCTAAGATGTGAGTGCCTTCATTAAAAACTCAGAAAGATCCCAAATAGATACCCTAATGATGCATCTTAAAGTCTTGGGAAAACAAGAACAAACTAATCCCAAAACAAGTAGAAGTAAAGAAGCCATAAAGATTAGAGCCAAAATTAATGAAATAGAGAATTTAAAATTCTGCAAACTGTCAGCGAAACAGTTTTTTGAATGGATAAACAAGATCAATAAAACCTTAGCCAAACTAATCAAAAGAGAGAGAAGAGTCAAGTTAATAAACTTAGAGACAAAAGGAGATCACAACAGACACCACATATCCAATGGCTCACTATTTTGAAAACTTATATTCCAATATTGGAAAAATCTCAAAAAATGTATACCTTTCTAAACACCTATGACCTACCAAAATTGAACCAAGACGATATAGAAAACCAAGATAGACCAATAGCAAGCAATGAGATTAAAGCAGTAATTAAAAAACTTTAAACCAAAGAAAAGCCATCAGAATTAGATGGATTCACAACTACCAGACTTTTAAAGAACGAATGCCAATACTTCTCAAAATGTTCCATGAAATATAGAGAATATTTCTAACTCATTCTTTGGAGCCAGTATCATCCCGATACCTAAACCAGGTATAGATATATCAAGGGAAGGGGGGTGGTACTACAGACCACTATCCTTGATGAAGATGTAGAAATCCTTAATAAACCAAATTCAGCAACATATTACATATTATACACCATTATCAAGTTGGTTTTTCTCCAGGGATGCAAGGATGGCTCAACATGCACAAATCAATAATTGTAATATACCACATAAATTGAATCAAGAATAAAAATCACATGACCATTTCAATAGATGCAGAAAAGGCCTTTGGCAAAATTCAGCACCCATTCATGATGATAACCTTGAAAAACCTGAGGACAAAAAGACTTACCTCAACATCACAAAAACTATATACAACAAACACAAAGCCGATATCATACTGAATGACAAAATACTGAAAGAATTTCCTCTCCAATCAGGAACCAGATAAGATGTCCATTCTCACTACTCCTATTTAACATAGCACTTGAAATTTTAGTCAGAGAAATTAAATAAGGGAAGGAAATAAAAGGAATACAAATAGGAAAGAAAGAAATCAAATTACCACTGTTTTCAAATGATAGGATTTTATATTTAGAAGATTCTAAAAACTCTGCTGTAAGACTTATAGAACTGATAAACAAATTCAGCAAAGTAGCATTATATAAAAGTCAGCATACAAAATCAATACCTTTAATAAATCCACTGAGAAAGAAATCAGAAAAAAATAAAAAAAGAAATCAGAAAAACAATTTTATTTAACAATAGCTCAAAAATACTAAGATAAAATACTTACAATAAATCTAACCTAAGAGGTAAAAGATCTCTATAGTGAAATTGTAGAAAAGGGAAATAGAAGACACTAGAAGATGGAAAGACCTCCCATGTTCATGGATAGGCAGAATTAATATGCCTGTATTACCAAAGTGACCTGAAAATTCAATGCACTGAATATACTAATAAAATTCTTCACAGAACTAGAAGCAGTCCTAAAATTCATGTGGATAAACAAAAGACAGAATAACCAAAACAAATCTGAGCAATAAGAGCAATGCAGGAGCCTTTGCAATATCTGATTTCAAATTACACTCCAGAGTCATAGAAACAAAGACAGCATGGTACTGGCATAAAAACAAACGTGTGGACCTATGGAACAGAACAGAGACACAGAGACAAATACTCTCAGGTACAGTGATCTGATCCTTGACAAAGATACCAAAAACACAGATTGGACAAAAGATAGCTTTTTTAACAGTTAGTGCTGGAAAAACTGGATATCCATATGTGAAAGACTGAAACTGGATTTCTGTCTCTCATCCTTCACAAAAGTGAACAGAAAGATCTAGAAATCAAACTGGAAACTTTTCAACTGCTAGAAGAAAAGCCCAGGGAAACACTCCACATAAATGTGCAGGAAAAAATTCAATAGGACTCTTAAAGCTCAGGAAATAATAACAAGAATATATAAATGGGATGGAATCAAGTTAAAAAGCTGCACAGTGAAGGAGACCATTGCATGAAGAGGGAGCCTGCAGAATGGGAAAAAATATTTGCCAGCTACTCTTCTGACAGAGGATTAATATTCAGAATATAGGAAGAACTTAAAAAACTCAACACTAAAAACCAAAATAACACAAAACAAATAAACAAACAAAAACTCCCAAATAATTCAATCAATAAATGGTCAAATGAACTAAGCAGACATTTCTCAAAAGAAGTAGTACAAACAGCTTTCAGTTTAATGAAGAAAATGTTTAGCCATTGAGAAAGTACAAATCAAAACTACATGAGATTTCATTTCATTCCAGTTAAAATGGTAGTTATCAAGAATGCTAATAACAATAAATGCTGGTGAGGATACAGGGGAAAAGGAACTTTTATATACTCTTTATGGGAATTAAAATTGGTACAACCATTATGGAAATCAATATGGAGGTTTCTGAAAAAAACGAAGAATGAAACTACCGTATGACCCACCTATATCATTCCTCAGTATTTATACAAAAGAATTGACGTCAGCATACTACAGAGATACCTGCATACTGATGAGTGCAATTAACAATAGCCAAGTTATGGAACCAGCCGGGGTGCCTATCAACAGATGAATGGTTAAAGAAAATGTGACATGTGTACATGATGGAAATTTATTCAGCCTACAGAAGAGCAAAATTATGTCATTTATAGGAAAATAGATGGAATTGAGAGCATCATGTTATATAAAATAAGCCAGACTCAGAAAGTAAAGGATTATATGTTTTCTCTAATATGTGGAAGCAAAAGAGAAAAAGGGGATCTCATGAAAATTTAAGAGAAACTGTTAGGGAGATGAGAGCAGGGGGAAGTACTGTGGAATGAAACTGATCAAATTATATTACGTACATGTATGAATATGACACAATCCAGCTATTACATATAATTATCATGCACCAGTAATAATAATACAAATGTTTCAAATACTGAAAATCTTAACCATAATAACTGCCATTTATGGAATCTCCTATCTTTTCCTATATTCTTTCCTCTAGCACAAAATGGAGAATGCAATTGGGGAATGAAACTAATAATAACTTTTAGAATTTTACTGATTTACTCCTGCCTACTTTTTCCATTTTTAGGCACTTGACGAATTAATAAATAGAGGCTCACCTGTAGTTCTGGTTATGACTGGCCAACAGCATCTTCTAAATAAATTTTATATGGTTAAGGCACACTTTTTCATAAGTATGGCTGCAACAATAAATTCTGTACCAGAAAATTCACTGAAAGCTTTCTACCATGGAGCTAACCATGGTAGCTTTGAGAGGAACAAACCAACTCTCTCTAACTTGAAAGGTAATCATTTGTTTTATTTATTGTTATTTCCCTTTTTCTCCCTTTCCCCAACAAACACCCTACTCCACCCCGACTAATCCATATGAATAATCTAGAATATATTCTTTCATATTTTACCCTAAGCTCATATAATGTACATATTTCTAGGTATGTGCATATGTTATTTCCATTCATATTTATCAATACTTTTATAAGAAAAGCATGTACATAACAGATTTTATCATTTATTTATAGAATATTTTATATACGGTTTTCTGCATCTTGCATTCCACATGGAGAAAATCCTCCATTGAAGCCTCTCAGAGACAATTGCTTTGGCTTTGGTCCACTGTAGTGAATGGGTAGTATTCTTGTCTGTGAATGTCACATGATTTATTCAATCATTGCCCTATTGATGCTCTTGCATTTTGTTTCTAGGAACAGTGCTGCATTGCTGCATATCCATAGGACACAGTGTATATTTATTCGTGATAGATATCCATGAATAGGATTTATGGGTCATTTTTCAATTGTATTAGGGGCCATTTTAAAAATGGATCTTTTCTACCATTCAGTATTATGATAACTATGGATTTTTAAAATAGATATTCTTTATTTGGCTGAGGAACTTTTCTTTTACTCTTATTTTGTTGAATGATTTTATCATAAGAGCATCATATTTTATTAAGTGATTTATCTATATCTGCTGAGATGATTATTTACTTGTTTTTTTTATTTTATTGATATGGTATGTTACATTAATTGATCTTGTATGTTTAACCAAGCTTGCATTCTTGGAATAAATCCTACTTGTGATTTAATTCTTTTTATAGACCTCAAAAGTAAAAAAAGTTTTTTTTCTTTTTGCTCATGATTGCTTTGACTATTTGGGGTATTTTGTGGTTCCATATAAATTTTAAAGTTCTTTTTTTCTGTGAATAATGTCATTGCAATTGTGATAAGATTACATTGAATCTTCAGATCACTTAGGGTAATATGGACATCTTAACAATATTAGTTCCTCCAATCTGTGAATATGTAGTATCTTTCCATTTGTGTCTTCTTCAATTTCTTTCATTAATATTTTATAGTTTTTAGTGTACAAATCTTTAATTTCCTTATTTAATTTTATTCCTAAGTATTTTATTTTATTTTTGAAGCTATTGAAAATGGTATTGATTTTTTTCAGAAAGCTGTTAGCATATAGACATGTGATTGATTTTGTGTATTGATCTTTTGAATTCTGCAACTTTACTGAATTCATGTGTTAGTTCTATCAGGTTTTTTTTTTTGTGTGTGTATGTGTGTATCTTTAGGGTTTTCTGTATAAGATCATGTCTTCTACATTTTACATTTACTTGTTCCTTTTCAACTGGGTGTTGGTGGGTGTCTTTTTTTTTTTCTTCTTCTTTTTCTTATGTGATTTTACTGGCTGTGACTTCCAGTACTGTGTTGAGTAGAAGTAGTAAAGTGGGCATCCTTGTTTTGCCTGTATCTTAGAAATCTTCCACTTTCACCATTGAGTATGATGTTAGCTGTGGGCTTGACACATACAGTCTTTATCATGTTGAGAGACATTTCTTCTATACCTAGTTTGTTGAGAGTTTTTATCATGAAAGTTGTTGAATTTAATCAAGTGCTTTCTCTGCATCAGTTGAAATGCTCATATGGTTTTTATCTTTCATTAATGTAGTGTATCACATTTATTGATGTATGTATGTCAAACCATCCTTGAATGAAAGGCATAAATCCCACTTGGTCATGGTAAATGACCATTTTAATGTGCTTTTGAATTTGGTCTGCTAGTTTTTTGCTGAGAATATTTGCATCAGGGATATTATGTTAGCCTGTAGTTTTCTTGTCAGGTAGTATCCTTGTCGGCTTTGCTATCAGGGTAATTCTTGTCTTGTATGATGAGTTTGGAAGTGTTCCCTCCTCTTTCATCTTTGGAAGACTTTGAGAAGGATTTGCATTAACTCTTTTTTTCAATGTTTGGTAAAATTCACCAGTAAAACATCAGTCCCTAAACTTTTCTTCCATGAGTTTTTTAAAAAATTATTATTACTGATTTAATGTCCTTACTCATTATTAATTTATTCAGATTTCCTATTTCTTAATGATTTAGCTTTGGTAAGCTTCATATTTCTAGGAACTCATCTATTTTATTCTGTGTTATCAATTTGTTGACATATAGTTGCTCATAATAATTTCTTATAATTCTTTGTATTTCCAGGGTATTGATTATAATGTATTCCTTTTTCATTTGTAAGTTTGAGTCTTCTTTTCTTAGTCTAACTAAAGACCTATTGATTTTATCTTTTTATAAAATGGTCTCTTAGTTTTATTGTTCTATGTTCTTCTAGTCCCTATTTTATTTATGTCTGCTCTTATCTCTGTAAAGTATTCCCTTTCTTCCACTAACCTTCAGGTTAGTTTGTTCTTCTTTTTCTACTTTCTTAAAGTATAACATTAGTTGTCTTTATGTTCTTTTGTTTTTCTTAACATAGGTTTTTATTACTACAAACCTTCCTCTTATAAACTGCTTTTGCTGCATTCTATATGTTTTGTTATGTTGTATTTACATTCCTATTTGTTTCAAGATATTTTCAATTTTCCTTTTGGTTTCTTATTTGACTCATTGGTTGTTCAGGAATGTTCTTTAGTTTCTACATGTTTGTAATTTTCCATGTCTTCTCCTGTTATTTATTTCTAATTTCATACTGTTGTGATTGGAAAAGGTAGTTGATATACTTTCAGTCCTCTTAAATTTCTTAAGACTTGTTTTGTGACCTTATGTATTCTTTATCATGGTGAATGTTTTTGTGCACTTAAAAAGAACATGTATTCTGTTAACTGTTGAATACAATGTTCTATATTTGTCTGTTAGACCCATTTGGTTTATGATGTCATTTAAGTATATTGTTTTCTTATTGATTTTCTACCTGGATGATCTGAACATTTTTGGAAGTTGGATATTGAGGTCTCCTTATTTATTGTATTGCTTCTATTTCTCCCTTTAATTCCAATAAAATCTGCTTTATGTATTTAAGTACTTCAAAGTTAGGTGCATATGTTTTAAAATTGTTGTATCCTCTTGATGTATTGACACTTTATTATTTTATAATGACCTTGTCTCTTGTGGGAATTTTTTATTTAAAGTATGTTTTGTCTAATATAAGCATTGCCACTTCCGTTCTCCTTTGGTTACCACTTGCATGGCATATCTTTTATCATTTATTCACTTTCAGTCTGTGTTTTCAGAATTAACAATATATTTTTACAATTAGCACTTTATATAATTTTATGACTTTTAAGGAAGCGGAAGAAGATAGCAGAGCCATTATATGCTTATAATTTTTGTCACATTAACCCTTATTATCATTTCTGGTCCTCTTCATTTGCTCCTCTGGGTTCAGGTTACCAGCTGGAATATTTCCTTAGTCCAGTCCAGCTTTGCTCCCATCCACTTGTTCTGTGCTATTATTGGTAAATATATCACATATATTCAACGATACATTATGTACATGTCATTTTATAAAAATGAGTTAATTCAGTATAGAGAAGAAGAAATATATACTTAGGCTGTTTTTCATAATGTAATTACCATTATTAGTGTCCTTTGTTTTTTCACATGGATTTGAATTATCATCTATGTTTTCTTGCTATTACCCTGAAAAACTACATTTTGTCTTTTGTCTAAGGTGGTGTGTTAGCAAACATTCTCTCAGTTTATTTTTACTTGAGGAATTCGTTTTGCCTTCATTTTTGAAAGATAACTTTTCTGGGTATGGGTTCTTATTTGAGAGATTTTGGGGTACTTTGAATGAATATATTATTCCACTGTCTTTTGGATTTCATTATTTCTAATGAGAAGTTAACAATTATTCTTATTGGAGTTTGTTCAAAACTGACAAGACATTTGCATATTTTACTTCTGTAAGATTTTGTTCTTTTCTTTGGCTTTGAGAATGTTTACTAGGATGGTCTATTTGAGGCTCTTTTTGTGTTTATCCTTCTTGAAGTTTGTTTAGCATCCTGGATATATAAGTTAATTTTTTTTAAATAAACTTGATGCATTTTTAGCTATTATTTCTTTAAATATCCCCCCTTCCTTTCTTCCTCTTCTCTCTTAGTACTTACATTATGCATATTTGATGTATTAATAATGTCCCGCATTTCATATTTCATTGTGTTCATTTTTCTTCATTCTTTTTCTTTTATTGATCAAATTTACTAATTGTCTCTTTTGTCAGCCAAATTTACTATTGAACCCCTTTTAATTTTTCAATTTCAATTCAATTTTAATTTCAATTTAGTTTTTCAATACATTTTAACTCTGTCATTTCCAATTAGGTTTTTAAAAATTTCTCCTTATTGATGTTTTTATTGGATGCAACATTATCATCATGCCTTCCATGGTTTCTTCTAGTTCTTTAAACTATTTTTAAGCTACATTGAAGTCTCAGTCTACTAAATCCAATATCTGGTTGCTCTGTCAAAAAGGTTCAGTTGCTTGCTTTTATTGGTGTAATGGATCATATTTTCCTGTTCCTTACCTTTTTTGTTTTATACATTTTGTTGGAAACTGGACATTATATATAATATATTGTATCAATTCCAGGTATCTTCTCCCCCTCTTCTTAGGCCTTGCTGTTATAATGTACTTTTTTGTTTATTTTATTTTTTATTTAAATCCATCCATTTACCAGCAAATGCAATAATTTCATTCTTCTTTATGGCTGAGTAATATTCCATTGTGTATATATACCACATTTTCTTTATCCATTCAATTGTTGAAGGGCACCTAAGTTGCTCCCATAGCTTAGCTATTGCAAATTGATTGTTTCCTTTGCTGTGAAGAAGTTTTTTAGATTTCTAGAATTCATTTATTGATTCTTGATTTTACCTCTTGTGCTTTAGGAGTCTTGTTGAGGAATTTGGTTCCTAAGCTGACATGATGGAGAGTTGGATCTCTTTTCTTCTAGTAGGTTCAGGATCTCTGGTCTAATGCCTAGGTCTTTGATCCACTTTGAGTTGAGTTTTCTGCAGGGTGAGAGATAAGGTTTTAATTTCATTTTGCTACATATGGATTTCCAGTTTTCCCAGCACCATTTGTTGAAGAGTCTATCTTTTCTCCAATATATGTTTATGGCGCTTTCGTCTAGTGTGAGATAACTGTATTTATGTGCGTTTGTTTCTGTGTCTTCTATTCTGCATCATTGCTTTTCTTGTCTGTTTTAGTGTCAATACCATGCCATTTTTGTTACTATAGCTCTGTAGTATAATTTAAGGTCTATTATTGTGATGCCTCCTGCTTCAATTTTTTCACTAAGGATTTCTTTGACTATTCTGGGCCTCTTATTTTTCCAAATGAATTTCATGATTGCTCTTTCTATTTCTTTTTTAATATTTTTAGTTGTAGATGGACACAATATTTTTATTTATTTTTATGTGGTGCTGAGGATTGAACCCAGTGCCTCACACATGCTAGGCAAGCACTCTACCACTGAGTTACAACCCAAACCCTGCTTTTTCTATTTCTATGAAGCACATCATGGGAATTTTAATAGGAATTGCATTAAACCTGTATAATGCTTTTGGTAGTATGGCTATTTTGAAAATATTAATTCTATCTGATAACATAGGAGATCTTTCCATCTTCTAAGATGCCGCAGTCTGGCTGGGCACACAATCACGAGCCACCACACAGCTTGTAGATTCAAACAGCAACTCTTTATTCCCGAACTCACACCAGCCATCTACAAACACTTCTCGGGAAATCCACGTTCTCTGCCCAAATCCCCCTCCACTGGGCTTCTATCTCCAAAATATACTGTCTAAATCCCGTGAGAACTCAAGGGGAACTCAGGCAGCAGGATACGCCCTATTCCCAGCAGGAATAATCTTAAACCTTAAACCTGGAACCTAAACCAGGAACGCCCTAATCCGCCTTGGTCCTTGAACAAGGTCACCTACATTCAATGTCACTGCAACATGGGGTACGCTGGCAAGGAAATTGTCATACCTACTTGGCTAATGGCTCCCAGCACTAAGATCTTCTTTAATTACTTTCTTTAGTGTTCTGTAGTTTTAATTTTAAAGGTCTTTTACCTTTTTTGTTATATTGATTCCCAAGTATTTTATTTTATTTTTTGAGGGTATTGTGAATGGGAAAGTTTTCATAATATCTCTTTCAGCTAATTCATAACTAATGTATAGGAATTCCATTAATTTATGGTATTAATTTTATATCATGCTACTTAGCTGAATTTATTTATTAGTTCTAGAAATTCTGGTTGAATTTTTTTAGGTCTTCTAAATATAGAATCATATCATTGCAAATAGGGAGAGTTTGAGTTCTTCTTTCCCTATTTGTATCCCTTTAATTTCTTTCTTCTGTGTAATTGCTCTGACTAGACTTTCAAGGACTATTTCGAATAGAAGTGGTGAAACAGGGCACCCTGTCTTCTTGTAGTTTTTAGAGGGAATGCTTTCAAGTTTTCTTCATTTAAAATGATGTTGGTCTTGGGTTTAGCATATATAGCTTTTACAATGTTGAGGTACATTTTTACTATCCCTAGTTTTTCTAGTTTTGAACATGAATGGATGCTGTATTTTGTCAAATGCTTTTTTGTGCATCTGTTGACGTAATCATGCAATTCTTGTCTTTATTGATGTGATGAATTATATTTATTGATTTCTGTATGTTGAAACAATCTTGCATTCCTAGGATGGACCCCATTTGATCATGGTGCACTATCTTTTTAATATGTTTTTTGTATGTTTTTGACAGTATTTTTACTATGAATATATATATATATATATATATATATATATATATATATATATATTCATTAGGGATATTGATCTGAAGTTTTCTTTCTTTTATATATCTTTGTCTAGTTTTGGTATCTGGGTGATACTAGCTTCATTGAATTTAGCAGAGTTCCCTCCTTTTTTATTTCATGGACTAATTGGGAGGATTGGTGTTAGTAGTTGTTTGAATGTCTGGTAGAACTCAGCTGAGATTCTGTTTGGTCCTACGCTTTTCTCTGTTGGTAGCCTTTTGATGGTGTCTTCTGTTTCATTGCTTGAAAATTATATGTTTAATTTTTCTATGTCTTCCTGATTTAATTTGGGTAGGACATATGTATCTAGAAATTTGTTGATGTCTTTAAGATTTTTTATTTTATTAAAGTATAAATTTTCAAAATAGTTTCTGATTATTATCTGTATTTCAGTAGTATCCATTGTGATATTTTTTCTTTTTCATCACCAAATTTAGTAATATGAATTTTCTCTCCCTCTTCATTAGCTTGGTTATTTATCAATTTTATTTATTTTCAAAGAACCAACTTTTTGTTTCATAAGTTCTTTGACTGTTTTTTGTTGTTGTTGTTGTTTCAATTTCATTAATTTCAGCTCTGATTTTAATTATTTCTTGTCTTCTATTGCTGTTAGCATTGATTTGTTCTTCTTTCTCTAGGGCTTTGAGATGTAATGTTAGGTCATTTATTTGTTGACTTTTTCTTCTTTTAAGGAAAGAACTACATGCAATGAACTTTCCTCTTAGTACTGCCTTCATAATGTCCCAGAGATTTTAATATGTTGTATTGCTATTCTCATTTACCCCTAAGTATTTTTTTTATTTCACCACTGAGTTCTTCTACTATCCATTAATCATTAAATAACATATTATTTAGTCTCCAGGTATTAGAGTGGCTTCTATTTTTTATTTTATCCTTGATTTCTTTTCTTTTTAAAAAAATTTTTTAGTTTTAGGTGGACACAAGATCTTTTTTTTTGTATTTTACATTTATGTGGTGCTGAAGACTGAACCCAGTGCCCGTGCATGCTAGGTAAGTACTCTACCACTGAGCCACAACCCCAGCCGTTTATCCTTGATTTCTAATTTCCATTATAATCTGATAGAATGCAAAATATTTTCTCTCTCTCTCTTTTTTTTGTATTTACTAAGAGTTGCCATGTGGCCTAAGATATGTTCTATTTTAGTCAAGGGTCTGTGTGCTGCTGAGAAGAAAGTGTATTTAGTCAAGATGGATGAAACATTATCTATGTATGTTAAATCTAAATTATTAATAGTACAATTTAGTTCTATAGCTTCTTTTTAAAATTTTTGTTTGGATGATTTATCCAGTGGTAAGAGAGTCATGTTGAAGTCACCCAGTATTATTGGGTTGTAGTCTATTTGATTTTTGAATTGAGAAGGGTTTGTTTAATGTATGTAGATGCTCCATTGTTTGGGGCATAAATATTAATAATTGTTATGTCTTTTAGATGTATAATTCCCATAAACAACATTGAATGTACTTCTTGGTCCCTTCTTATTAACTTTGGCTTGAATTGCTCTTTGTATGATGAGGATAGAAACCCCTGCGTGTTTATGAGATTCATGTGAATGATACATTTTTTCTCCATCCTTTTACCTTTAGTCTGTGGAAGTCTTTTCCTATAAAGTGAGTTTTTTGGGAACACCATGTGTTGACTTTTGTTTTTTAATCCAATCTGCCAGTCTATGTCTTTTTTTTTTTTTTTTTTTTTTTTTTAGTGGTGCTGGGAATTGATGGCAGGGCCTTGTGCATGGAAGGCAAGCACTCTACCAACTGGGTTATATCCCCAGCCCACCAGTCTATGTCTTTTGATTAATGAATTTAGGCCATTTATATTTAATGTCATTATTAAGAAATGATTTTTATTCCCTGTCATTTTGATTTACTTCTTGTTTTTAATTTGAGTTAGTTTCTCCTTTGATTGTCTATTATATTATAGTTCTTCCTTTGCTGGTTTTCACTTTTATTTTTCATTTCTTCTTGTCAAATATTTATTGAGAATGATTTGTAGTACATGCTTTCTAGTTGTGCATTCTTTCCACTTTGATTTATCATGGAAGGTTTTTATTTCATTGTAAATTTTAAAGCTTAATTTTTCTGGGTATAGTATTCTTGGTCAGCATTAATTTTCTTTCAGAGATTGGGATATATTATTCCCAGATCTCCTAGCTTTGAGGATTTGTGTTAAGAAACCAGATGAGATCTGGATTGGTTTCCCTCTAAATGTAACCTGTCATTTTTCTCTAGTAGCTTTTAAAATTCTATCCTTATTCTATGTTAGGCATTTTCATAATAATGTGCCTTGGTGTAGGTCTGTTGTAATTTTGTATATTTGGGGTCCTGTAAACTTCCTGTATTTAGTTTTTCATTTCATTCTTTTGTTTTGGAAATTTGCTTATATTATTTCTTGAAAAGATTGTGCATTCCTTTGGTTTGTATCTCTGAGCCTTCATCTATTCTGATAAATCTTAAATTTCGTCTTTTCAGGTTATCCTATATTTCTTGGATGTCTTTTCAAGGTCTCTCTTTTTTTTATAATTCTTAAAAATTTATTTCACAACAATTCAGTATTCCGAAACTTCATTACAGTACTTTGGAGCCCAACTGTTGTTTTATTGAAAAACAGTGATTAGCTTAGAAATAGTTTCTCCGTAGCTGTGTCTCCCTATCTTTTTCATGGTGAACAGAGGAATATAAGGAAATCTGCAGGGAGCCAAATAGCCACAGCATGAAATACCTACCTTTAAAATCAATTCCAGTACTATAAAATTACAAATCCCTGTTAATATTTAAAAAAAATATGGGATATTTGTTCAACCTCTTTTCTCCATGATAAATTATATTTTCAAAATTATATATTTTGTCTTCTTTGCTTGAAACTCTGTATTCCAAGTGGTCTATTCTCTTGGTGATACTTTTCATTGAATTTTTAATTTGGTTTATTGATTCTTTCATTTCCAGGATTTCTGCTTGATTTTTTCCAGAATCTCTATTCTTTATTAGAATGACCTTTCCCCTCCTGTATTTTCTCTGTGATTTCACTTCTTATATCATCCTTTACCTTGCAGATCAGTTGAATTATGTACATTCTAAACTCCTTCTCTGATATTTCTTACACTGTGGTGTCGATGGATTTTGTTATTGAAGTATCTTGGTTTGTTTGGGTGATTTTTTTCCCCTTGCTTTTTTATGTTCTGTGTCTACCAATCTAACAGGGGTCTTGGTCAGTAGAATTTTTACCCTGTGTCCTTGAAGGTTTCCAGAACCTGGCCATTTAGGGGAAGATAAATAATAAAAACAACCAATACGAATAATATACAGCATTAAACCAAATAGTTCCTGTTATAACATCTACAATGTTAATTGTCACAATAAACAAAATCTAATGATTACTGTGATTATGTTAAATTTATAGATAGTTTCTCAGGAATGATGGACTTTAAAAACTGCAATTAATATTTAAAGTAACCACATATTTCCTTAGTATTTCCAAAATATCATGTCTTTGTAGAGCTATATATAAAGGATGATGGAGGCTCATTGTATCAGCTTACAAAATTTAAAGATGAGTTCACTCTTAACATGCTAAAGGTAAGTCTGAATTTTTTTTTTTTTTTCAAATCATAGGGAAGCAGTTATCAAATGCATACATTTGGGCTTGAACAGGCCCACTGTCGGGGTGGTGTTTGCCCTTGGGAAATCAGGTATCTTTTCTTGCATAAGGATAGGTGGGGGCTAGGACAGTATGTACTCCCCAAGAGAAAAGTATATGCCCAGAGGTTTCAGGCTTTGCTGTGCAACCTAATTAAGATGATACAGAAAATCTGATTTATTGTTTGATGGGATGTGAGTATTCCATGCCCTGTTTCTCATTTCCTCATCGTAATGATGACAATAGTAGCAGAAGCAGCAGCTACCATTTATTCAATGCTTACTATATAACAGGCATTTTGCATGGTTATTTAATTTTCACAACTCCATGTTATAGGTCTTAATTTTTAACTATTCTGTGATGAATCATGAGAAAACTGAGACTTAGTTTATGAAATTCACTAATGTTATGCAAATAATCAAATACAGATCTGAGAGTAGGGCCTATAGTTTTTTTTGTCCTATGTTCTTAATCATGTTAGTAAATTGCCCTTGTATTATATATGTATTACCCTAGTATTGTTATATATTATTATATATGATATTTACTGTTTGGTACAAACAAGGTTTTAGAGACCTGTTGCTTAAAAAATTGATTTTTAAAAAAATTTTCTGCCATGTCTGAGTGATATTTAACTATTGATTATCTACTGTAAAATCTCATTATCATCACATTATCACAGTTGAAGTTGGAATACAATTTGTCTTGTTTGTTACATTGTATGTCTGGTAAATTTTTGTATATTCCCCAAATCAGTACTTTTGGCACTTTTTAAAATTATCTGTGGACATACCTAGAGCATAGAAAAATTAGAGTTGCCCAGCTGAATTGAACAGGGTGATTCTCTGACTTCTCTTTTCAGTTCTCATACTATCAATAAATGTCCTTTTCTACACTTTAGACTTCACTAGTTGGACATCCCTGATCTGAAAATCCAAAATCTGAAATGCTCCAATAAATAAAATATTTCTTGTGTCATGTTAGTGCTCAAAAAGTTTTGGACTTCAGAGTATTTTAGATTTCAGATTTTTGCATTAGGTATGCTTAATTGAATCATGTTTTTCATGTTTTGGGGGGAGGATTGATAATTTTACTATTTAAAATATCCTTCAAGCATAATGTTGAAGTGCTGTCTAATGTTTCTAAGTGCAAGAAAGCTATGCAGTGCCTTACAGAGAAAATACGTGTGTCAACTAGACCTGAGTTATAGTGATATTTGTTGTAAGTCCCTGGTTAATGAATCAACTATATGTATATATTACATGTGTCCTTAACTATAAATACACATTTAAACAACGTAAGATATTGAGCCATTGATGAAAGGGTTATGCCCAGAGGCTTCTAGGAGTTCATTTCTCTATTTTCCCTGAGAGCAATAGTTTAGTTTTTATTAAACAGTGTTTATGGAAAACTTTTCAGAACTTTCTAGAATCGTTGTTAATAATGAGCATTGGCTATCCATACAGTAAAGGATAGCTATTGTCCTTCCTCTTGCTCTTACTTTTTTATTTTCTGTTGTCTTTTTCCTTTTTATTGAGTTCTCTTATCTGATGATTATGTACAGATTTCCGTTTAGTTTTCCATTCATTGTTGCTTTTCACACATAAAATATTTGGTAAGAATGAGACATTATTTCTGAACATGTGATTGTGTGGTGTTTATTCTTTAGACGGTTTTACTGATGGAAGCTGAAGAGAGGCTAAACTTCCTTGTGTCTGAGGTGGAGCATCCAGGCCACAAGGACCTGTCTCATTGTTGTGCTGCTGAGTTGGAGATTGTGGTGGAAGCCCGTCTACATCTGGCAGCAATTGCCCTGCAGAGACACCGGGCAGCATACAGGTGAGTCAGTCTCCTCATACATAGAAAAGGCACACATTTGAAAAGCTGTTTCCTCCTCTAGAAAACCAGGATGCCGCGTAGGCATTTCTGCTGTGTAACAAAACTGATGGTGGTCTTAAGGAAGGGCACATGGTTGAGTTGAGAATTGAAGAAGATGATCTTTTCATGGAATACCATCTTGTTTGAAAAAACAATGGACAGACTGTGCTTATTCAGACTTGGGTATTTTGCAGACATTTTCTTAAGAATGAGCAAAATGAGCAGAACTTATAGTGTTTGTTGCCCATGATAACATTTGAAATTTATAGGAAAATGAGAATTTTGGACAATTTGTGTTTGCCATTATGAAGTTTATAGTTTACCAGTGTTTATTTCTCTGATAAGATTAGTGGTAACATTAACAAAACTAATTTTTAATTGTGTATTGAAATATTTCTACATTTGTGTGTCTCCATAATTCAGGGAGCTGATATTTTCCAAAGGACCAGTACACAATGATACAAAATCCCAGTTAACAAGATAGACCAATATATTTTAATGTAATGTAGGAAAAGTTCATTGATATACGGTATTAGATTCTATATAGCAACAAATTTTTACAAAACTGTCATTTGACACATTTTGGTATAGTATCAAAGGGAAATATTGACAGTTATTTGAAGGGGCTTCCATTCTCCATCCATTTCTAACAACTATTTACATTAGGCCTACTCTTCTTTATATACTTAAAACAGCATGTCACTGACCAGTTGTATAATGGGATATAAATGTAGATTGTCTCTTGTTCATCTAAACATTAAAGAGAACACTAATTTTTTGGGGGGAAAAATAGTTGCTTTGCATTACAATTTATTACTTACGTTAATATGCAAAAGGCTCATTATTTTTATTTGAAAGTGAATTAAATATTAAAGAAGTTAAAAATTTGTCAGTTTAATATCTGATATAGTGAATGTTTATGGCACTCTTTGGGGGTTCTTAGTAATTGTTAGGGGTTTAAAGGGATGCTGAGATAAAGCTTGAGGCAAGCTGGTTTACAGTATTATCACATTTACAGCAATCTTTAAGGGTACAATGGTAGTTTATTGATGGCAAAATAGGTGTTAGGTATTATAGAATAAAATAATAACAATTTTCCCCACTGATGTTTGGAGGAAGAAGGTAGATTTAATATATGATTTTCTACAAAATTATCTCAGGGCAACAGAAGCCCTAGTAAGTATTTTTTGTCATTTACCTTTATTCTTCCTGAAGCTCTCTGTGTATAATTCGCCCCTTTAGTTTGGAAGGTCTGAGTTTTTGCTGTTGTTGTTGGTGGGGGGGGGGGGGGGCGGGGGTTTGGGGAATAATAAGGAAATGAGAAACTAAAAGTTACAAAATATCCACAGAAAGGATTGTCATAATAGAACTTTAATTTGAAAACCACATAGATGTATGCAAATAATATGCTAGTATATCAGAATAACTCCTCTTTTAAATATATGAACCTGGCCCTTGGGACAAAACCTGCAAAAACTTGGATGTTATTGCCTTTTTAGAGCAGACTTGCCATTTGGGGGAAGCCTACTGTCAAGATGAATGAGTTTTTCTTGCGTGAACTTTACCCCCCACAAGCTTCTGTTTGGGCACTGCTGAGAGTCTTGGACAGTCCCTTTTCCAAATGATGGTTAGCTTGACATTTCCTGATACTTCTAATAAAATTATGTGTCAAGGAAATAGAAAGGCACATTCCCTGGGGTGACAGGTAGAGTGAGCTGCATGGATTTTATGAGAACAAACTGACCGTTTTTGTCATGAATGTTAATAAGAAATATATGAGATCAAAGTTATTCACACCGTATTTCTACTTCTCTCACTTTCAAAATCCCATTTTTTTTATTACTAAGTATTTCTTCCTATTTTTTTGTATTTAATTTATTGTCTGAATGGAAAATCACTTGACCCTTGCAGTTTTGTCAGAATGAAACTTCCTTCCTTTGGGATTTTAGATTGTTGGTAGGGGACAGTCCTTCTGTACTTTCTGTCTAGCAGGAGAGGAGAAAGCAAAATATTTCCAAACCAAGCAACTGCTGTAGTTTGAATGTTTATCCCCCAGAATTTATGTTTGGAAACTTCATCCCCAAAGGTATATGTTAACAGTATTTGGAGGTAGGGGCCTTTTGGAACTATTTGGGATTAGATGGAGCCCTAATGAGGGCGTTAATGCTTTAATGAAAATAGAGAGACCAGAGAGAGCAAGCTTGCTCTTTCTCACCATGTGATGACCACTGCTGTTACAATGCAGCAAGAAGGTTCTCATCGGATGACGGAGCCATGCCCTTGGGCTTCCCAGCCTCCAGAACTATGTGCTAATAATACCTGTACTCTTTGTAAGTTACCCAGTCTTGGGTATTCTATTATAAAAACAGAAAACAGACTAAGGTAACAACTAAATTGTACCAAATAGATTGCAACCGACTGGTAAACCCTATATTTTATTCAAGTTTTTGGGTTAGCAAGATGATAAATCTTATTCCTCATTTGTCTTGAAATCAGAATTTGGGTTTCAGAATCAGAAGAATGGAATAGGCACAATTTGCTTCTTCCAGAGGCTGCTAGTAGCCACGATGTGCTAGCCTGTGAAGCTACCCAGTACAGGTGCTTTAGAAATACATGTAGCCTTAGCAGAGTAAGAGGAGAGGCAACTTCTTATCTGTATATGCACAGAATCTGAGTTATATTGGTTGTTGTTTTCTTGCTTGTTTAGTTTTATTTTAAATAAAAGGATACCTTTTAAATAAAATGATACCATCACAATACCTTAGAGAATATTCTACAAATATTGCAAGCCATTTTAATGATTTAGCAAAATCCTGGGAGTTTAAAATTTGATAGTTCCTAGATGGCTCAGTTATGCTGGTTAACAGCTTACAAAGAAAAATCAGTTTAATCTCCTCCCTCCACCCCTGGCCTGATGATCATGGTAGCACCCACCATGTGCAAGTCCGTTTGTCCAGTGTTCCTATTTGCTGAGCACGCTCTGTTCTCAGTAGACTGTCAGCTCCACAGGGACAGGGAATTGCATCTGTATTATTTATTGCTGTATTCACTGTCCCTAGATTTCTATCCTGCCACAGTCTGGCTGGGCACAAATGCCGCAGTCTGGCTGGGCACACAATCACGAGCCACCACACAGCTTGTAGATTCAAACAGCAACTCTTTATTCCCGAACTCACACCAGCCGTCTACAATCACGTTCTCTGCCCAAATCCACGTTCTCTGCCCAAATTCACCTCCACTGGGCTTCTGTCTCCCAAAAAACTGTCTGAATCCTGTGAGAACTCAAGGGGAACTCAGGCAGCAGGATACGCCCTATTCCCAGGAGGAATAATCTTAAACCTTAAACCTGGAACCTAAACTGGGAACGCCCTAAACACGATTTATCTTAAAACCGGGAACACCCTAATCTGCCTTGGTCCTTGAGCAAGGTCACCTACATTCAATGTCGCTGCAACATGTCAGCAACATGGGGTACGCTGGCAAGGAAATTGTCATACCTACTTGGCTAATGGCTCCCAGCACTATCCTGTGTCCCTGGCACAGGAAGAAATATATTAAAAATATTTAATATTTTTAATATTAAAATATTTAATACATATTTTTAGCAAATAAAAAATAATGAAATGATTTAATCCTTACAGTCATTGGATTTAAAGGGTCTGCATTTCTGTTGTCATCATTCCTGTTTTGTAGATAAAAGGGTTGATAATGGGAGTTCCCAGCATCACATAGCTAATACATGGCAAAGGTAGATTTGAACTCTGCATGTTCAGTGTCAAGGTCTTAAAAAGTTGGTTTATCCAAGAGGAATTTTTAGTTCGTTTTTTTTTGTTAGAAGCAGAAAAATGTAATGAAACAATTGAATCTCTAGAAGGATATATATCTTTTCTAAAGCTAAAACTGACTATAAGGTGTCAACTGATTTGATTTGTAACATATTTTAATTTTTATAAATTTGACAAAAAGTTTACAACTATAGTACATAGCAAAACAAAACTGTACCTGTAGTAAATATTACAAATAGTTCATATCATTTTTATATATAGTTGGTGATAGATTGATAAAAAAACACTGTTGATAAATGATCAAATACTATAAATCCTTCATCCAAAAGAGAAATTATAACTAGTATATAAACACATGGAAGGATATTCATTCTCTTACAAAGTAAAGATAAAACAATAAACAAATCTTTAAAGTACAGATTTCCATCTAAAGATACTACTAGGAAAATATTTCCTGATAGTTTCTTCTTTCATATTCCATTGTAAAACATGAGGATCCATGAAGACAGAAGGGTTCACTATGCAAAATCCTGGGTTGGTGCCCTGAGACTGTATAGGGACTTAAAGAAGTACTGCAGCCAATGAAAGAGATACATCTCATGATTAAGAGCTCAGGAATTTGTTCTGTAAAAATGACTAGTGATGGGCATTGCAAATGGATTTGTGCTCAGTCTAGATGCTAAGTGCAAGGGTCAAAACTGATTGCCTCCAAAGCTGAGAGAATATAAAGGTGATAATAATGATCTAGGGGTAAGATATCAGATTATAGTAACTATACAGATATGGAAGAAATAGGTAATGAAATACTACTAAATTATTCACTTTACACTTTGAAGATCAAAATACATTTTGAGGTACTGAGAATCAGGATATCAGCATGCTTTTTTGGAGGGACTGAATTTACCTCATAACACCTGTTAAATGTGACTGTCTGCTAAAAATCCAAATTGGAGATACCAAATAGGGAATCATGAATATTTTGTCCATTTGGATTTTTACCCAATTTTTTTTTAAATCAAACAATCCATTGATTCAAATGAATAAATGTAAAAAATACATGATACAAGCTAGGCTGACAGGCACTAGAGGCAAGGAAGGAAATGAAACCCATATGACATGCCTCTAGAAAGGCAGGTCCTCCCCAGGCTGATGGGGCTGACACTCCTCATTCATCAGAATAGGCATCAGAAGAGTTTGCTTCACTCTTCAGTGTGACTCTGGGATGTGAACTTGATTTGCCTTTCTCTGGGATGGGTAGAGTCTCAAGATAGAACAATGTGGAAAGACAGAGAGATCTGGGCAGAGCCGCAGAGATAGAAGAGGGATGGCAGCAAAATATGAATAGAGGAGAAAGTCTCTGCTCCTCTTTAGTCCCCTGTGATAAGAAGTCACCTCTTGCTGGTAAAAGAGAAGAGGTAAAGAGCATGGAGGAAGAGACAGCTTGACTCTGCTGACCTTGAGGTTCACAATGCCGTGGTCAACTCCGGGTAAAGCACCCTGCCCCCAGCTGGTGTGCTGCGTCTTCCAGTTACTGTTCTTGTAGGGGAGGCGGGCACAGGCCTGAGGACACACACCCAAGCCCCCATTAACAGAGTCCCTGTGGGGATTTGCCCAATTTTTTTCTGTTACAAATAATACTAAATTTTTCTGTTACAAATAATACTAAATATAAAAATACTTCTTCAACCATACATGTTGTTCTGTATTTTGAGTTTTGTTTTGGAATAGATTTTTAAAAGAAGGCAGCTTAATATGTAAGATATTTTGAAAAAAATGTGATGTGAATTATAAGTTTATACAGGGGAGGAGGATGCAATGGTTTATGTATGTATGGAGCAATAGGAAGTAAAAATCCCTCTCTCTTGGCAACTGTTAGTTTAGTACATTTAATTTCTGGCACTGCTAAACATTGATCAAGCAACACTTTAGTTTAAGAGTTTCCAACTATATAGAATTGAGTAAATCTGGAGAACCACATTCTAATGCATATAAAATATATTTGTTCATTTTAAAAAATGTCAATAAATTTTGTTTTAGATCTTAAAAGCATACATTCATACATTCTTCTATTTACTCATTTTTACTTTAAAAACTGTTTGTAGTATGAATATGTAACAACAAATTTCACCATTATGTACAAGTGCAGTGCACCAATAAGAAATGTGAGGACAAAAACCTATTTTTAGACAGGCATGGTGGTGCATGCCTATGATTCCAGTGGCTTGGAAGGCTGAGGCAGGAGGATCATGAGGTCAAAGCCAGCCTCAGCAGCAGTGAGGCACTAAACAATTCAGTGAGACCCTGTCTCTAAATAAAATACAATATTTTGGCTGGGAATGTGGCTCAGTGTTTGAGTGCCCCTGAGTTCAGTCCCCGGTAACTCCCTACCAAAAAAACAAAACCAAACCAAAAAACCCAGGCACTGTATTAGATGACAAGTTTCTAAAGGAAATAAAACAAATTAGCTGTAGAGATACGTCCAGAGGATTAAATCGTGTGATAAAAACACCACATAAAGGAAACCAAGGTGCTAACAGGGCATGTAGAAGGAATATCTGATCCCCTTTTGAGGGTGGGTGGGGGTGTGGGAAGGGTTTTTTTGTGTGTGTGAAACTAAACTTAAGAAATAACATAAAAATGCTACAATTATTTTAATAACATTTAAAATATATTCTGTGTTTTAGTGCTGCAATAGTATATTCCACACTTAAACTTCTGCAAGATTCAAAACTTTTTAAAAAGAATGTAATGAAAGATGATGCAGAGAAGCCCCTTTCTCCAGGAACTTCTGTATGTATGAATATTATGCTTCTCCTTATAATACTTATTGCATAATGACTATTGGCATGCTAGGAGATTGTCTAATTATTTGGGTGAAGCAAAGGGAGTAAAGTACAAAAAGAACACTGAATTCAGAATAAAAATACCTGAGTTTAAGTCCCATTTATTGTACTTATTCACAGGAACACCTTGAGAAAATCTCTTAAAATTTGAGAATTTTTGTAGTTTTATTTGTGAACTGATGGAATTGGATATAATAGTCTCTAAAGTTCCATCAAGATGGATCGTTGTAATGTTTAGATATGATCTTACTACACATAAAGTTGTCTTACGAGACTTATTCTCTGTTCTGCTTTTGAGTTTATTATCTGGGCATGACCAGTAAAATACCTGTACTTTTTCTTCCTTTGGATTCCTCATAGCATCCTCCGTATTTTAGATTTCCAATGTATTTGAGAACTGGGCACAAATTCTATGATTAGACTTTGATAAGAGCATTTAATTTAACAATATAGGGTTGATTAGGATTAAAATATTAAGATTCATTACATGGAATTCTTGCACATTATTTCAAGAATTACTAATAAAATAGCTAATATCCAGCATCATTACAAATTAGCAAAGCTAATTATACTAAATAAAGACTCATTTCTAGCTATATTAAAAGTACTAACCATATTAAAAAGCAATCTAATTCTAAAAATTGTCTTAGAACAATGGTTATCAACTGGAGGTGATTTTACATTCCAGGGGAGAGTTGGCAATGCATGGAGACATTTTGGTTGTCACAACTAGAGGGGGGGTGGTGCTATGGGCATCAGTTGGGTAGAGGCCAGACATGCTGCTTAAATATCCTATAATGTACAGGAGAGCCCCCTGCCACCCTAGCAATTATCTGGCTTCAAATATCAAAGCATCAAGATTGAAAAACCTTGATTAAGTTGAAGGAGAATTGGCTTTTCATTAGGAACATGAAATAAAAGCACTTAAAGATTAAGTTTTATTGATGAACATTGTTTTCTGTATTTCTCTTCTAAATACTAGATTCCTTGAATACTTGGCCCATTCTAATCACCATCCTGCCTGCGTGGCCTCTGTTCACCGCTTACTCTTGTTCTCAAGAATAACTCACCTTTCTTTTCCTGTACATCCCACCTGTCTGTTCACATTCTAGCCCCCTTCAAGTCCCATTAGCAGCTTCTGGATAGTAGGTAGTGCCAATTGGTTGGACACGATCCCTGGCAGGAAATTCTAGAACAAAGGGCTGGGGGGTTAAATTTCCCTGATAGTCTATGATTGACTTCCCCCAAAACAAGCTTCCTCTGCTCTTCCTTCCCAATAGCTATGGGCACCCATCACCTCTTTTAAAGTATAATAACACAGATGGTAAATCAGTTATAATACATTCTTGGAATGAGAGCCACACAAAGCAATGTAACACAGGCAGTTAAGACTGGATTTGAAACCCAGGAAAACACCCAGTGAGTTGAGTCCTACCAGCATTGAGTCCCACCTATGTTAAGCAAGTTAGTTAACCTTTCTAGCTTTCCGTTCTCCCAACTGTAAAACAGAAATAATAATAACCCCTCTTTGGCTATTAGAAAAATTAAATGAGATATTTTGTATAAAGCATGTAGCACAATGCCTGACACATAATAAGTGCTCAATAAATATTAGGGAATGTTATTTATTATTTTTCAGCCCTTAAAATGGTGTTTAAAAAACTTTTGATGACATAGAAACTACTGACAATATAATTTTTATATTTTATAGATATACAAAATAATTTCTAAATTTAAAAACTGAATACTATGAAATGATATTGGATGCTTAGCTTACATTTGGCCTTAGGTTAGAACTTCATCATTGTGAAATGAGAAGATAACCATTATTTTAATATTGTTTAGACCTCAGAAAATAAAGATGATGAGTTTTTGGACCCTGTTTCCCTGAATGCTCGAGAATATTTCAACATTCATCTGTGGTTGAGGTGCCGCTTAGCACTGGTGACTGCTTTTGTCTCACAAATTCGCGGCATTGGAATTGTGAAAGGTACTAATGTACTATTTTCTTAATCAATGTTTCCACAAAATGTAATTTTGTACAGATGAAGGAGCAGTAATATTGGGATATCTTTTGCTATAACATTCACTTTTTTTTTTTTTTTGGTACCAGGGATTGAACCCAGGGTCACTTAACCACTGAACCACATCCCTAGTACTTTTTATTTTGAGTAAGCATCTTGCTAAATTTTGCTGAGGGCCTCGCTAAATTGTGGAGCCTGGCCTGGTACTTTTGATCCTCCTGCCTCAGCCTCCGGAGTTGCTGGGATTAAAGGCATGTGCCACCTTGCCGAAATATAGCATTCACATTTTCTAACTTTGTAGCTTGATCTCTTTCCAGAATTTAAAAATCTGGTATTAAATAAAAATAATATTTTCCAACATTATAGCATATATATTACCACAGTGCAAAACAGCAGGGAGATTTGTCATCTTGGAAAGTAGCTAAGCACAGGGGTGAGGAGCACCAGTCTTGGAACCATCAAATTTGGGTTCAGATGCTGGATCTACCACTTCCTCATCAAGTCTTTCTCGGCCAACTCTTTCAGTCTTTGTATGCCTCAGTATCCTACTCTGTAAAATGAAGATAATTATACCCACTTAATATGAGTGTCAGAATTAAATGGGCTAAACTTAATCTTAGATAATATAGCCTGGCACATATAAATGGTAGTACTTGCAGTGAGTAGTAATTATCTATTTGTATACCTCTCTATTCACTCATGATTCTCTCCCAAGTTTAAGTTATTTCATGTAATATTATTGTTACTTCATAGCACTGGAATATCCTAAAGTACTTTGCCCCAAATTACAACAATTTTTTTTTTCCTGCATTTCCTGTAGAGTCTGTTTTCCATCTTA
Organism: Marmota flaviventris; assembly: GCF_047511675.1. NCBI lineage: Eukaryota > Metazoa > Chordata > Mammalia > Rodentia > Sciuridae > Marmota > Marmota flaviventris. The sequence continues at coordinate 23,936,123 of NC_092500.1, read as the reverse complement.
ATATCCTCTTGTTCTTTGACCTGATGCAATATTACTGTGATGGCATTGCAGATGTTATACATATATGCTTTCTTATTTTCTCACTGCATTTTAAATAGCCACACTTATTTATCTTAGAGAACAATTTGACAGATTGTTTGAGCCTCATCCGTGAATTATACGTGGAAGCAAAAAGTGCAGAGGACTTAGAACTACAGGCTGAATTCTTGATGCAAGCTGTAATCCTTGGCCTGCAAGAAAAGCATTTAAAGGCAGATATTATCACAGACCTTCAGGTAAGAAGAAAACCTTGTTCATATTTATATTTAGGAAGGATTCCAGTTAGAATAAAAGGAGAGAATTTTAAATTCCATTAGGTACTGAATGCATACCAAGGAACAGGGCCAGTTCTGTTTCGGTGAATTAGAAAAGATACTAGCAAATGGAATATTTTTATTTTAATAGGATATAATACATTTGCTTGAAGGAAAAGAATTTCTTTCTCCTCGATCTTCGTTAACTCTGGCGAAAAGCCTTGTTCTACTGGATGACTTAACAAAAGCTGAGAAATTCAAGGAATCTCCCTATTCAAAACCAGACAAGTTACAATTTTTGACCCAGGCTCACAACATTATTATTGAACAGGTGAGAATGTTTTTGTGTCCCACAAGATGTAGAAGTTTACCTTTTGTCTTTTTTTCTTATTACAAACTACATTAACTAATTGTTCATTATAATATTTCTTTCATAGATGCTAACTTTTGGGGAAACAATTGAGTTGCATTTATCAAGCACTGAATATAAAAATCTATTACAACCTTTGAAAAATATCTATCTTCCTCATGTTATGTTACTGGCCAAAATAAAAATGAGAATTGGTAAGAACATTTAAACATATATTGTACATGTTTAAATCTGAATGTTTGTGAGTATTGTGTGTAACAGATATAACATTTCAAGTTATTTTCAGTCAAGCTATCATATGAGTGCATTTAAAAGGAGTAGTAGTATTTATGAACACTCTGACTTCATTTATTTAACAGTTTTGATCATTTACCACATGTCAGACTCAGTGATGTATTTAATCTTTATATATGATTAGAGTATGAAGGTGATTACAATAATTACAACATGCCTAACTACTTGTTTTGGACTATTGCATTTTATCTAGTTAATCAATCATTTGGAATGAAATTATACCAACGTAGTATACTTTAGAATTACTGTGTATTTCAGAATATTTATTTTGAAAAATCATACAAACACAAAATACAAAACATATTTCTTCAATAACACTATTTTTGTCCACTAAATTACACCTGCTTTCTTTACATTTGTGACAAATTGGTAAAGAACATTTAGGGCAGGAATATGTAAAAATGCATTATGTCTTTTAGGTTATGATGGATGCTTTTAAGTAGCTCTATCTTTAAAAATGCTTAACAAATGTCAATGAACTAAGAAAACAGCTTTAATAAATATATTAACGAAGGTGATATTCCTCTTCTCTGAGCTCAAATAACTTGTTTGTAAAATTTTAGGAAATAAACTTATGCCTTATAAATGTGGGAATTGTCAAACGTCTTCTTATTTTTATTAAACAAGGTGTCTTGAAGGCACAGCATCTATGTCTCTTCATAATACATTAGCTGGCACCTCAGATAGTGGATTTGCTGATAACAGTATTCTAAATGCCAGGTGGGTGGTATGGTTTCCAGTTATCTGCATGCTGAGCCCTTTGAAGACACTCCACTCGGTGTGGTCATAGCTGCCACCTCCTTCTGCCTCACTCCTGTGCCAGGGGAGCAGCTTCCCTCTTCTCAAAGCACAGCCTCTTGACTTTGCTCAGCTCCCCAGCTCCTCTATCCTTCCTGGAGTCCTGCTCCAGCATTTTTAACCCTCTCTCACGTCTTCCACTGTCTTTACTCACTGTGTCCTTTTCTCACACTATAGATTTGTAAATATGTTCTATTCTTAAATTAATTTAAAAAAGAAAACAACAACAAGTACAGTAACAGTAACAGATCTACCCTAAGTCTCTCTCTCCCTCCAACAGCCACTGCCAGCTGGACTCCTCAAGAATGGATTCTGTTTCCTCCTTCCCCTTTCCTCACCTCCCAATCGCTCTTTATCTCACTCCATTCTCCATCCAGACCATAAAACCCACACTTGATGAGGCCACAAAGAGTTAAATCAGTCATAACTCCAAGGTGTGATTTTCTGACCTTGCCCCTATGGACCCGAGCAGCATTTGATACTGCCTGCTGACAGGGCTCACAACTTCCTGGAACCGCTTTCCTAACCATTAGGCACTGCCTTGGGCCAGTTTTTCTCCTCCCTCTCTGATCTCTTCATTACCTTTGTAAGTTCTATTTACATAGTTTCTCCCTTTAAATAAACACTTTCCACTTATTTTTGTTTAAAGGACTCCTTATGATGTGGTCCTGGGCTACCTGTTCACCTCTTCAACACTCTAGTCTTACCGCACCACTCCAGGCGTATGCTTGCTTTAGACCTTTGCACTAGCTATTGTCTCCATTTGGAACGGTCTTCCCCAGAAACTCCACTCTCATATCCTTCTGTGGCACTTGCACACATGTAGATACATTTCATTTAACTCTGTTTATCCTTCAGAACTCCTCTAAGCATTGCATCCTCTGGAAATCTTTTCCTGACCCTCAATACTGTGTTAGGTGTCTCACTCCCCTGCTAATTGGCTATTCTTATTGTAGCACTCATCAGATTGGTTATTAAGGCCAGTGTCCTTGCTTGAAGACTCCATTTTATTGTAAAGTTATGTTAGCCTTTCATCACTGTGACCAAAGTACCTGATAAGAACAACTTAGAAGAGGAAAAGTTTATTTTAGGATTATTAATTTATTCTAGGTTTCCAAAGTTCAGTCCCCTGTCAGCCAGGTTCCGTTGCTCTGGACCCCAGGTGAGGCAGAGCATCATGACAGAAGGGCATGGTGGAAGAAAGCTACTCAGCTCATGGTAGTCAGGGAGCAGAGAGAGGGGAGATGAAAAGGGAAGGGGCGGCTGGGCAGATGAACCCTTCTAGGACATGTCCCCCGTGACCCTCTTCCCCCAGCCATGCTCCAGCTGCCTATAGTTACCACCCAAACAGTCAGTTCAAACTAGGAAGAACTGATTATATTACAGCTCTCAAAATCTAATCATTCACCTCTGAATATTCCCACATTAACATAGGAGCTTTAGGGGACACCTCATATTCAAACCATAACAAGACTTCTTAAGGCAACAGTTTTGTTTTGTTCTCCTGATATGCCATACACTTAGCACAGTGCCTAAAATCAATCAATCAAACAACTAATCGACCAATAATAGAGCCTTTGGACTTAGTTCCTCTAGGGGACTACTGTGCAATCACTAATAATGAATTTGCAGAGATTTTTATACAATGAAAAGATGTTTACTACATTGAAAAAATGTACAAAAGCCAAAGTACAAAATGCATTTTATGTCATGATACCACAGGAAAACAAAGACAAGAAAGTTTTATACCAATGAACCTTTCATTGGCTGGTGTGATTATAGATAATGTTTATTTTCTTCTTTTTGCTTAGCTCTCCTCTTTAAATCTTCCACAATGAACACACACAACTTTTGTGACAGAAAAAAAGGGTCCAGGAAGTATTCCTAATAAAATCAAGCCCTTAGCATCTAGCACCATTTTTCACACATAGTAGAATATTAGAGCCTTTTCAAATACTTAAAGAAAATAAATGAGTGAACAGTGATGCAAAAAGAAGGTTAACAGAAACAAAAGCACAGGTGGAGAGTGCAGAGCAAGCTGGCTAGATGAGGGTTTGGAATCTGGAGGGCTTAGCTTGGATTTTCCCATTACTTCTTAGTTGTCTGATCTTACAACTTATTTAAGCTCTTGGACACCAGTGTCTTATCTGTGAAGTGGGAACAGGGCCATTTACCCTACATATTTGAAGTAAATGAGATAAAGTATTAAACAGTACCTGGCATAGAGCAGTCATGCAGTAAAAGATATTACTATTGTTATTATTCTTTACGTTTTAATTTATCTTTTCTACTTACTTGACTGCAGTTTCCTTATCTATCAGTTTGATCAAGTGGTTTTCATCATTTTCTTTCTTTCTATTATTACTTTAGACCTCTTTTGTACTTTTCTTTTCTCAGTCCTCAGACTCAAGCCTGTGGGTCCCTTCTATCTTACCCAGCTCTGGCTGCCTCCTCCCTCTGGGCACTCTGACCTGCTTCCCTCCAGGCCCATCCCCAACTGGATGAGATCTTTGGGTGAATGCTATGTCCCTCCTTTAATCTCACCGTCTAGAGAAGATCGCTCGAATTTTTTCTCCTTCTTTCCTACTCTCTCCGACTGAGATGATTTAGTGCCTTTTGATGCCAATAATTTTATTTTTTTCCCTTTGAATTCTTTCTTTTTAATAATAATATCCATGTTAGTCATCCTACCATTGGGCAAGTGCTGCTGCTTTTCCCTTCCACCTCGTCTTCGTTCATCTTCTCTTCCAGCCTGTGTCCTGCTTCATGGACTGTTCATTGAATCTTTCTATTCTCTATTGCTTTCCCCCGATGGGATAGCCAGCTGCTATACTCTCTGAATTATGGTTCTCGGCAAAGGCTCTTCTGTGCTCTGACAGGTGAATGATGTGCTGTCTCAGCTCGATGTCAGAATCTTGGGGTATGGCCTTTTCTCCAGGATTTGATAGATGTTATTCCACCATTTCTAGCTTCAAATGTTGCAAATGAGAACTGCAGTGTCAGTCTAATTTTTCTTTTCGTTTGGTAAGAAATTTGTTCTTTCTGTCAAAAAACTTGTAAGATTTTCCCTTTCTCGTAGTTCTGGAAATTTACCAGCACATGTCTGAGTATATGGATCTTCCTTCTCTGCCCTAGAGCACAGTGAGCCTTTTGAATCTGCAGGAAAGTCTCTTTCAAGCTCTGGGAAATTTTCTTCTTGCTTAATCACTGCATAGGCATGTTCTCTGTTCAAAGTTTCTTCTGCAGCTACTATTGAGAGCTGGAGCCAGTCTGCTTAGGTAAAAATCTCCAGCAGGTGATTTCTTCTCCTTAGTCTTCTTATTTTTAAAATGGGGATGTCTTGGTCAATTAAAGCTGTTATAACAAAATACCCTAGACTAGGAAATTTATAAATAAGAGAAATTTATTGCTCACCATTCTGGAGGCTAGAAATCTAAGATTAAGAGTTGGTAGCTGATGAGGGGCTTTCTCTGCTTTATAAATGGTGCCTTTTATTGGTCCTTACATTGTAAAAGGGGCAAACAGCCTTCCTGAAGCCCCTTTCTATAAGGGAATTAATTCCATTCATGAGGGTTCCACTTTTACAAATTAACTACCTGCTAAAGTCCTGACTTCTTAATACCATCATTGTGGGAATTAGGTTTCAACGTATGAATGGGGAACACAAACATTCAGATCATAGCAGAGAACAATAATGGCCCTGTCACACAGGTGACTAAATAAGAAAGAGGTCTACCCCAGTACCTAGATCATGTAGGCACTACTGAGTGTTGAATATTAATATTTGTATGTCGAGTTTAGATCTGTCTTCCAAGTCTATCATCTTGCAGAATTTCTGTTTATTTATACCATCATGATATAAGCATCATGATTATTTAAGATTATTTTCCCATAAATTAACTTGAGTTTTCTTATGAGATGAAAAAGTGGATTACTTGTTGTAAGTAGCAAATAAAAGTCACTTAAATTTCTATATGATCTTCTGTATCATTAACTGAGATTTGATCAATGACTGTCTTTTCAAAATCATCTGATACCTTTATATCTCTACATATGCTGTATTTTTTTTCTTGCTTTAACTTGTCATCCTATTTGCAATCAATTTTATTTCACTGATTGAATCTTTCTATTCTCTGATGCTTTTCTGGTGGTTATATTTGTTCTTCCTCTTGCTGGCTGCTGGTTATCTTTTTTGCTTGGATGTCTTACTTTGTCTACTTAATTGTGGTTCAGGTCCAGCTAGTGGATTAATTTCAGCAGGGGTAATGCTGCAGATCGCCATCAGAATAGCTAGTTCTGCCTTTACCAGCCTCCAGAGTGTAATTCCCTCGTGAGGCACCAGGAGGGTGCTCAGGAGTGGGGAGCACTTAGGTCACTGTCAGGTCCCTCACAGTTCCCGGGAAAGCCAAGAAGGCAGCCATTCAGAGCTGGCCTTCTCTGGATCTCTCAGACATTGTCTCAAGCTCTCTCTAGGATGCTGTCTCTGATTTGTGACCCAAACTGTCCTGCCTCTGTTTCACAGCATTTGTCTAGTCTAGAATGCACAAAATTGGGCACCAACTCTGCCTATTCTCGCCCATCGCCTTCTAGGACCCATCTGCCTCCTGCACCAGCAGCTGCTTGGTCAGGAGAGGTCAATGGATGGTTGGTTTAGATAGTGAAAGGGAGGCCAGTAAGGGCACACTCACGCAATCATCTGTTCAGAACCTTCCCACTCTCTCCCTTTCATGATTAATATTGATCATTGTTATGATGATTATCAGATATGAATTTAATTATCTAACATAAATTACTTTATTTTGTTAAAAGTCTTCATTTATGAAGCTAGCTTGATTTAGTTGGTCTCTCAAATTCCTTCCAGTTCAAAGATCCAATGAGAGCTATTTTTATGCCTTTCTAATCTGCAAATTTGTTATATTATCAGGAAATTTGATTTCCACATGAGCTTGAAGTACAGATTGTGTAAAATCAAATGTATTCTCTACTTTTCTGACTTACTAATCTTGAAGATGTGTCACCACTCAATGACAATACTGTTGCTGCTTTTTAGATTCATTTGAAGCTGAACAGCTTGCTTTCTGGTATATTATATTAAATACAGACTTTAAAAACAAAACCAAAAGCAGACTTTCTGTCAAAACAATGTTAGTTTCACAACTTCTTTTTCACAGAGTTGATGTTTACTGGAAAAAGGAACGCTTCAATATTATGAGGCACAAAATAATCTCAGACTTGCTTTCTTGACAGTTATTCTTTATAATATAGATTGCATCACAAGAATAGAGCCACTTCAAGTTTTTTTTTCTTTCTGAAAATAGAAGATAACATTTTGAGTTTGTTTTTAGAAAACAAGAATAAGCATCATGATTATTTAAGATTATTTTCCCATTAATTACCTTAACTTGAGCTTTCTTTGAGATGAAAAAGTGGATTACTTGTTGTAAGTAGCAAATAAAAGTCACTTAAATTTCATTGTTTCAATCCACCACCATTTGCTGAGGATCACTTATGTGCAAGAATAATTCTGGGGAGTGGTGATGTAATTGGGAACCAGTTGCCATCTCTGCCTTCAAAGAGCCTATTATTTAGCTGGTGAGGAGAGAGAAAATCAATAATTTCTAAATAACTAAATAATAGGCTCTTTGAAGGCAGAGATGGCAACTGGTTCTCTAGAAGAGAATGAAGTATCATTGTATATCAATACTCTGCACCATCCTGCCTGGTCCAGAGTAAGGGCTTAGTAACTTCTCTTTGGGGGATGTAAGGAAAAAGGAATTTTTCTTCCATCTTGCCATCCATATAGCATATTCCCTGAACTAAAAATTTACAAAAAGTACTATTCTTTTTTTTGAAAAAGAACTTTTTGGCTTCTTGGAATCGAAAACATTTCCAAACCCAACAGGACTGCAGGTATTTTCTAGTTCTGTTACCTCACTGTTTCTGAGAAAGACACTTAAGACCCAGAGGCATGGAGGTTCAAAGCCTCAAATGACATGGTAGCTCCAGTGACTGGCCAGGACCCAGCACTTCAGCTGGAATCAAGCATCTGTACTGTGCATCCTATGCTGCCCTTCTGTTTATGCTCCTTTCTTGTATTTATTCAACTATTCTTCAAAGTAGTACCCCCACCCCGTTTTCTTCTACTCTTTTCCCCAGCCACTTTCTACTCTAAAATTACCAAAAGCAGGGTGCTCATCAGTCATCAGCCTGGACAACTTTCCCCAGTAAGCCAGGGCTCCCTAACCTGCCACCACAGAACCTTGTATTTTCCTTGCCACACACAATTATGGCTCTGCTCTTTACTAGCCATGTGACTGTGGGTGAATTACTTAAATATTTTTGAACCACTGCTGTGCCCTGTGTTAAGTTAGCATGATGATGGTCCCCACTCAGAGCTGCAAGCATCATAGGGATAATACAGGCTAAGTACATGAGATGGTACCTGGCATGTGGAAAGCAGTTAATTAACCTTAATCTATTATTCATTTTGATCATTTTTATCTAGTGCTTAAAAATACAGAAAATATTTGCTGCATTAATGTCTGTCTGATTTTGAGGCCACATAGGTTAAAAAAAAAAATGTGTGTTCCTTCCACCAATCCTTTATTACGTTAAGTGATGATGGTCCCATATAAGTGTAGCAGGGACACTTGTCCAAAATGGATTTGCTATCTAGTTGGGATGACAATGCATGCATACATACATACATACATACATACAGGGCATAGCATAGCAAGCAACCACTGTAGTACTTAATAGAAAACCACTATCTAGCAATGTATGCAAATTTTGATGGGAGCAACATAAAACTCCCAGATGTTTCTCTAATAATGATCTCATCTCAGAAATATAAAAGTTGTTTTGTAGAGCATCATGAAATTTTAGAACTAAAAGAGACTTGAGATATCATCTCTGATTTTAAAAACAAGATAATAAGTTGGGGAAAAACAATAATAAGTTGGAAATTTACAAAAGATATAATTATGGACATTCATTGAAATATTGGGTATTCTTTTTCCTTAAACTATATCTTGGATCCTAAAAACCATGAAGACCACCAGAGTTGTTAACAAATACCATTACTGTGAGAGAAGAATGGTATCGTGGAGGCTTGCTATGAACACTGTGTATTTTATTGTTTTGCCCCCACCCACTTGTTTTCCTTTTAGGACATACATTAGCCAAACAGGTATATAACAGTAATAAAAAGAAGGACTCCTCAAAGTGGTTACCTGCTCTTCATCTTTTTGATGTTGCACTGAGGCTCTGTAAGATAACGGCTATGGAGGAATATGAGGTAGAAGCTGAAATCCTCTTTCAGAAAGGTAAGACATACTTGGGGTCAGAACTATATAAACTTTGTAAAATATTTTTCTTAACAACAGCATTCTTGACTATAAACATTACATTTTTTTTTTTACCAAGGCCTTGGTAATGTCAAAAGCAACTTGACACCCCTGCCAAACTCAGTTTTAGATAAAAGGGCACTACTTGTTTGTTTATTTCTAGAAAGAAAGAATTTCTGTTTGGTTTCTTGTATAATTTTAATTGACCCTCCTTATACAGTTTCATGTTTGACTATGAAATATCAGTATCAACTATGTGGCTATAGATAATATTACTTAAATGATTCTTGAAAAATATTTTTCCTATATTATTTCATTACCCAGCTAAACATTTTTATTAATTTCCATAAGTAAGGGAATTGAAATTAAATAGCTATCACATACCTATACTTACAACTTATTTATATACAATATCAATTTATGTAAAATGCATATAATTTTATTGTGGCCTCTTAAGGAGAAAACAAAGGGTGATGGTTGCTATAATTTACTGAGCATCTACTAGATGCCAACCATCTAGTAGTATTGTCAGTGTTTCACATCTTATATTGCTAATTCTTACAACCTCTACAAGTTAGGCATGTCTAATCCTGGTTGACAAATGAGGAAAACGAGGTATACTCTGGTTAAGTAAATTTCCCAAAGTTAGCAGCTACTAAATGATAGTGCCCAGATGTGAACTCAGTGCTGGCCAGCTCTGTGCCTTTTCCACATGAAAAGTGTGAATCTTGCCAATAGGGACTACAAGATCTCCCTGTCCTGCCCTCTTTGCTACAGAGGTGCTCACTTAGGGCCTACATTTGAATGATGGGGATCACCATGAGGGCAATGGGGGTGGGTACTAGAATCATAGAGGATTTTCAAGCATTTGACTTTTTAGGATTTTTTTCCATTAAGCTTGTGATTACTTGAAAAAAATTAAATTTATTTTTGATTGGCAAAAATATTATATATATTTTGGGGGTGTTTTGATATATATACACATATGATGGAATGATTAAATCAACTCATTTACATATTCATCACCTCATATACTTATTTTTTGTTGTTGTTGTGATAGCATTTAAAGATTTGCTTTCTTCAATTTTCATATATATGATACAGTCTTATTAATTATGGTCACCATGCACAATGTCCCAGGTTCACCTGTATGGTTGCATATGACAGAATTTCCTTCTTGTCTGATGGTGAATAGCATTCCATTGTGTATATACACCACACTTTCTCTACCCCTTCATCCATTCAGTGAGGACTCAGGTTTATCCCGTGTGTTGGCTGTTGTGCATAATGCTACCGTGAATCAGAATGCAGCTTTTTACTTCTGTTTTCTATGATATTTTTGAAATAGGGAAAAGGGGAAAGCAGAGAGAGAATGGAAACATGAGATATAGGAGAAGTGAGAAAACTAAGCAAGGAAACAGAAAAATAACACGGTAAGGCCAGTCGTGTTGAAGAAGCCAAAGGCATCTTGAATCAGTATTGCTGACTGAAGGTTCTAGAAGCCTGAGACTCCTAGAGAAAGAAGCAACAGGTTTTCCACCACTGGCTTATCATTCAGCAAGAAACGACAGATAGACAAGAGAACAGCATATCCAGTTTTGTGAATTTCTATCATGAAATGTTTGTCTTTAAGTTCAAAATGATAGAAAAGGTGGAAAAATATTATTGTATATCTTTTTCTTCTTCTAGGCAAAATAGAACGTCAAATAATGATGGAAGAGAAATCTCCAACTTTGCAACTTGAGAGTTTATATGAAGCTATACAACTCAGCTTGAAAAATGATCAAAACTCAGGGTAAAAACCTAGCTTTGTTGTAGCAATGTTTGTATTGGTTTGAGCTCCATGTTCCAGTAGGACATTTGATATTCAAAGTGGGAATGAATGATTGGCCTCTTCATGGCAGGGGTAGTACAGTGGGATCCATCTGTCCATCAGGTTTACTGACATGATTTTCAAGCATTTTGCCCTTGGCTTTGACCCAAGGCCTCATCTACAGTAACAGTAGATGGTGCCCATTGTCATAATGGCCCAGCGAATTATTTAATAATTTCTACGCAAATCTCCTGTCAGCCTTGGGATTGTGGGGGTAAAAGGGGTTTCCTCTGGACTACTGATTTCCAGCCAGAAGATCCTCCCTCAGATGTTACTGTATCTTGAAGGGATTTGTGTGGATATTCACTCTGGTCATCAACATTAGGGCTGGTCAACTTAATCCTGTATAAAAACCATCACAAGATTGAGGTTAGCCACCATTCCTAGAATAGCATTGATCTCTGTGGCCCCACTGACAGACCTAATCCATACTTCACCATAGCTTTTAATTTTAATTAGTGTAAGGTGCAGGGCTGGTTTTCAAGGCAGGTAATCTTATCCTGACCATCCCTTCTTTAGTACCTTGTGCTGGAATATTCCAGAAAGGTTTGATGTGGGGCTTCAGAGCAGTCATAGCATGGAGTGTTGTCAGCACTGTTCAAGCTAGAATGCCCAGCTCTCTTCAAGGGCTTTCAATATCAGAGACAAAGATTCTAGTATCTGTGGCCAAATCTATGAAAAGAGGGTGTGAGTTTGAGACGGATGCTATTTTTGCCAATATATACCTTTAATGAGCACAGACAATGGTAGCAAGTTGATGAAAAGAGATTATCAGTGGTAAAGATATTTAATAAGTACAGTGTTGTATCATTTTAGATTGATAAGAGATTCCTACCTAGAATTGGCCTTATGGTATTTGTATCTGAAGAAGCCAAAGAGAAAGAGTTCAACAACACCATTAGCACTTAAGGTAATAGTCAAATGTTTTAGAAATCATAAGTTAATTGCCTTTGGTCTTGCTATTTTAGTAACACTGTGATGTTGAAATAATGAGGCATTTTCCTGTGTGACTTGGAGAAATTAATTCATTACTTTATAGTCACATTTGTATTTATATGTCTCTTTGGACATTTTATGTAGGGTTCTGGAAATTGATTTCATTTGGATGTTTTTGCTTGTGAAAATGTTATACATGTAAATACTCTAAAGCAGCCAGTCATTAGTAAGGATCAGAATATTGCAGGAAATGATATATTGGCTAACGAAATGGACAAGTAAGGTTTTCACTACTAACACAGCCTATAAGCAGCTAACCTCTAGAGTCATTCGTTCATTCACTTGTTAAGTACCTATGAGCACCTACTGTGGCCCCAGTACTATTCTAGAGGAAGGTGACAAAGCAGTGCTCTAGATGAGTCCAGTCCCTCCCTCATGCAGCTTGCCTCTCATGAAACAGACAGAGCCAGTGAAGGAAGAAAGTCAGAGGAAGGAGGCTGGGAGGGACCAAGGGAGGAAGAGGGACAGGGAGAGTGACTTAGGGAGTGAAATTTAAGATTAGAAAACAACTTGGGTTTGTGGGGTTGTAAATAAATGTGGCCAGAAGATGTGATGTCTCAGGTGGGATTGGATGGATACGGAGGGAGCCCTGCAAAGAATTGCCAAGGAATGTGTCACCTAGAGCAGTATTCTCACAAACTAAGGTATGGAAACATCTTTGAAAGTCTTAGGAAAATGCAGATTCTGATTCAGGAAGTCAGAGATGAGGCCTGAGGTTTGGTGTTTAACAAACTCCCAGGTAATACTGATGTTGGTGGTCTTGGGCTACACTTGAGTATTAAGGGTCTAGACTGAGGGAGATCCTAGAGGAAGGAGTTAACCCAGGCAGCTTTGAGGTGTATGAGCTCAGTCATTTTACTTTTAAAATTTCAATAGATGATCATCCTTACTTAATAATCACTTGACTCCCCAAAGAGATCTTTGCAGAAAATGTTGGTATCAAGTCTCTAATTTTGGGGACAGCATAAACATGATTTAAAACCTTTAGGCAGGTAGACTCTCAGTTGAATTATTTATATGGTAGTTGCCTTATGTGGATGGCACCTATTTTTTTAAATTAAAATAATTACATACTAGAAAAAGTTACTTTTTGTGGTGTGATAAACATGTCTATTTCCAGTAAGAGAATAAATATTTTGTTTCCATAGCAAGTGGCAATACAAATTAATATGATGGTACGATAATAACATACCACATTTTTTTTGGCCCATACTAGAGAAGTTCTTAAAATTAAGAGCATAAATAAGTTAGGATTTGAATGAAAAGAGTAGTAATTCCATATAATATTATTATTATTTTCTATATATCTTGACACAGAATAAACATTTTAGCAAGTCTCATGAAGCACAGAAGATGGCCAAAAATAAATAGAAACATTTCATTCAGACATACAAGACCATTGAAATAAAGCATTTGAAATTTGTCCAAATAAAGACAACACTATGAATCCTTAAGAAACATTGTTTTTTCACTTTTGTGAACTGTCCATATCATGCAGTTTGGGGTTTGAACCCCAGCTTCCTGACACACCCCCCGTGTGATTGTGGCCTTTCCATTCCTGGTTTCTTCATCTCTGAAATAGAGATGATGGATGGCATGTGCCTCTTAGAGAGGTCAGGAGAATAAACAAGGTTAATTGCCTTGCACATAATAAACACTCAAAAAATGAAACTATTATCTCTTGTTATATAATTTTAGCCAAATATCTACATTCTTTCTAAAAGTATTTTTTTACATAGTATGTGTTCAATAATTATCTGTTAGGTTGAATTTACTAGTTCTGCAATATTCATTTGTTAACCAAACACTTATTGAGGTCTTCATATGTCAGGCACGTTGCTGTCTTTCCCCAAGGAGCACAGAATCTGGCAAGGAAGAGGCAAAATTGTACTGCAATGTGATAAGGACTGTAAACACAATATGTCAAGGTGGCAAAGTCGGGCAACGTAATTCTGCTTTGGGGGAATGCTGGAGAAGGCTTCCAAGATGAGATGAATTTTTGAAGAATGAGTGGAATTTTCCAAGTAGTTAAGTGGGAGAAAAATAGTTCAGAGAGATCAGCATGCATACTTTCAAAAAAGACTTAATTGACATACACTTTCCATCCATGAAACTAACCTATTTTAGGACTCCAGTTTACAAGGTTGCACAGCTGTTATCCCCATCCAGTTTTAGAACATCTCCACTATCCCCAAAATGATCCCTTGTGCCCATTTGCAGTCAATCCTTCTCCTACCCCAGCCCCATACAACCACAAAACTATTTGCCTTTCACAGACATTTACTATAAATGGAATCCTACAAGGTATCGTGTTTTGTGCCTGCTTCTTTCACCTCATGTAATGTTTTTGAGGTTCACCCACGTATAGCTTGTAACAAGTTTATTCCTTTTTACTGTCAATAGTATTCTATTATATAGAGAGACTGTTTTCGTATCAATTTGACAGTTGGTGGTCACTTGAATTGTTTTATTTTTATTTTTTGTCTGTTAGGCTTAATGTTGCTTTGACTTTATCTTCACCTTTCAGCATGGAGATACACTTTCTGTTCTCTTGGTATATATCTAAGAGTGGAATTGTTGGATCACATGGAAGCTCTAGATTTAGCCATTTCATGATCTTTCAGATCATTTTCCAAAGTGACTGCCCCATTTGGCATTCCTACCAGCAGAGTATAAGGGCTTCCATTTCTCTATACCCCTGGTAACACTTTTTATTCACCTTTGTAATGGTGCCATCCTGGTGGGTATGAGATGGTATCTCTATGGTTTTGTCCCTGATGGCTAATGATGCTGAGATCCTTTTATGTGCTTATTGTCAATTTGCTGTCTTCTTTGGAGAAGCGTCTATTTCAGATCCTTTGCCCATTTTTTTACATTTGGGTCATTTGTCTTTTTTATCATTGAGTTGTCAAGGGCATATCTTTTTTCTAGATAAAAGTCTTTTATCAGATACATGATTTGCAAAATATTTTCTCCCAGATGGTGGCTCGTATTTTCATATAGCTAATAGTGCTTTTGGAGACATAAAAGTTCTTAGTTTTAATGAGGTTAGATTTATCCTTATTTTTCTTTAGCTGATTGTGCTTTTGGCGGCACATCTAAGATCTCTAAGTCTACCTTAAAGTTGCATTGATCTACCTTTATGGGGTTATTCACTGCCTTTGTTACTGTAGCTTTTAGTAAGTTTTTAAATTGGAGAATGCATGTCCTCCAACTAATTATGTTTTTCCTTTTCAAAATTGTCTTAGTTAATTTGAGTCCTGTGCATTTTCATACACATTTTAGGATCTGCTTATCAATTTCTGCAAAACAACAACAAAACAAATACGATCTTTGGGATCTTTCTGTGTTTTTTTGTGTTGAGTCTATTAACTCTTCTAATTCATGAATATGAATTTCAGTCTCTTCATTTATTTAGAACTTATTTAATTTCTCTGAACATGGGTTTTACTTTTTAGCACAAAAGTCTTATACATGTTTATTAAGTTTACTTCTATTATGAATGGACTTTTTAGGATTTTCATTTTCAGATTGTTTATAGCTAGTGTATAGAATATAGAAATACAGTTGTCTTGTGTGTATTGTTGCATTTCATATCTTGTGACCTTGATTCTATTGTTATGTGTGTGTACTAGAATTTTCTACAAATAAGAACATGTCTTCTGCAAAGACACTTTTACTTCCTTTCCAAACTACTTTTTTCCCTTTTTCTGTCCTATTTATGTGAGCTGACCCCTATCCATCTAAAAACTGCCCACCACATTCTTTCCCAGTCCATTTTTTTCCAGCCTTAGCTCAAGCCCAACCTCCTTATTGAAGCTTTCCTCTCAAGTAAGAAGGGCCTTTTTTTTTTTTTCCTTTTCAAATTGCCTGGGTCCCTAATTGTCCTCACATTATAGTTATTTAGTGTTATTCTGTATTCTTTGTTTCATGCCTATTAGTCTTGTTTCCAGAATTAAGTAGGCAAATTGTTCAAGTTTATATAGCCAGTAAGCTGGCAGTTGCTACCCCAGAGTGTAAGTAGTTCCACTCAGCTAGTGTTTAGGGTCTTCTTATCTTGGAACAGGGCTGTATTGCTTGATCTCCCACAGGCAGATCTGTCTGGTACCTTCCTCCTCTAAGCCCAACACTTGATTACATAGCCCCATTAACACCTTGCACTCACTGCTTAGAACAATAGTAGCCATTGCCTTTCTTTTTTTAAAATATGTGTGTGTGTGTGTGTGCGCGCGTGCGCGCGCATGTGTATTATAATTGGACATAATAACTTTATTTTTTTTATGAGGTGCTGAGGATGGAACCTAGAGCCTCACATGGGCTAAGTGAGCACTCTACTGCTGAGCCATAACCCCAGCCCCAATTGCCTTTCTTTTCCCTTGGAAGTCTTCTAGACAGGAGTAAAATGAATATTTTGTTGTTGTTGTTGTTGTTTGTTATATTCTGCAGTTTTCTTGAAGATTAAAGAGTTGATCAAAATATGTTCACCAAAAATTAGAATATAGGGGACTGATGTAATAGTTATCTCTATTCAGATTATTTAAATCTCAAGAAAAGACTTGCTGGGTGTGATAGCACACACACCTGTAATCCCAGTGACTCAGAGGCTGACGTAGGAGGCTTGAGAGTTCAAAACCAGCCTCAGCAACTTAGTGAGGCCTTAAGCAACTTAGTGAGATCCTATCTCCAAATTAAAAAAAAATAAATAAAAAGGGCCAGGGATGTGGCTCAGTGGTTAAGTGGGTTCAATCCCTAGTAACAAAAAAAAAAAAAAAAAAAAAAAGACTATTGAGCTGAGCACAGTCATGTACATTTATAATTCCAGCCACTAGGAGGCTGAGATAAGAGGGTTACAAGTTCAAAGCCAGCTTCAGCCACTTAGTAAAACCCTATCTTGAAAAAAAAAAAAAATTAACTATCAGATAACTATTACTATTTACTTTAGTTATCTTTAAAAATGTAAAACAGATACTGTCTTACTGGTAGAGTTTCTGTTCACTTCTGTATCATTGACTTTCTTACAGCCAGTAAGCTGGCAGTTGCTACCCCAGAGTGTAAGTAGTTCCACTCAGCTAGTGTTTAGGGTCTTCTTATCTTGGAACAGGGCTGTATTGCTTGATCTCCCACAGGCAGACCTGTCTGGTACCTTCCTCCTCTAAGCCCAACACTTGATTACATAGCCCCATTAACACCTTGTGCTCACCGCTTAGAGCCATAGTAGCCATTGCCTTTCTTTTTTTTAAAATATATGTGTTTGTGTGTGTATGAACCTGAAAGAGGGTGTATGTGTGTATAGACAGTTATACAGATATATACCCATAGTAAAAAATGTTCCCATTCATTGCTTCTTTTTTGATAGTCTATGGAACTTTATAATAGTGCCCTTTTAACATTTTCCTGGTTAGAAAATTATAGCACATACTTATCAAAAACTTATGAGTAACATTCCCATTTCTGGCACATTTACCCACAGTGTACTCAGTCTACAGACCCCCTATTAAAACAGCATTTGATTTTACTTAAAGTGACATTTTTATTTGTATATTACACAAACAATGCAAGTTCATTATAAAAAAATTAGAAAAATTGTAAAATTAATTTAATCAAATTTAAAAGTTGGAATAATCATTGTTAATAATTTTCTCAGCTTACATGTACAGGGAATATGTGTGTGTGTGCAATTTTGTGATTTTTTTTTCTTTCCTTAATAGATTTTAAATATCTTTTATAGATACATTACTATTCGTAATGGTTATATAGTTAATTCAACCAAAATGTCATCTTTAGATGATGAGATTTATCAAGAAACTTTATGATGTATTTATATTTCATAAAACATTTTTAATGTTTTTAGCTTCTTTTCAGAAGGCATAGTTCTATTAAGGAATCAACAATAGATATAATAGAAATATACAATTCACTGGTCTGGATTGCAATAAGGGCTGCAGCACAGGTTGGTGTGATTCTTATTTAATTTTTCTTATTACCATCATATTGTTATTCACCTATTCGCTATTAAGGCAGCACAATGTATCTAAGAGAAAAGAAATTTCACATTCTTTGGGATTTGTGTCAATTATGCTTATTTGGAAAGATTAGAAATACTCTATAGTGTATAGTGTTTTTAATCTGTGTTGTAATTTTTCTTTAATGAAAATATTGGTGCATACACATATATGCATACTGACATGTTGGCAAATATATTCCATAGGCAGATGAGGTAGATTGTATAAAGTACTTATACATTAATTAAATTGTTTATTTGACTGTTAATTTACAATAAACAGAAATTTACTGACTCATAGTTCTGAAGGCAGGGAAGTCCAAGATTAAGGGACCAGCATCTTTCAAGGGCCTTCTCGTTACATCATCCCATGGTGGAAAGTAGAAGAGCCAGAGAGAGAGGACAACCCACTCAGATGATTGCTACATTGATCCATTCATGAGGACAGAGCTCTCATGGCCTAATCTCCTCTTAAACGTCCCACCTCCTAAACTGTCACATTGGGGATCTAGTTTCCAATGCACATGAACTTAGGGGGACACATTCAATCCATAGCATTTACCTATTGGATGATATATGAATCAGAAAACTTATCTTTGTGAATTCTAATTTATGTATTAATTGTAGGTCAGTGAAGCTGTGCTAGCAATTAACCTACTTATTGGAAAGAAGAATGCTAGAAATGACGAAGTCAATCAAATGGTATTGCCAAATATCCCAGAGTTTGCCACTGTGGACATTTTGTCTTCATATACAGATTATTTGCTTGGTATGTTTGAATGTCTACATATTTTACAAAAACCTGATATATGTAATATGTAATATGTAAACAAGTTCTGAAAACTTAATTGTGTTTTGTTGGCTTTTAGCTTATAAGGATCATGGTTTGAGGAGCCTCTGGGGATGGGTAGGGGTCCTAGGGCCAGCTTCCAAAAGAGAGGGCTGTTTGTTCACTGCACCTGTGCACAAGTCACTCAACTTGGATGGCTCTGTGAAAAAGTGGTATTTCTTAATATTTGCTTATTTTACAGTTCACGTGTCAAGGGGGTCCTTTGGGGAATGTTTGCCTGAAGGGCCTTCCCCGATCCTCTATCTAAAATGCATGTTCACTCTCACTCTCATGTGACTCATTATTCTTTTCCTTAGATATTTCACATTTACGTGTACATTCAAGGATGTGTTTGATCTCTTTCATTCATTAATTATCATCAGCTTCCTGATGTTTAGTTACCATCTACAACAAATTATACAGTTGCTTGCACAGAGCGGGCATCTAGTGTTAATAGTTGTTAAGTGAATTAGTGAATGAGAGGTTAGCAGAATTTAAACTTGACCTAACTACTATTTTTATTTTTGCTTCTTTATGACTTCCTTGTTATTTTGTAAACTCTAATATATATCTCTAAGTTAGATCAGCAATAACATAAATATATATCATTCATTTACATGTTTGTCCACTCATTCCTTCAAAAAATATTCATTAAGGGCTTCTTGTGTGCTAAGCACTTGAATAAGTGCTAAGAACTAAGGTGCTAAAGTCTAGCTTTGAGACGGACTTTTCTGTAACATTGATACCTGATTTTGTTTGGCATGAGCTGAGCATTGAGCCAAAAGAGATGAAGATTTTTCCCTTTAACCTGAGGGGGTGGCAGTGGCCTTCCAAACCCTCTGAAACCACATCTGTTTGGAAGTTTACTTGGCCAAAGGGTCAACCTCCACTGAAGAGTTAACATCTGAAATTCCCCCCTTCCTAAACTCTTCTCTGAAGAACAGGGGACTAGGACTGTTTTCCAACCTAAGAATTGCCTGAGGTCAAACCATCAGATAGACTTTTTATAGTAAGGCTTCGTTTTTATATTTGTGTTTCCTTTATGCCTGGTAGCATTTTATTTCATCAGGCTTCTGGGCCATCATCTAAACTTCACATGGGGTGCTCGCTCTTCCTTAGAGTCCCCACACTTGGGTTCTCTAGAGATAAAGCCATTGATCTGGTGCAGAGCCGCCCCGCAACCAGGAGGAACTGGTCATGACCTTTTTTGCTTGATACTACCTGGAAGCTCATCTCTCTTACAATCACACATTTATTGTTTTGTTACAAAAAGAATACAGTATTCATAATCAAGAGATCTCAATTGGAATCCTTGTTCTGTCAAATCTTTTAATTTCTTGCAGCCTTATTGGGAGACTGGGCAGTTTTTAAACTAAACTTTTAAGACAATGTCTCAAAGCTTCCTCCATAGCTATTTATTCTTCATAACAGCTCTTTATTAATCCTGGAAGATGTATCTACTGTATTCTAGTCATTTTCTTCTGCTCTACCAGTTTTTAGGACAGAGATAAAAAAAAAATAAATCTCATCTAAGATGGATCCTAAACTCAGTGACTGTCAACAAGAATTGATTCTTATACTCAAATGTTCTGCTGCAGCCTTCAGTCGGGCTCAGGTGGACTTCATGTACAGTTGTTGTGAGGCCCAGGCTAAAGAGACAGTGGCCACCTGGAGCATGCTCTTCTCATGGCACATGCCAGGGCCAAAGAGCCACGAGCCAAATCACTCAGGAACATTGAAGGCCTCTATTCCTATCCTTTCCTATTGGTATAGTAAGTCATATGGTCAAGTCCGATATGAAAGAGGGAGGGAAATATACTCTGCTTGTAGAGCAGGGAGAAGGGTGTGAATGGTTACTGAATGATGATCTAACCACCAAACATGATGAGTTCAGTCTATGACTAGTGGCTGCCTGAGCAGAATTCTGAACCTCTGCATGGAAAGACCGGAAAAAGGTGCTGCCATGATCAATTAACGATGTCATCTATGGGCACACCACGGAGAATGGCATCCTTTAAACCAAATGATGTTAGCTGATTCAGTTGAGTAGTCTTCATCTCAGTTTAATTCTAAAGATTATGCTTTCCTGTTCCATTTTAGTGGCTTTCCTAGCATATTCCATATTTTTCCCCATTTCCATTTTGTACCATTACCACTACTTTACTATTTAAACTACGAAATTATGAAATGTTAAAGTAAAATATATTTTGCATTTTGCCTTGCCTAAAGAATAATAATTTTGCCCTCCAGTCTTTTCCTGGCAGGCTGATAATTAATGCATGTTGATGGCTTTCTTCACTTCAGTGTTTGGGTTGGATGGAGGTTCTGAATTCCCACCTGATGGCCACAGATACACAGATGTCAGTGGAGTTCATATCATAATGAATTGCCAGTGGGGAAAATCTCTTAACAACAACAAACAAAACTTGTTTAATTTTCTTGGCATTAACATAAATTATAATCCAGAATAAACCTTCTCACCAATCTTAGCTTTAAACAATATTAGCATTGATCTATACATGAGGTGTGAACAAATTCATTGTTACTCTTTACAAAGTACTGCATCTACTGGATCAGATATTTCTTTCTTTCCTTCTTTCTTTCTTTCTTTTCTTGCTTGCTTTTTCCTTTGTCTTTTTTGATCCTGGGGAGTGAACTCAGGGACTCATGCTTACTACCCATGTACTGTCCCACTAAGCTATATATATCCCCAGTCCTGTACCAGATGCTTTGGTCCAGAGGGAAGGAGTCAGAAAACACATCAAGGAGGCAGGGTCTTGCCTTCCATGAGTTTCTGGTCATGGACAATTAAAACATGAGTACACACTGAAGTCACATAAATTCATCTTTTAAGAGGACCATCTTAGTGAAGGCAGAATTAACATATGCCTTTGAAGAGTTTGGACACAGGCCGGATGGCATAAGAGAGTTCCATAGAAACATAGTTTTCTAGGAGAAGTGGATTGTGGGGCAGATGTAAATTGACATGAAGTATCAGAAATGAGGTGTTTAGTCAGCTTTTTCATTGCTATGACCAAAAGACCTGACTAGAAAAAATTTTAGAGGAGGAATAGTTTATTTTGGGCTCCTGGTTTTGGAGGTCTCAGCCCATAGGTGGCCTACTCCTTTTCCGGTTTTGGAGGTCTCAGCCCATAGGTGGGCTACTCCTTTGCTCTGTGCTGAGCTGCAGCAGATATCATGGCAGAAAGGTGTAGTGGAGAAAAGAAGCTCAGAACATGACAGGCAGGAAGGAGAGACTCCTCTAAACCATAGACAAAACATAAACCCTAAAGGCTCACCCTCAGTGACCCCCCTTCTTCATCCACAGCCTACCTGCCTACAGTTACCACCCAGTTAATCCCTACCAGTTGAAAAATGCACTGATTAGGTTAAGACTCTCACAACCTAATCATTTCATCTCTGAAGTTTCTTGCATTGTCTCACACATGAGCTTTTGGGGGACACCACATATCAAAACTACAACAGGAAGGGAAGCAAACATTTTCAGCAGAGAAATTCACGACCAGAAGCATGATGACACAAAAGACTAGTCACATGTGGAGAATGGACTGTATATCATCTAGCCAGAACCTGAAAGTAATCTGTAGAACAATAAAAGAATCCAGTGATTCACTGGTCCAATTTTCAAGTATTCTTTACATTGTCTTACAAAAACAGAGACTGTGAAATGATCTCTGGCAGTACGAGACCATATTTAGATTAATTGCAAAAAAAAAAAAAAAAATTATCAGATGCCTACTTTGCAGTTGTATTCAAATATAAACAATTCTTTTGTCTTGGTTTTCTTGTGGCCTTACTAAAAAATTCATCTGGGATAAAAATCATCAAATTCTGCATTTCAGATTGGAGGTCTCAAATGCAACCTCTCGCAACTAAATACACACAATTCACAGAAAAATATAAATACATGTAATGCTAAAAATTAATGTTGGCGAACCTATTGTCAGAATACAAACAGATATATGGAGTGGAACTGAGAATCATTATTGACCCTTAATATGTGTTTTGTCTCTTGAGATAGAGCAAATCTAACCTTAAAAATTATGATTTATTTCTCCTTTACAACTTGCCCCTGGTTCAGAGACATGGGCTCAATGCCTCTGATATCTTCCATTTTTCTATTCCCCTAAGATACAGTTCCCCATAGTAACAGGCAACTAGAGTGATAAATTAATTAAATCCCAAATAATTACATCACTTCTATGTGGGGATGAAGGGAAACCACCTGTGCTAGCAGTTGTGATGTTAATAGAATGTGTGTATGTGTGGGTGTATGTGTGTATACTATATCAGTTCAGAGTATCATAGGTGAAACTATTCAGTTCTGATTAGATCCAGCCTCATCAAAACAGAGCTTCTCAATTCAATGTCTGCAAAAGTCCTAGAAATTCCACTCAGAGATATCCACATCCATCCCTTAAATCCAAGAAGAGAGAGTGCAATGACCAAGGAAAAGAATGCACGCACATTCTTACCAATTTCCTTGAACTAGGTATGAAGCAACTTTTCTTCATTCCAGGCAGAGTCACCCATAGAAAACAAGAAACAACAATGGCACTTGTGAGAAAATAATTTCAAGTGAGGGCAATGGAATGCTATCCTGAAGATGGAGAGGAAGATTTTTCCTTTGGGGAATAAAAAGAAACATATCAGGGTTTTTTGACCCCTTAGTAGGGCCTCAGCAGTCACTAACTGACACAACAGTAGAAAGCCAGAATGCAAGAGGTACTGGGATGAATAGCATCTAGTGCTCTTTGAGGGTGATTTCTTGCTTGATTTCATTTATTCTTTAGGAAAATCCTCTAAGAGTGTCATTATGCACATCTATAAATGAGACAAGGGGCTCAGATAAGTTATGTAACTTGAACAATATTTAATTGCCAATACAAACCCTTGTCTATCCAATTCTGAAGACTGTGACTTTGATCATTATGTTGGGTGTGATTAGAAAATGCAAGGAAATCAAAGAGAAAAATTGATGCTTCTTGTCAGCCTGTTGGGTGGATTGGACTGAAATGACATAGAAGATGCTTCTGCTCATTCCAACCAAAACATAACAGCCATGCTAGATAAAAGGGAAGAGAAATTGTTTTAATTTGTAGCTGAGCCTAAAGACAGAATAGGGAAATTACAAGTTTACAAAGTAAAATGGTGGATTTGTAAGTAGGTGCTGAACCTAAAGCCCTCAATGAAGAAGAATTAGAATTAGGACTGACAGTGAGGGCTGAGACTTTAATACCTGTCCATGGAAGAGTCCTGGAAAGAAGGCCCTACAAAGGGGGGCAGTCAGAACTTAGCTAACTGCATAGAAATCTCTTGCCTACTAGCCTGAGTAGACGTAGGGGTCATGTCAAGTGGGTCATGTCAAGTGTCTACTATCAAGGATGAAAAGAAGCCACTTGGAAGAAATTGGAAACCCACTTTAGGTTAAAAGGCTAAAATTCATACCACCTGAATGGTGTAGGGAAATCAGCAGAAATACCAGCTCAGAACTGGGGAGACCCAGGGAGCTCTGGCTGAGGCAGACAGGAAACTACTGTATACTCCTCAGGTCACCAGGGACTTCTCCTCTACCATTCCCAGTTCTTCTGAAGATGATTATTGCTCAGATTGTATCTGGAGAAATTCTGGTGATACTTTGGATCCATAAAGAAAAAGAAAATAAAAATTGAAATAATTCAGTAGAAAAAGCATCTTTTGTATAAGGAACCCAAAGTGAAGTGGTCTTAAGTTTTCTCTGGAGCATTAAAGAACAGATGACATTTATTCTCAAGAATCAAAACACAAAAGAGACAAAGGGTATGGAGAGGCTTCTCTCTGCCTTCTCTGTACCTGACTCAGTTCTCCCCAGAAGCAGTATTACCTGTGTCAGTGTCCTGTCCCTGTGGTGACAATCCACAACAAATTCATGCCTTAAAATGACTGAAATTTATTATAATTTTGGAGGTCATATGTCCAAAATGAGCCTCAATGGGCTCTTGTGAGAAAATAATTTCAAGTGAGGGCAATGGAATGCTATCCTGAAGATGGAGAGGAAGATTTTTCCTTTGGGGAATAAAAAGAAACATATCAGGGTTTTTGACCCCTTAGTAGGGCCTCAGCAGTCACTGACTGACACAACAATCAATGGGCTAGTAGAAGTATGTACAGGGCTACTTTCCTGGCAGGCTGTAGGCGAGAACCTATTTCCTTGCCTTTTTTGGCTCCTAGAGGCCACCTGAACTAACTAACTCTCTCTCTCTCTCTCTCTCTCTCTCTCTCTCTCTCTCTCTCTCTCTCTCTCTCTTTTCCTCCATCTTTCAAGCTAGACAAGTAGAATCTCCAAATCTCTCTGACATTCTTACTCTTCTGCCTCCAGCTTCCACATAGAAGAACCCTGTGATGACACTGGGCCCACCTAGATAACCCAGGATAATATCCCCATCTCAATGATAATTGATAGGCAGCCTTAATTTCATTTGGCAATTTTAATTCTCCTTTGTCCTATAACCTAACGTAGTAACAGGTTCTGGGGACAGGAAGCAAACATCTTTACGGGACCTCATCTGCTTTCCACAATCAGTTCCTTGTGTTCCATGCCACCATTATTTCATGCTCATCTGAACTGTCAGAGTTCCCGTGTAGAGGTCAGATCCACTCCAGTTCATTCAAACAGAGACTGATTAAAGGACTTTCAGAGTCACTGGGAAAGCTAAAGAAACATTCTTAGCTAAGAGTCCAGAAGTGACTAAGTCACCAAAGGAGCTGCTGTTTTGTTTTATAAAGGAAGTTGTAGAGTCAGGAATTTGCCAACAACATAGGAAGCTGCTGCTGTAGCTGTAGGCTCAAGAATCATATCACCTCTGCCGAAATCCACACCCACCAGAGATGCATCCATTCTTGTTTCATCATTTAACCCAGTTCCAAGTTCAAGTCTTTTCTGAACGCACTGAAGTCATCAAATCTTGGAAATATGATTTTTTTAAAATGATATCTTCAGTTTAGGAAAGTACTTGGAGATGAGATGTTGAGTAAATCAATCTGGTATATACATGAATACATTGTTATATTTTTTCCTTTAAAGTACAAATAGCAGTATAACTGTATACAATATTGCTTCTCTTTCCTTTTTTCCTTTAACTTAATATGAATATGTCTTGGTACTTTTTTCTTATCAATACATAGATTTTTATGGCTGTATAACATTCCTTGATATAGTCGTAGCATAATTAATTAGTTTTCTTTTGATAGATATTTAGTTTTCATTCCTCTATTATTGCATATACATCTATTACATATATATCACATGTATATATAACACATATGTTTGTGTGTATATGTATATATATACACACACACATACATTACATATATACATGTCATTGTGTACATAGACTGGTGTATCTACTGGTCAATTTCCATAAGTGAAATCTCTAGATCAAAGGGTCATTTTATAGGTCAATTTCACAAATTTTACCAAAAGTCTTCTAATAATAGTATGCCAGTTTGTACTTCTGTCACCAATTAATAGGAGGTGTTTTATTTCCCGACACCCTTGCTGACACAAGCACATTGTAGACACTTTTAAAACATTTTTTACATGGTGGGAGGAAAAAAAGGTTTAATTTTCATTATGCATCTCTTACTAGGATGAAGATTGAGCATCCTTTCTGTGAACTCTACTCATAATTTTTGCCCATCTTGAGATTTTTCTCTTCTTTTTTGTAGAGGCCCTTTATTATGGAACTCAACATGTTAACTTGAAGTTATTTTCAAATGAATTTTTCTAATTTATCAGTTGCTATTTAATCTTTTTAGTGATACTTCTGTCCTATGAAGAAACTTTTTCTTTCTACATAACAGAAAATTATTAATGTTTTCTTTGATAGCTTCTGGATTGTCAGTTGAAAGGTCCTTCCTACTCAGATTTTTTCAATAATTTATGGAGGTCTATTTGGAATATGAAAAGTGTGTCAAATGGATACTAATTTAGTATTCCTAGGTGAATACCCTATTTCTGTACTTTTCTTTTAGTTCCTATTAATCTGTTCAGGCTTTAATACTATATTCTTTCAATTATTATGGTCTTATAATAATAAATTTAATATGGATTAGGGTAAATCCCCCACCCTATTCTTTTTTCCAAAATTGGCTTTTATGGCTCTTTTTAAAAAGTCTGGAAGCAACTTGTATATTTAAAAAAAATCTTCTTATATTTTTATTGGAGTTGTAGAGTTGTATTACATTTAGATATTAGCCTATAAATAGCTTATATTTTATTTTATTGAATTATCTTAACAAAGTATTATGTACCCTTTATATTTTTTAATTCAAATTTTCAGTAGTATTTTAACATTTTCTTGAAATAGATCTTATATTTTCACGTTAGGTTTGTTTTTAGATATTTTATCTTTTTATTAGTAGTGTCAATTTTTTATTACATTTCTATTAGATGTTATTTTAATGTACAAAAGTTATGTATGTCACCATATTTATTTGATTATCCTTAAATAATTTTCTTCACTTGATCTTTCATGAACATGGTTTGAATCAGAAGCCGTTTTCCATAAAGGATCATGTGGTAAATATCTTAGCATTTTGTTCTCTGCTGCAAGTGCTTAGCTCTGTGTAGCCTGAGAGGAGCCCTAGATAAAACATAATGAATGAGTGTAGCTGCATTCCATTAAGACTTTACTTGTGGACACTGGCATATGAATTTCATGTATCACAAAATATTATTACTTTTTTACATATTTTTCAACCATTAAAAAATATGTAAACTATTCTTAGCTCATGGGTCTTACAAGAACATGCATGGGCTAGATTTAACCCATGGGTTATAGTTTGACACTCTCTGGAGAAAGTAAAGTTCTTCTACTATGAATATAATTCTCTATCTTCTCCTATAGCTTTAGTTTTTGTTTTCTTATTGTTGATACTCTATTGCGTGAGGTACATCCTGAAAAATTATATCTTTATTGTCAATTGCACCTGGTAGCATTATAAATGTCCTACCTTTGTTTTACTTTGGGGGTAGAATTTTACTTTGAATGATAACTAGGTTCATAAATACTTCTTTCTTTTGGTTTACATTTTTCTATCATACATTTTCCCATCCTTTTATTTTCAACTGTTCTAAATAATTTTAGTTTACATGTTTATTTTATAGAATATAAAGTTGGATTTTCTTTTGTTTTAAAACTCAACAGTATTTTTCTCATAACAAGTGATTTCAATCAATTTTAATTTATTAATATGGGAGGAATGGAATAATTGATGTTATTATTTTGTATAATTTTGCTATGTGTGTATATATGTTATATGTAAGTATGTATGTTTTATATATTTCTTTCAAGAGAGGGAGATTAGAAAACAAAACTCAAAAGTTGTAATTGAGGGAAAAAATGTATTAAAATATTTGTCACCTTTTTGAGAAAAATTAATTATAGCAAAAAACCCTCACAATTGATAAATATTAATAAAGTAGTCCCTGATATTGACACGTTAAAATATTAGGGATTCTTGCTCGACTCTAAGCAAGTAAATTAGAAAAGCTATAAAATTTATAACTTTCTAGAAAACATAATTTACCTAAGTAATGGTGAAAATTTTAGACAGCTCTATTACTGTGAAAAGATAATGTCATATTAGAAATTAAAATTGAAAAATAAAGTTAATTAAGTTAAAATAAATCATAATAAACCCATTACAAGTTAGCACATTACAAATCTCTGTAATGCCTCGCTAAATAAAAGGTAGTTGAACTCCTATACCTACTTCTGTAGTCACTCTGTTGCCATATAATTTTGGCTGAAATAAGTAAATAAAATCCAGCTGTACACAATTTGTAGTTAGAAACGAGAAGCATTTCAAGAGCCTCTTCACATGATGATGGATATTCTTTTTGGAGACCATATTAGATCTCCATCAGAGTTAGTTTCTTAAACGCGAGTGTAGACTCTGAAACCGTATCAGTGAAGTTTTTTTAAAAAATACTTTAGTCTATCTTTGAAGTTTGAGTAACTCTTTTACTCATACATTATTTTGTAACATTATATATTAGACATTTGGAAATTTTTGGTTCCTTGAGTTATGCGGAACTTCTAAATGTCAGTACATTTCCTTGGGCAATATTTAAAACTCAAAAAAATTTGAATATCACCATCATTCCAATCAGAAAAGTCTAAGTACTGGAAAATTCATGGTAGTAAATATAAGTTTTCCAAAATTCAAACTTTCCACTTGAAAACTTGAATTTTATCATTGGTAGCAAACATCGTTCATTATTTTCCTTCAAGTCATGCTTGCTTCTTTTATTTTTGAGAAAATGTTTGCCCCCCACCTAAGTCTTAAAGCACTTAGTTTGTCTTGTCAGTTGTTCTTTCAAGTCAAAATGGCATTTTGTGAGGGAAAGAAGGAACACATTCAGATTTCACCTCCAGCAGTCACTAAGTGCTTTTCCTGGAGACAGCCTTTATATTTCAGTATGCCATAGAAGTGCTTTGTATGCATGTCTCATTTATCACAAACAACATCAGCAGTGTGGATAGTTAATAACTTTCACTGCTTCATCAGTAGTATTCTTAAGTGAAACTAGCATTTAAGTTAATTTATTCATTTGACATGAAGAATGCAAAAATCACTAGTACAATTAGGTGCTACCACCTCCCGAGGTTCCTGCCGAGTTACCAGTATGACTTATGTCTGCCTTTGCCATCAATGCAAATGGCAGCACAATTGTTCCAGGGTAAACCACTAAATTCAGAAAAACTCTTCAGCATGTTGAGTATTTTTCTTGCGTTATTGTCGATCATTCACATGAAAGGAGGTCCTCTTGGGATAGTTGGTGCTAATACCTTTAGTCATATATGAGAAAAACTTTTAAGTCCAGCCACATCTGTAAATTTGAGCCATTTGTAAGGCAAAAGTATAATTCTGCAGACAAATTATGAACTGAGTCCTGAGTCTGCAACAACATCTTTAATCCAGGTGTTTTTATTATTGGAAAGTGCTGTGAGTTCTTTGCATTTTGACCTGGTGGTGATTACTGCACCCAGAACATGTAGGTCTTAGACCTCAGGATGGACATTTGGCAACACCACGGGTACAATGTTTTATTAGTATCTAGGTTTTTGAGGGAATTTCTCTAGCTGAGGGAATTTCTCTAACTTACTCTATATGATACTCCACTGGCTTTTCCATTATTTGAAAAGCTGTAACAAATAAATTTTTTGGATTATTACATATGTTACATTTATAATGTTTATTTCCTTTTTCTTTAAACTGTGAGCAGTTGGTTCCAACTTGTTGGCTGCATAATAATATTAAAAAATGCGCAGGTCATCATCAAGTATACTCTGCTGTTTCTTCCTGAGATGAACACCTCTCTTTCGTCATCTGCCTCCTCCTTTTTACTCTCGAGGACAACGACTTTGGGCATGGCTCCAAACATTTTGTGGTTTAGGGTTTTAGCTCTTCCCTGATTTTACTGAAAGTAGAATTTCTGTTTTTGTTACTTATTTTCTTTGTTGTTTAGTGGTGATTTCCAGGAGGAAAAGAGGTTTTGCCAGTATTACATGAACATTTTCAAACTAGAAGTCACTACAAACTAGTGTTTTTTTTTTTTTTTTTAATAAATGTTTCACTCTTTTAATATAAATATAGAAAGGAACACAAATCATGCAGATAAAAATTTCATGAACAATTTCCAAGGAAATGCCCGTCTAACCAACCCTGGATCCATAAATAGAACAAGACCAACATCCAGGAAGTCTATACCATGCCCCTCTCTGGCCTCTAGCAACCTCCCTTTCTTCTGATTTCTGACAGTCAGATTAGTTTGGCCAATTTTTGAATTTTGTAAAAATGAAATAGTACAGTCCATATTCTATTGTTTGGCTACTTTTGTTCGGTGTTTTGTTTGTAAGATTATCCTCTTTGTGGATGTAATATACAGCTTATTATCCATCCTACTATTGCTACACATTTGGGGCTGTAATGAATAATGCCTCTATGAACATACTCGTACAGGACATGGGAAACACAGATGTGTGCATTTTTGTGTACATGCCAAGGAGTGGGATTCCTGGTCATGGGGTGTGCATATTTTAGTATGTAGCCTAAAAACTCTCCAAGGTATTTTTTTTTTTAAACCCAGAACCCTATATTGAAATTAACTTCTTTCTTCACATCACTAAAGGTTACATCTATCATAAATCAAGTGCCCACTTAACATAGGATCAGAGAAGTGGGGGGCTGGGGAGAGAGGGAAAGAGACTGAGAGAAACTCAGTAAAGACGTTTCAACATTTAATTAACAGGCATTCATGATACAGGCAAGGGAGAAGTTAGGAAGCAATCATCACAGTCCTTGCCAAGACTGAAGGGAGAGATGATTCTCCAAGTTGAAAGGTCTTAACCATTTTCAAAGCAGCATAAATAAGAAAAGACCTATACCTGGACCCAAAATGAAATATTAAATCACCACAAATAATAAGAAGTGTTGATGGAATATATTCCAGAGGGAGGAAATTCAGGTCCACTGGAAAGGAATGAGCATTTGTTGGCATCAGGGCTTCTTGCCATCAATGATTGGTGCTAGAAAGCAGGAGAGCAAGGTCCTTGAATTTTTAGGGGAAGATGAGTTTCTACTGAAATCATATATTTAAATCATGAGTCAAGTATGAGGGCTTTGTAAGAATGCAAATGGTTTACTTTTGGTGCACATTTATTGGTGCACAAACTTGAGAATGCACCCCAGTGTACAAAGTTGCACATGAAGAAAGGAAGCAACAGGAAGGAGGGCGGGAGGGAAGGAAAGGCAGGACCTCAGGGCTTCCAACTGTGCAGCAAACTGGAAATATATCCGCACAAAGTAGGTTGGCAAGTTTGTGAGGTCAGGAATGTCTTGAAGCAGCATAGATGGATTCTAGGCAGCAGAAAAAATAACTAAAAAGCTAGATATTACCATATTAAGAATATGGTAAAGAATACAATATTACTTTCCTCCGCAGGGGAAAAAAAAAGACATCCAGAAATTATAATGGAGAATGTTCTTTAAGAATCCATGGCCCAAACATGAACTGAATTAGAATATGACATGATTTTGAGACTGGTATGAGTAAAAACAATCCATATGATCTTTATGCTAAGAAATTCATCCTTTGTGGGTCACAAGATTGCAGCATTTACCCTTCGTGAAAGAAATTTTGTCTTAAGGAAGTCAACAATCCTTATGAAGTTATAATAATTTTAAGTATTTATTGATTTTCAACTTAGAGGTAAAATAAGGAAGGATTCTTTATGGAGACAGAACAGATCTTCAATGTTATCAACTTTGAAAACAGGCTAGCAAGGAAAAGGAAGGGAGTAGATACTTTTAGATCACAAAGTATGACATCAAGAGATTATTTATATTTGGTGGAACTAGAAAGAGAGCTTTTAGAACAATGTTGATATATAAAAATAGGGGTACTAAATTTGGTGCTGTAAGTATAAAAATTTTGAAGTCAAAAGAGTGGTTGTGCAAGAAACATCACATGCCCAGTCCTATTTTGTATTTTATTTAGAGATAGGGTCTCACTGAGTTGCTTAACACCTTGCTTTTGCTGGGGTTGACTTTGAACTCTCGATCTTCCTGCCTCAGCCTCCCAAGCTGCTGGGATTACAGGCATGTGCCACCCACCTGGCGAGAATTTCAGTTTTGATAATGTAAATATATGGTGAAAATAAGCAGCTCATTAAAAGATACAACATGTCAAATTGGATTACTTTCAGAAATGCAAATATGATTTAGTATTAGAAGATCTATTAAACTAAATCACTACATTAACTGATAAGAAGAGAAAAATATTCATCCTCTCAAATAAATGCACAAAAATTTAATAAAATTCAATCATTCATGAGTCTAAAACTAGGAATTAAAGTAAATTTACTTAATTTGAAAAAGTTATAAGTGAGGAAAAAACCTACTGCATTTATACTCAATATTCAAATGCGAACACTGTCCCCTTTAAAAGCAGGAGCAAAAAAATGTTATCACCACTTTGGTTCAGAATTGTTCTGGAATTCCTGCCTTGCACAGTATTTAAAGGGAAAAGAAATTTTACAAAATAAGTAATAGGCAAGAAAAAAAATCTGTCATTAGCTATGACATATTGACACAGCTAATTCCCCAAAACTACAGACAGTAAGAATCAATGGGTGTAAAATTTTATTTCTATAAATTTTAAACAGGCAATACATTTTAAAAAGATATTATATTCACTATAAAATATGTAAAACATCAAAGGATAAATCTAACAAAAGTTATACAACAAAAAATTATAAAATTTTGTTGAAAAAAACCCAGAAAACAAAGGTATATAAGAACACTCAATATTGGTAACATGCCAAGTACGTTTTCTAAAAATGATTTATAAACAATGTAGTTTTGGAGCTGGGGTTGTAGCTCAGTGGTAGAGCCCTTCCCTGGCACATGTGAGGCACTGGGTACCCTCCTCAGCACCACATAAAAATAAATAAATAAAATAAAGGTATTGTTTTTCATCTACAATTAAAAAATATTTTTTAAAAAATGTGTTGCAGTAACAATTCATCAAGTTTTATTTTGTGTAATTTAACAATCTGATACTAAACTTTATACAGAAAAGCAAAAGCCAAGATTGGTTAAAAAAACACATGAAAAAGAACTACCTCATTACTTCCACTTTAAGGCAATTTGTGTACTTATGTACTAGATAATATGTACTCACATATTCATAGCAGTCTTGTTCATAATAACAAAGACAAAAATAAAACAAAATCAGAAAGAACCCCTATGTACATCAACATTAGAATAGATAAATAAATCACAATATATTCATTTAAAGGAATAATATATGGTAATTAAAAATTGTCAATGAATTATAGCTATATTCATGAGCCTGAATAAATTTTAATGGAAAAAGATAAATGCATGCAATTTCTCTCCCAAAAAAGTCCCCAAAAGATAAAATTAACAATACATTATAGGATACATAATATCCACATTTAAATGGTAAAGGTCAACTGTGGGCTATACATATTTACAGAGCAAGAGAGGGAAAAAACTTCAATAAATGGTATCATATTCCACATTTCTCTGGGACCTGTTTTTTTAACTCACTGTATGTCTTCAAATTCTCTCTATAACCACTTGCAACATGCCCATTTTAAAGAATAGACTCAGAAAATCAAAAGCTCAGAGAGGACCAAAGCACAGAGAGATTCAAGTTCATATTTTCTGAGAAATACTGCTGGGATTTGAAATGAGACTCTACTCTTCTATTTTCTTCCTTATAGATCTGATTCATTCCTCCTCATAAATGAAATCAAATGAATTGACTTGTGTTGTTTGAAACTGTAAAACTCCCATAAACATCTTTGAGCAAGACTTTGTACATATATGTGTTTAAGTTTTATGAGAGCCTACCAAATTGCTTTCCCAAAAAGCTGCAATCATAATTGTATCTGAATATTCTAGTTTCTTCAAATTATAACTAATATTATTATTTTCATATTTTAATGTCTATGTGAAATGGCATTTCATCCTAATTTGCATGACCTTGACTTTTAGTGAGGCTAAATTATTTTGTCATTTGGGTTTACTTTTCTATGAATTACTTGTTAAATATGTGTGTGTGTGTGTGTGTGTGTGTGTGTGAGAGAGAGAGAGAGAGAGAGAGAGACACTAGCCTATTGAAATTTGATTACTGAACATTTTTCTTAGGTATTTTGATATAGAGAAAAATAATTCATATGTGTTCTTATTATGTTTTCTCAGTCTGTGATTTGTCAGTTAACATTGTATGTGAAATCTTTGAGACACAAAAGTTTCTTCATTGAACATATGCTCATGTGTCAGTCCTTCCCTTATAAGTTCTGCATTTTTTTCTGCATATGGTTGTTTTCAAGAAAAGTATAACATTGTATTATTTAAAAAAAATTTTTTTTTAACTTTCAGATAACTACGAAGTTGCCTTCCAGAATTGCTGTGCAGTTTTGCACCAAAATAATGACATCTCTGACAACACAGATGCTAGAACAAAGATTCAGACCAAAGTAGAAATTACATGGGTCCTTCTCCTGCGCTACTATATACATCTACAAAGAATCAATAACATGAACAAATTGCTAGGTAGGTTTCAATGTGTTAAAAAAGAACATATTCCTTTCTGGTTCCTATTTAGGTCATATTTGTTATTTAGAACTATGAAATTCCTCCTCCCTCCCTCCCTTCCTTCCTTCTTTCCTTCCTGTCAGGACTGCATTGAACTTGAGATCCTCCCACCTCAGCCTCCCCTCCTGAGTAGCTGAGATTATAAGCATGTATCACCATGCCTGGCTACCCGGCATGAGTAATCTCTTGTCAGAAGATAAAAATTTCAGGGGTTCTTAAACTGGAATTCATGGGCCTTTAGGTAGAAAGTATTTCAATGTAATTGGTTTCCTTAGAAATTTTATATATTTTATTTCACTATGATATAGAAACATCCTGATGCTTTCCAAGAATGCCAGAGTGGTTGGTCCATGGTTCAAGATGGTCTGGAAACAGTGATCACATTTGTGACAACTTATAAAATAAAATAAATAGGATGAAAGTTTGGCTTTAGAGAAACCAGTATTCCAGTATCCAGTATAAAAAAGAGAAGAAATGCATAGCTTAAGATGGGCTATTTAACCCTGTGGAGCTTTGCTGTTCTTGTTGAGTTTTCTTTTTTAAATGACTGTTTACAGAATATCTAGAAAAACTGGTAAAGTCTGCTTCCTATCAGTCCCTCTTGTGGTTTTGTAAGAATGTACATTATTATGGATTATCTGTGCCTATGACGTCAGTGACACAGTGTTGCTGAGCACAAACAGAAAAGACAGTTTGACCCACGCTAAGGTCCAGCAGTGGGGAAGTCAGCAGGGAAAATAGGCTGAATTACAGAGTGACTGACACAGGTATCAGGAGTTAGCAGTGGGATAAGCAAGTGCTCAGAAAGGTGACAGGGCTAAAAATTTCATCGTGATGGGGCCTAGAGCAATGGAAGTACAGAGAGGAAGGACGTGGACACGAGGCAATACAGCCAGCTCTGGTGACGCCCTGCCCTGTAGCGACCTAGCTAGCCTCTGATTCACCTGTGGATGTCCCACGTCAAACACCCTCACTGCTTCTGCGCTGGGTTTTCTTGGACGCTCCAGGACAGCTTGGAGGTGTCAGGCAGTCCACATACCTAGGATAACTTTCAACTAACGAGGATGGGATGGCTAGACAAACAGTTGGGCTTCTGTCTCTTACTGGGACTAAATCTCCTTGGTTTTCCAAGAGGTCTCAGGAGGATCGAATCCTCGTTGCCCATAGCTGTAGCCCATTCATTTACTCACCTTTATTAGCTCATGTTTCCCCCTGACCCAGTTTGCCCATTCCTCCACTTATGCTCCTTGAGATCACTATTCAAATAAATCACCTGAACCTAAAATCTTGCTTTGGGATCAGTTTGGGGGGAATCCCC
This sequence comes from Marmota flaviventris, assembly GCF_047511675.1. Taxonomy (NCBI): domain Eukaryota; kingdom Metazoa; phylum Chordata; class Mammalia; order Rodentia; family Sciuridae; genus Marmota; species Marmota flaviventris. The sequence goes on along the minus strand of NC_092500.1, from coordinate 23,899,808 downwards.
CAAAAGACAGGTAGACAGAATACATGGTACTATTATTATTACTCAACCCTGGAAGTGATATCCCATGTGCCTCTGAAATTTTCTTTCCTGCCTTTTGACAAAAAAGTTAACTCCATTAGTGTATTAGCTCTAAAATCAGGAAGATGGTTGGCAGCGCCTCGCTGGCGTGGGGATGATGCCTAAGATGAAAGTTTCTGATTCGGTGATAATAGAAATGAAACCAAGCCAAGTGAGTGGGAACAAGCAGGCCAGGCTTTAACTGGGGTGGGGGTTCACTTGGAGGAGAAAGGGAACAGCACTACCAGGCTGGTCCCTGGACATAAGAAATGGGGCAAGCTTTCATTCTTGTGTGGGGTTGCAGGGTGGGCCATATCCTGGGAGTTTCTCCACTGGTTATGGGCGCAGTGTCAGAAGATATTCTTTTTCTTGTGCAAACAACCTGTTTGAGGCTGTTGCAGCTGCTGAGGGAGCAAAGTGTGTGGGTGAATGAAATCCTATACGGTGCTTTCAATCAATAGCAGGTAAAGGGCCAGGAGGTTGTTTGACCTCTGTCCTGTTTGGGGGCTCCCAACAGTTTCATTGTCACATCTAATCTATTCTTGGAGACATTGTGGCAAAGGCACCCTGGCTTTTATGAGGCACCTTGTCTCTGTGGTCAATAGATTGCTTGGGAGAATGGGTAGGGGTAGGAGAAACCCATATAATACTTTCAATGGGTAATAGTCTCTAAGAGTTAGGGCCTTGGGAAGGCATCTGCCTTTTTGTCACCATGATGGTCCCTGACTGTCAGAGATATACAGAGCAGTGGTTAGCACACAAACCAGCAACATCAAGACCATTCTGTTACCTAGCAGGAGCCTAATTCAAGTATTTTTCTTCCTTAAGCATCTGCAAAGCCAGTATCTGGAATTTCCTTGCCAGATGATACGCTTCTCACATCCCTTTACAACTCCGAACTGATTTTACGTGAAAAAGAAATGCATTTTTTTCTTAAAAAGCACTTACAGCTATATTCTTCATCTTGTATTGATGAATTCCCAAAAGAACTTTTTCTAGGATTGGAAAAACCACATCTTGCAGAGAGAGTCCTATATGACACAACAGCCAAGGTAAGTTTTTAAAACATTAAATCTCTACGGTATTTAAAACTTCTTAGAATTCGTCCTCACAAGTCTGAAGGAAGTGCATGAACCCCTGTATTGGCACAGAGATCTCCATTTCCCTCAGAGTTTTAGGGAATACTCATTTTTGTTTTACTATTGAGGCAGGTGAAACATACAGCCTAGATTTTCAGGACAGTTCACATTTCAAATGTTCTGTCTTGTTCTCATAAACCTTGAATTTCTCTCAGACTTTTCTATATTCCTGCACAAAACGTCTCTCAGGCAGCCATTTTGCCAAGAAGTGACACAAATTTCAATATCACCACTCTCTAGTCAAAGTTTCTAATTTATACTTCATTCTGTACCTTTGTTTTAAATATATAATAAAAATTCAGGGTGTGTACTTTTTATAGTTGTGAAAGCGAATAGAAAATAGAGGTAGAAATTTTAAATAAAGTAAAAGTTAGAAGATTTTTTTATTTTGGAAAGTAATTAAATTAGCTCGGTGGTAGATCACCTGCCTAGTATGCATGAGGCCCTGGGTTCAATCCCCAGTACCACAAAAGCAAAACAAAAACAACCAACCTGTTGAAAAGATATAAAAAGGGGAATATGAGTGAAGTTTTTTTTTAAACTGACACACTTAAGGTCTTAAATAATAGTGATTTGAATATTTGAATAAGCAATCAAAATTTCTGGAATATCAGATGCTAAAAAAGTAAAGGGTTTTGTTTAAAAATAGGAATATGTGCCTAAAATTTAGTACTCAACAAACATAATACAATACACCAGAGCAACTCGTAGTTGATATAAACAGAAAGGATGGAGAGACATAGTCCCTGTACATAGTCTTGATATGGGAGAAGAGAAAGACATAAAATTAGACCAAAAGAATTAATTCATTTCAGAGATGCTTTCTAGGAAAAAAGTGTCAGAAAGAATGTGAAAATTGAAACATGTTAGTATATAGGGGGCAAAGAATAGAGGAAAAGGACTCATCTAAGAAAGAGATGATAGAGTAATGAAGCTTATGATCACAATAGAAAGGAAAAGATAGCTGTAAAAGACAATTGTTTCAGTAAAGTTGGAAACCACCTCCACAACTATTTGATAAGCCTTTGGATATGGAAAGCAAATAAGATGGACTGGCAGAAATTATTCTGCCATTAGAACTTCTGCTCAGTGGAACATGGCAACACCATCAGTAGCTGTGAGGGAGGCAGGATGACCAGCAAAGTTCGACAAAGTTCTGCTTTGTAGACTTAGTTTGAGATTCAAGCAGAAAAACCCAAGTGGACATGATATGTCCATTACATATTTGTAAAATGAACAAATTGATTTTACTTTTGTAGAATTCTTTCAAAACCAAAAAAAACATCTTCTTTATTTTGAACTTTCTCTACTTCAACTTTCACCATCTAGCTCTTTTTTTAAAAAAATGTTTTTAGTTGTCCATGGACTTTTATTTTATTTATTTATTTATATGTGGTGCTTAGAAACGAACCCAGTGCCCCATACATGTTAGGCAAGTGCTATACCACTGAGCCACAACCCTAGCCCCCACCTAACTCTTTATTTTTATAATTATAGACTTTCCTATACCAGACATGTCTATGTTTCTGTTGCAAACTGTCCCAGAGCATGATCTGAAAAATTCGGCTCATTCCAGAGTGAGAGCCTTCGTTCATCTTATTCTACTAGAATATAGCAACCTTATGTTTCGGGTAGATAATAATAAAAAGTTTTAAATATCATTCTTTTGGACATTCCTGCCCTTCTACTCAAGAGAATCAGATGATTTAGTTAATAAGTTGTGAGTTGAAGAACGCTGTGGTAAAACTCATTAAGGAATTTTTAAGAATTCAGTTAAAGAAGTGATTCTCAAGGGATTATGCAGTTGTTCCCAGAGCAATGTCTTGGGATCACATGGAAAGATTTTCCAAAGGACTTTCCTGCCCTTCCTGAATTCTGGACTTTTGTGCCATGCTTGATACTTCTTGCCCAGATTCAAAATCATTTGAAAAATAAGAGAAAAGAATAAGATGGACCAAGACTTAAAAATACCTACCTTATGGTCATGAAGTTGACATTGTAGGATGAAGTTTATATATACTACTGGTGAATTCATTACTTCCAAGTAATAAATACCAAAGTAGGAAGATTTGTCAATCCAGTCATATATTATTGGGTGATTATAGGCCACTTCGTGTGGACACAGGTCCCTCAAAAATCTGTTGTATGAAGGAACAGAGAGTGTTCACTCCCAGTAAAGATTCACTTTTCCTAAATTACCAATCAAATAAGTATCCTCTAGGGAGAGGAGTGAGTGAGGAAGTAGACAGGCTGGGAGTCTAATGTTGATGTCTCTAGCCCCACCCCACCCCAAAGGAAGGAATCAGTGGATGTGGGATGAAATTGTTTCCATCTATGTAACACCAGATTCCCATTCTGAACCCCCATCCCCTTCCCCAGGAACTGAGGTTCTCTTTGAGGATTGCTACGATATTTCCCAGACAATTCTGTGGTTTTAAAGTAGGGGACAGAGAATAGGGAAGGCTGTGAAAGTAGTTTTAATGGATCTGTTCTTGTGGTTATTGAATAAAACTTTGGAAACTAATATGTGTGACTTCTTAATATGTGCTCTGAAAGGAGCTCTGCAAGGTATTTTAGCATTAAGGGCAACCTACTATTACCCAGCTCCCAAGGACGATGCTCCAAAGGTACGACTTTGAATATCTTGTAAATACATGAGACATTTCTAATGGCAACAGTGTTATCAAAGAGTTGTTTCACCCTGTTTGCTCTTTTTTGATATAATTAGTGTAACACTCTCCCAGGATAATCAGCTCTGGAGATCACTGTCACTTGCCTGACAGGTGCGAGCTACCTAATCATGTGTTTGTTTCACTAGGGTAGATAGCTAACGAGCATAAAGCCTTTTTGGATTTTTTTTTATATAAATGCCAAGCTTGGCTGATTTTTATAATAACATTTTTGAGGCTTTAATCACTCAGGAGGCTATTTCAATCAAACTCTTCCCACAATTTGATACTTCAACCTGCTTTTCCTGCAAGAAGTAGATGCATTTTCCAGAACAATCATTGCTATGTGTTGTGCTCATCAGTTGTGTGAATCTCCATGTCGTGATGTCTATTGGAGCTTTGTGAGGGGAAAACAAAGCCAAGCCAATTTCATTAAAAATTCCACTAAAAAGACATGTTTAGAACTGTACATGATGCTGAGCTACTTATGCTAATGCTATGTGTGCCAGCAACAGTCTGTACAAGGTCAAATATTTGACTAGTGCAAAGTGGTTCGTTGTTTATAGGACTGTGGCAACCTAAGGTTCACTAGGTAGGTCCGTCCTTTCATTCTTTTCAAAGAACAGAGAAAGCATATAAAAAGTACTTAGTGTAAAACTTTTCAATTGCATTATATAATCAATCACATTAATTATATAAGATATTACAGTACTTTAAAGATAATGGAAACCTGTATACCTGTTTTGATATTGACTTCTATTACAATTTACTGTTATTAGCCCATCATGGTACAAGATACTGCATATATCGAAGTAAAGGTATTTGGTTCTTATTCTTTTATGCTTATCTAGTGATGAAATATGAATTTTTTGCTCAAATCATTGTCAGAATCTCTGAGAGTTACTCAGTTATGGAAAAATGGGAGAAATTATTTTTTTGAATTATTTACCTGTTTGTTTTGTTTTTGTGAATTGCCTGACATGGCATTAGTCTTAATTATGCAAATTTGAGGGTCTATTTAACCCTCACAATCTTGCTTATTTTTTATGTTGGTTATGCTTTAAAGTATCATAGCTTTTATGATAGTCTGTAGACATTTTTGAAAAGTTTTCACACTTAATATTACCTTGCAGTCAAAACATATTTTTTCTTTTATCAGTAGACAACTTGAAAGGTCACTGTCTTTCTCTTTTTATTTTATTTTGAGGACTTGCATTGTATCCTGAATAGGTTAAGAAATAATGGGAAGGACAAAACCTTATAGAAACACCAAGCATTTGTTTCTGGCACTGACATGTTCCACTCAGTCCACAAACCTTTGATGTCAGAAATAGGGCAACAGAGGCACTGCTTCTCAGCTACTGTGCTGTGATCCTGGGAATGACATGAAGTTGATCTTGAAAATGGTTTTCCCTCCATTGTCTGTCCTTTTTATACTGAAGATACTATTAGCACTGTTATTATCTCTCTGGCTAGCCTGTCCTTTTGTTGATACATAACCACCATGCTTTGTTTTCTTAGCTGCCTTGGACAATTAAATAATTTATGAATTTGCATTCTACACACTGAGATTTCTTGAAGACTCTTGACTTAGTGACCAATTTCTATAAAAGAATTTGGGCCCAGATTCACCAAAGACTTGAACTTATAAATCAGCTACATTCATTGAAAGAGGGAATGAGGGCCATGAGTTTTCACCTTTCAGAGCAAAAACTGTGTCTTGTTTTGTATATGGCACCGTGACTGGAAAATAGATAATAAATTATAGCCACACTCTCAGTGTATTCACCAATGAATAAACCAAAGACAACATAGAAGATGTTTCTTAGAAACAGTGACGAACTTGAGAATGAAAAGGTGGCATGGGTATTTTCCCCTCCAGATCATTCCTCTCAAAATTCACTAAAGTGGAAGAAATTTGTCAAGTCTGCTGGGTTTTAAAGCATATTTTTGTTATAGCAGAATCTATAGTGACCTAGAGACAGTTTAAAGATTACCTTTGTAAAACAAGATGAGAAAATTCTCAGAATTTTCCAATACGATCAATTAATTTTCTTTAAATATTGAATGAGTTCATTATAAGCAGTTAAAGGAACATGAATTTTGTTGTTGTTACTGTTCCCTAGATATATCATGACAGTTCCCTGCAGTCCATCTTTTCTTCAAAACTTCATTCCAGTACATCTTCTATGGACGGTACGTCATCAGAAATGGTAGTACCAACTGTGAACAAAGAACTTTGCTTTCAGTGGTACATTCCTCCCCTGGACAGACCTCCAAAGGACGGAGAACCTATGGTATGTAATATAATGATAAAGCTAAGTCTTCTGCTTAGATATAAAGTTTAACTAGACCATTTCAACTTAAACAGCAGCAAGTGTCAGTCCCTAAACTATTGGCAATTGAGTAGTGGTTAAGATTCTAGGAGATTCTTGAAAATGGGTCAAGCTTTTACAAATGGAACAGTTGGTCAATATAGCCTTTTGCAGGGGAACCTTCCACTATAGAATTCCTTTGATTGCTACTTTTTCTAAGAAGAGCCTCAGGCTTTTTCCCATAAGATGTTTGCCATATAGTTTTCCCCTGTTCAGCATTTTTATTTGCTTTTCTCCATCTGTATTGGTCTACTATTGCACTTCCCAGAGCACGAGTGTTGTCCCCTCTAGCTGTGCCTCTGGTAGCTCCTGCAGCTCCTGACTCATAATGACCTCTGTCAAATCCTGAAGCCTCCTGGGCTTCTCTCTCTCCTCACACTGGCCCCTTCATCCTGCTTCCTTAGGCTGGAAACCTGCTACTAACTCTCAGCCAATTATACATTTCTTTTTATACAGATGAAAAGAGAAACTTTAAAGTATCACTTCCAAGATTTATTTGAAGTTATTTCCTACTTTTTAAAATACAGTTATCCCTTAGTATCTTCTGGGGATTGGTTATGGGATTCTCCAAGGATATCAAAATCCACAGATGCGCAAGTCTCTTATGAAATTTTGTTGCATTGGCATATAACCTATTCATGTTCTTCCCTGTACTTTAGATCATCTCTAGTTTACTTATAATACCTAATACAATGTAAATGATATAAAAAAATAGTTGTCATACTGTGTTGTTTAGGGAATAATGACAAGAAAAGATGAAATCTGTGAAGTTCAGTTTGGACACATTTTTTTTTTCCCTAAATACTTTCAACCTGTGAAATCAGAAGTGGATACGGAAAACAGTGTGTGCTGTCCTTCCCACCCCACAGAGGCCTGTCCTGGACAGATATTCCATATATGTTTTAAAAATAATGAATAATGAATCTATAATATCTTTTAGAGAAATTTACTAAAGCAGTTTCCAAATAGTGGTTCCAAAAAGACTAATGCTCAGGGAATCAATATACTGGCTCATGAGTAGCATAAAGAAAATGAAACACAAGAAAAAAAAATTATCAGAATGCCTCACATATGGTAGGTAAAAAATATTGTATTCTGAATATTTTGCTTCATGGTCTATGTTGTAAAAATAAAATTTCATCATAAGTCAGAATGTATTTACTTGCTATCAAAAAAGCCAGGAAAAAGAAGGGCTACCTAGTTGAGAAACAGAATGTTTACCTAAGCAACAAGTTTAAAAGAATAAGAAATAGGGCATGAAGTCCATTTCATAAGGTCAGAGAAACATCACGGACTGTGGTGAGCCAGCCACGGGCTGTGTGTGAACTAGGAGCATGAGTACGTGAGTGGACCGGCTGATGTTGCCTCTCTGTTTGCGCTGATGACGTCTGTGTCCTTTTCACTTGCTCTGCTGATGATCCCCACAGCACCTGAGATGAGTGTGGCCTTCCAAGATGTCAGTCAATCTGCTGATCACCCCCTGAAACCTGACCCCCCTCATTGGGGTGGAACTTTCTCCAGTGTCTTCCCCTCAATTAAAAGGGGCTTCAGGACAATCCTCCCTCTCTTTTTTTTTTTTGCTTCCCTTGTGGGAGCTGGAGCAGAGGGGCCGTCTCTAAAGAATCCCAAGAAAAAGGTATTTTCTCTGTCTCGGTGTGTTATTTCATGCCAACCCAAATTCACTTGCAGTGACTGGGAATGACTTAGTCTCGTGCCACGGCAATGTACATCTTAGGCAACGGCAGGATGGGCTATGACATCCGCATACTGCTATCAGAAACAATGTGGAAGAATCAAATGTAAAGACTACATCTGCATATAATTAGATAAGCAAGGTTTGCCCTCAATAATCAAGTTTGAAAATTAGCAAGCGCGCACAAACTGGGGTCAAACATAGATGAGAAGCCAAGTTCTAACAAATTCTGGTTTAAACAGTGATTTTTGCAAGCCACAAGAAAAGATGCAGAACATTCTGTGTTCCCATTTCTTAGTTGGCTACATTTTCCCTTGCTTAACAGAAAGTATGTATGTATTGTTCATAATGGAAGATAGTTGCTGCCATAAAATTCAGGGAAAAAAAATTGAGAAATGTTGGCTTAGAGGAACTAGATCTTCTCAGACACCAAATCCTGTTTTTGGAAGATAATACTGAATGAAATTTATTGGATGATATAATATGGGTGTATTTGTACATTCATCTACTCATCATTTTAGGACCTAAGTGTAGTGTTTGGTGTTGAATAACTGGTTGAAGCTCATGAGGCCCACAAGATGATAATACTAGTGAGAACTTGAACAGAGTGTAGTATGTTCTGGAATCTTCACTCTGTGAAGCTGGTGACATCATCCAGCACTTGTCTTTCTCTGTCCCCCCTGTTTCACTTAACATTATCCTCCAGGTTCATCCACATTATCACCAATGACAGAATTTTATTCTTTGTTTTTTTATTGCTGAATTGTATTCTCTTATGAATATATTTCTTTACCCATTCACCTGTTTGATGGACACTCGGTTGTGTCCACATCTCAGTTATTGTGAACATTGCTGTGATAAGTATTAGAGAGTAGATATCTCGTTGACATACTGATTTTATTTCCTTTAGAAATATGCCCAGCAGTGAGATCCTAGGTCTTCATATGTGATGCTGGAAGTTCCTGGCTCTTTCTTCTATTCCCTGTGTATTGGGATTCCACAGTGTGCTTTGGCTTAGGTCTTCAATCCATTCTGCTGGATTTTTAGGATGCCCTTTTCAATCTGGAAAGTAGTGTACTTCAGTTCATAGAGATTTTTTTCTTTGACAGTTTCCTTGCCTCTGATGTCTCTGTGTCTTCTTGACTATTGAACCTATTGGACCAAGTATTTAGTTTGCTAATCTTTTCTCCCCTATTATCTATGATTTCAAATTTAGGTTTCACTTTGGAGGAGATGAGGTTCAAGTTTATGTTTCAAATCTTTTACTGATTATTTAGTTGTTATGTTAATTTTCTTTTTAATTTTTAGAGTGCTTACTTGTTTTCCAGTGGTTCTATTTTAATAGCATGTGTTCCTACTTCATGGATGCAGCTTTGTCCTTTTCCCTGCAGGTACTAATTATGGTTCCATTGAAGCTTTCTTCTGCTCTCTGTGTTGTATCTGATTCTTCCAGTTCCTTTCCTCTGTTGGTTTTGGCATCTGCCTTTCATTTCCTGCTCTGAACTCTTGACTGACTGTAGGTGTTTGAAGTGAGGCACTGAGGAGCGTGTGGGGTCCGGCTTCCTGATTAATGGGCCTCGTTGGAGGATATCTGCAGATGGAGCCAGCAGTTTCACTTAAGGTTGTAGAAATGTCAGCATCTGTGGGTCTTTTCTCTTTAACTGGTCAATTTCCCCCACAGAGGATTTTCTTGGACACCTGCTTTGTTACCTACATTCTGGGAAGAGGCTGTGAATGGAGTAAGGGGATATTGTGCATTCAGAATACATTAATTCCAATATTTTCACTCCAGTACCTAACCCCTGCCCCAATGTCCCTGAGCATAGATCCTCATGACTTAATATCAGCAGAGAGCAAAATGGAAGAATTTCATCCAAGAGAGAGGTGGTAAGGGGATTGGGGATCTCCTGGCTCTGTGGGCTCTGAGAAGGGTGGGGAAGCATTTGTCCAACGCTCCTGTTTGCAGTCCTACCTATTCCTGCCTTCTAAGGTGCCTACACCTCCAGTCCTGGAGCCTTTTCAGTTTTAAGTCATGCTTCCTGTTGGCAATCCCTCAAGTCACTTAAGACACAGCTTTTCCTCTCTGCTGAGTTTTCCAAGTGTTTTCTTCCTTCAGAATGTTGCGAATATTGTCTGTTTCACCTCCTGTCTTCTTCTTTCTGTCCTTGTTGCTTAAAAAAAAATTCCCTTCACTCTTATTTTAGTTTGTTTTTTCAAGGAAGCAGAGATAAATAAAATTGTGCTTAATTAGTCAGTTTTGATGACCAGGCTTGGGCTTTAACTTTGTTATATCTAAAATGAGGGAATTTGACCAGATCATCTCTATGGTTCTGTGAATCTCAAATTCTATGATTCCATGACTGTAAATAGGTGCCATATTGCATGGGCCTTACTCTAAAAATTATCAGAATGCAAACAACAGAGAAATTACTAGAATGCGAGTAATCAAGAGAAGTCTCATCTTAGAGGTGGGCCCTGGAAAGTTGTGAGTGGGTTAAATGAATGGAGGAGAGGAGGGGAACATCATCAGTGACAGGGTCCACACGAGGAGTAACAAGAAACCAAGATGGAGATCCACGAGGTTCAGGTGTAGTACTTACTACAGCGGGCCTTCAAATGCTGAAATTTAAACTTGTAGTATGAAATGTCACTTTTCAAAAATAATTTACTATTCCAAATAGTATTCTTTTTCATCTATGACCTGTAACAGTTCTTGTTCACATCATTTCTCTGAACTAAATTTTGGGGGAAAATCCTCTTTTTGCTTTTCTAAAGAAAAACTTTTTAAAGTGCTGTGACATGATTTTGAGGGCTGATGCTGAATTTTTTGAGGCAAAGTATAACTTTGATATTACTTTTTTAAAATATTTTTTAGTTGCTTTTGATGTCATTGTATCATATTATTTTTCTTACAGGTTTTATTATTGTGTGCATACAACACAAAGCTCTTGAAGAGTTCAGATATTAAACTTTCCAGTTGTGGCAACATATTTGTTGACTCTTTCTGGATTCCACTGAACAGGCAAGTAAACCCAGATCATGTTCAATTGTCTGAATCCTCTTTTCTGATATTTCTCTTTAAGTATAGGCTATTTCAGTAATGTACAATGTGAAGCATAGGAGACCTTTCACAAGAAATTTTTGGGAGAATCTTTTATTTTGAGGAGTACTATATTGCAGTGGTTTGTTCAAATGCCAGTTGTACCCCTTACTGCCAGCACAATCCTAAACAACTTAACTAACCCCTCTGTGCCTCAGTTTTCTCACCAGAAAAATGGAAACAATATTAATAATAACAACACCTTGGGAAGTTGGGGGACGACAGTTCATGACACTTCAGAGATGGCCAAGCACAAGGACACTGTCTGTGCTGTATTTTGCCTATAATTTGGTGTGTTTAGAAAATAACATGGCTCTGTACTGTGTCCCAGCCCCACCAGCTCCCTGATCTCACATTTCCCTCTATACTCAGTACCATTTATATTGTTCAAAATCTATGCTTCAGCCACATGGATTCTTCTTCATCAAATAGGAATGATCTCTGATGTTTTTTGTGCTTGCTTTCTCTCTTCTATTCCATTTTAATACATTTTTGTTTCTTAATTCTTTAAAAGGTTTTCATTACTTAGCTAGTTTATTTTCAACTCTGTTATTCAAGGCTCGGTGACCTCAGCTCCTGTTCCTCCAGTGCAAGCTGGGAGTGATACTACCCGCTCTGCCTAGCTTTTGCGCTATTGATAGGCTCAAGCAAGATGAAGGATGATCATGTTTTGGGGAGCTGAGAACACTAGTACCCATGCCTGCCAGGGTCAGCTCTGTGCCTAGCCAGGCATTAAGCCAGAGCTTGCTGAACAGAGAACTGCTGCTTCTCTGTCTCTCCCTGGGGTCCTGTTCCTGCTCCATGGTTTTTATTTTGAAGGACCTCTTGGTCTCCCCATGAAAGAGAATAAAATAAGAGCTGTTTTAAGAGCTGGCAGGCTTTCAATTTCCTTCCTTTCTTTCTTCCTTCCTTCCTTCCTTCCTTCCCTCCTTCCTTCCTTCCTTCCTTCCTTCCTTCCTTCCTTCCTCCCTCCCTCCTCCCTCCCTCCTTTCTTTCCTCCCTCCCTCCCTCCCTTTATGTGAGTTTATTGAAAACATTATTTTTTCTTTGTTGTTGTAAGAAAAACACCACCAATTTTAAAATATTTTTTCCTTTCTTTCTTTGTTTCTTCCAGAATGGCAGAAAACCTAGGCACAGGTCAAATACCAGCATTACTAAGCATCAAAATTAGGAAATTTTGCACTTGTCTTACAAATTCAAGAACATTGTAAGATTTTTTTTCAGATAAAAATATAATTTCTGCAGAGGAGAAAGTCATCAAACTCATAGGTGGCTTTTTATTTGTTTTAAAATATCCTTAATTTCAGTGTGTTTGTGATCAATAGTAGGGTTGCCAAAATAGGTACAAACCTTTGTCATTGAGGCCATCACACAGGATGGTGCCTGATGATCTTTCATCTCACCTGTCCTTTGCTGGCACTCTGAAAATAGACTATTCCTCTCTCTGAGGCTAGTATTCCTTCTGCTCTGTTGAGGGTCAAGATAGGACTTATCCATCCTTTGTCAGGGAAAGTAGCAGTAAATTAGGCTCAAAACAAATGGGCCAAAGAATATTCTCCTTTTGTTGCCCATCTACCCATCTCCTATTTAAGTTCTCATAAAGAAAAAATATTTTTAAATTGGTGGCGTTTTTCTTACAACAACAAAGAAAAAATAGTGTTTTCAATAAACTCACATAAAGGTTGCTGTGTAGTTCTCAGTGATGATTACGCTATTGTGACCAAGAACAAGTTCTCTGTGCACTGTCTCTGCCTTTAGCTTCCTGCCATCCATCTTTCTACTTCCTGCTGGGTCCTGACCTTCAGTATAGCTAAGCAACAAAATTAGGAAGTTTGGCTCAAACATTTTTTTTTTTCAGAGCTGAAACAATCCAGCTTGACAGGCAAGCACTCTACCATTGAGCTACACCCAGACTTATGCTATTTTTGGAAGAGAAATAAGAATTCTTTCTCTAGATATTAGAATGAAGAATGGTGTTTTAGAGTATTATTTTTCCTTTATGTGTTTTTTTATGGTTAAGAATACATAGTTACTTATTTTCTCCTTACAAAAGCCCTAAGTTAGATAAAGTAGATTTTATTATTTTCATTTTGCAGTAGATGGACTCTTAGGGTCAGAGAGGTTAAGTGACCTACTTGAGGTCCTGTGGCTGGTGTGTGATGGAACCAAGTGTAACTCACCAAGTCCCAGAAGTCCTAATGCTGTTCCCTTTCCGGTGTATCAGGCAGCTTTTCCAGAATTATTGGAGATGACCCTTTTTTTAATGGGAAAATTTTTCAAACAAACTTTTAACAACAGTGTTATATTTTAATTCTTGCCTAATAGAAAAGTTTATAAAACATTCTGTATAAATGAAAATCTTCATATATAATTAAAGGTTCTTTAAAAACTCTTTTTTATTGTTGAGAACCATCATTAGGGTAATCAAGTATTATTACACCTTCCTGCAGATGAGAGTGCTGTGGAGACTGGAGAATTGACATTCTTGTGTGTACTCTTGCTTTCTGGATGATTGGTTTCCATAGTAATTTGTCTTCATCTTCAGATCACAAATGCATGCACATTCTTGCTGTGTCTGTGGTGTAGAGGACACTGGGGGCCACGCAGGTCACTGTTTGCCTTATTAAGCTGCAAGCCTACTTCCTTGAGCCTCCCCTCCTCTGTCCACCTTTGCTCTCAGAGCATCCTCTATTCACTGGTCCAGGGCCCCTCCCTGAAGTTTTCCATATTCATCATCACCGCCACTGTGTCCTCTACCTCCTCTTTGGTTCTTGCTTTTCCTTCTTTCTTGATTTTTCTTCCCTCTCCCCCACCCACATTCTGTGTGCACATTCTGTGTGCACATACACACACACACACACACACACAGATGTGTGCACTACTCTGAAGAGTTGTGAGCTCATCCATTGGCCTTTTCAAGTCATTGCCAACTTGTCATTACTATTACACCTTCAGGTCAGCTAACCTAACATAGCCTGGCATTAAGATTTATTTAGGAATAAATCTTTTGTTTATTGCCCATGTAGATATTTATTTTCTTTTTTTTCACCTTTAGGAATAATTTGGGTGTGTACCTTTCTCTCATTGTGCCCTTGATGTTTTGTAATATGTATCAACCTGAGTACGTAGGTAGACCATGAACATCGTGAGAGTTAGGGGGAGTGTCTCTCTGCTCGTGTTGCTTGAATGAAGGAGTGATGGAATAATGTCTGGGGATATTAGAAATCTAGCTGTTAAATAAATGAGGGCCTTCTTTATATATTTTATTGGTTCAAAAATTAAAAATGCCTTTCTTTTCAAATAAAATACTCATATGTTTGTCATTTTTAGGGTTATTTCAGTTCATGAGAAACTTTCTAATCTTGCACAAATAGCTGAACTATCATTGCCAGCAACTCCTGAAAATACTGCAAATGAGGATATATATAAAATGGATGAAACAGAAGAGAAACCAATTGGTAAAGATATAGAAGTAAGTTATTAAACCATAGAAAGAAGCATTTTTGTTGCAGGATGGGTGTCATTATGCATAATTATTTAAGTTATATTTTAATTTGTCAGAACAGAACTATGTAACTAAACTTGAACTTGAGATTCTTCTGCCCTCTGTTTTCTTTACTGCTAGTACCAGATGTGACCCAACTTTTTGCCACTATGTTTCCTTCAGAGCTCTTCTAAGAATACTGATTACAAGAATATTGACAGCGAATGAAAGAAACCCATCCAGAGACTGTTTAGATATGACTATGAATCCCAAGAGACAATGCTTTCTAGCTTTTTTCACTCTGTTATTTAAATATTTGTATCCCCGAGTGTGTGAATAAGAACTAGAAAGTACAGAGAAGCATATATGCTTTCAGACATTTTTTATGCACATGTTTTTTTTTTTTTTCACCAAAGAAGTGGTGGAGGGGTGATTAATCCCCTGATAATCTGAGTGTTTTCTATGCTGACCAGTGATTGTTCTGGAGGAGGGGATCATTTCTTCTCTCCCTCTCTGGAGTTCTGAAATGGGGCACAAGATATGGATATATGGAGATTCAAAATATCAATGTCATTACTGATAAAGCTGATTAACAAACATGTCTTTCAATCTGTGGTCAAATGAGCTTATCAATATTTTACTACCAAATTATCCAGACTTGCCCACCTATGCACAGTCACCTAGCACATACGTGTAACTACACGGTCTTCCCCTCCCCCCTCAGCTCCCTACCAAGCTTACTGCACATGGGAACAGAAAATAATATTCCTGCAGGTAGGGTGCTCCCACATACATAAAGAAAGATTGCCCAGAAGAGGTTGAGTCTACCATGCTCTGTTTGTGACTCACCCATCAGTTAAATCATTCCTGTCTCCTGAAAAAAATTAGTAATGGCCCCAAAGCAACTGAAGTATTCCTTCTTCTTTCAGAGTGGGATGGAAATCCTTTATTCTCTAGGGAGTAAGGGTAGAGAACACATTTTGTGTTCTAATCATTGGTTCTTTAAATTTCTGTTTGCATATTAATTTAATTTCTCAAGATATATACTTTGTAGTGAATGTAGACTTTTATTTTTTAAGAAGACAAAATAGATATAAAGGAAATGAAACAAAAAGGAGTGATCTCCTGTCCATCTTCTCCTTGCTTCACCATCCTTCTGTGCAAAGACAATTTTTAGCTCTTTAAGCTGTCTCTTTTATTTGTTTCCAAATCTATAAATAATATGCAGTGTCACTTATGAGCAGTGAGTTGCCTGCTCCATGTCTCCACATGTCAGCATCGAGGCTGGCGACATACCATCATGTGCAACATCGCAGTCATTGAGGCAGGAGGGAAGAAAGGGGGCAAGTCATATTGGCTCTGAGTTTCCGTCATGTCACTTCCACTAACATTTTGTTTGCCAAGTAAGTCACGTGTGAAACCAACAATCCCTCTACCAGCATGGAAGTCTGACAGTCGGAAATACTGCTGAGTAGCACTAATGACAAACACAAAAATGGTTCTTCAGGTGTCAAGTTTTTGGATACCATCTGTTGATTTTCTGTTACGGTATATACAGATTTAGCTAATTATGTTCTCCCAACTTTTCCTTTTCCCTTCCCATCTTAATATAGTCAAATCACAAAATTTAGTTGATATTAGTGTTGATTATGATCCTGTAATAATGTTCACAGCTGAGTCAGATTAACATGCTGTGTTTTTTTTTTCTTTCTTGACTTGGCTTTTATATTTAATTTACATGAGTTTTCTTGTGTTTATCCATAAGTTTTTCTCAGGGGTTCATACTGATCATACAATGTCCTGATCCCATTTTCCTCCTGGAACCTTCCATCCTCTCTGTCCAGTTGAAGGCTGGCTGTTCTCAGTGCCAGCTGTGACTTTGATTCTGAGCCTCTCTTTGCTGCTTTCCTGGTTGAGTATGCAACAATTTGGGTCTCATCCCTCTTTTTTTTTTTTTAATCTGAAAGCTTTTAGGATTTTCCCTTTATTTTGGGTCTTGTAGAACTTTTTCCTAAGTAATTTTTGGCTGGGTTAATATTTCATTGGTTACCAGTAACAAAACATTTTTAATTCTTAAAGAATATTCTTGATGTGGCTCTTTGTTTTCTTATGTATCTATCCATGTATTTTTATTATGCGAAGGCATAAAAGTTGGCAACTTTCTCAATTTTCAGAGTATTCTTGCTGGCATTTTCAGTCTTTTTTTTTTTTTTTTATTCCTGCGAAGAGTCGATCTACTGAAGACTTGGTTCATCAGGGAGATGGAGGAGAAATTTACAGCACAGAAATGGCAGCGTCTGCAGAATACGCGTCGCTGTTTAAGACGTCTGGAGTTACCACCCACTCCACTCCTGGGGGCATACGTCCTCATTCTGCTCATTCCCCTTTCTCCCCGTTCTATCAGCATCTCACTTTCAGCTGTCAGTCTTTTTTGGCTGACCAATCAGAGACTCAGAAATAGGTCCGTAACTGAGTCTGGCCAATGAGCGCTCTGGAGGGTGGCGCCCTTTCTGGTCCATGAGTTCCTAGCGGTTCAGCCTAGGGATGCTTCGGCCTTTGACGTGGGCAGCTGGGGGTGGTTTAAACAGAAAGGAAAGACACCCAGCCAAGAGCGCTGGACATGTTTATCCAGGCCAGCTGTGCCGGTAGTGATGACAATCTCGGGACCTTCCTGCCTCTCAATTTTTTTTTTTTCATTTTTATTGAGACATTACTCACATGCCACGAATTCGCCCTTCTAAAGTGTACAGTTCAGTGGCTTCTTTTGCATATTTGTGAAGAAGAACATCTTAATCTCCTAAAAAAGATCCCATGCTGACCTGTCCCTCCTGTTGTCCCTCCCCCACCCCTTCCAGGTCTGGGCACCCATCGGCTTTACCTCTCCCTGGCCTGTCTCCTCTGCTGTTTCCTCTCGGTGGACTCATCCATTACCTGACCTTTCCTGTCTGGTTTCTTTCACGTTGACTTTTTAAGTTTCCTCCCGTTGCAGCATGAGCCAGGGCTAGATTCTTGGTTTGTGACTGAATAAGATTTCTTTCTTTTTTTTTTTTTTTTAATTTTTTATTGTTGGCTGTTCAAAACATTACATAGTTCTTGATATATCATATTTCACACTTTGATTCAAGTGGGTTATGAGCTCCCATTTTTACCCCATATACAGATTGCAGAATCACATCAGTTACACATCCATTGATTTACATATTGCCATACTAGTGTCTGTTGTGTTCTGCTGCCTTTCCTATCCTCTACTATCCCCCCTCCCCTCCCCTCCCCTCCCCTCCCCTCTTCTCACTCTGCCCCCTCTACTGACATTCATTTGTCCCCCTTGTATTATTTTTCCCTTTCCCCTCACTTCCTCTTGTATGTACTTTTGTATAACTCTGAGGGTTTCCTTCCATTTCCATGCAATTTCCCTTCTCTCTCCCTTTCCCTCCCACCTCTCATCCCTGTTTAATGTTAATCTTCTTCTCATGCTCTTCGACCCTACTCTGTTCTTAGTTACTCTCCTTATATCAAAGAAGACATTTGGCATTTGTTTTTTAGGGATTGGCTAGCTTCACTTAGCATAATCTGCTCTAATGCCATCCATTTCCCTGCAAATTCTATGATTTTGTCATTTTTTAATGCAGAGTAATACTCCATTGTGTATAAATGCCACATTTTTTTTTATCCATTCATCTATTGAAGGGCATCTAGGTTGGTTCCACAGTCTTGCTATTGTGAATTGTGCTGCTATGAACATCGATGTAGCAGTGTCCCTGTAGCATGCTCTTTTTAGGTCTTTAGGGAATAGACCAAGAAGGGGAATAGCTGGGTCAAATGGTGGCTCCATTCCCAGCTTTCCAAGAAATCTCCATACTGTTTTCCAAATTGGCTGCACCAATTTGCAGTCCCACCAACAATGTACAAGTGTACCCTTTTCCCCACATCCTCGCCAGCACTTGTTGTTTGACTTCATAATGGCTGCCAATCTAACTGGAGTGAGATGGTATCTTAGGGTGGTTTTGATTTGCATTTCTCTGGCTGCTAGAGATGGTGAGCATTTTTTCATGTACTTGTTGATTGATTGTATGTCCTCCTCTGAGAAGTGTCTGTTCAGGTCCTTGGCCCATTTGTTGATTGGGTTGTTTGTTATCTTATTGTCTAATTTTTGGAGTTCTTTGTATACTCTGGATATTAGGGCTCTATCTGAAGTGTGAGGAGTAAAGATTTGTTCCCAGGATGTAGGCTCCCTATTTACCTCTCTTATTGTTTCTTTTGCTGAGAAAAAACTTTTTAGTTTGAGTAAGTCCCATTTGTTGATTCTAGTTATTAACTTTTGTGCTATGGGTGTCCTATTGAGGAATTTGGAGCCCAACCCCACAGTATGTAGATCGTAGCCAACTTTTTCTTCTATCAGACGGCGTGTCTCTGATTTGATATCAAGCTCCTTGATCCATTTTGAATTAACTTTTGTGCATGGCGAGAGAAAGGGATTCAGTTTCATTTTGTTGCATATGGATTTCCAGTTTTCCCAGCACCATTTGTTGAAGATGCTATCCTTCCTCCATTGCATGCTTTTAGCCCCTTTATCAAATATAAGGTAGTTGTAGTTTTGTGGATTGGTTTCTGTGTCCTCTATTCTGTACCATTGGTCCACCCGCCTGTTTTGGTACCAGTACCATGCTGTTTTTGTTACTATTGCTCTGTAGTATAGTTTGAAGTCTGGTATCGCTATACCACCTGATTCACACTTCCTGCTTAGCATTGTTTTTGCTATTCTGGGTCGTTTATTTTTTCATATGAATTTCATGATTGCTTTCTCTGTTTCTACAAGAAATGCCGTTGGGATTTTGATTGGCATTGCATTAAACCTATAGAGAACTTTTGGTAATATCGCCATTTTGATGATGTTAGTTCTGCCTATCCATGAGCAGGGTATATTTTTCCATCTTCTAAGATCTTCTTCTATTTCTCTCTTTAGGGTTCTGTAGTTTTCATTGTATAAGTCTTTCACCTCTTTTGTTAGGTTGATTCCCAAGTATTTTATTCTTTTTGAAGATATTGTGAATGGAGTGGTTGTCCTCATTTCCATTTCAGAGGATTTGTCGCTGATATACAGGAATGCCTTTGATTTATGCGTGTTGATTTTATATCCTGCCACTTTGCTGAATTCATTTATTAGCTCTAATAGTTTCTTTGTAGACCCTTTTGGGTCTGCTAGGTATAGAATCATGTCATCTGCAAATAGTGATAATTTAAGTTCTTCTTTTCCTATTTTGATGCCTTTAATTTCTTTCGTCTGTCTAATTGCTCTGGCCAGTGTTTCGAGAACTATGTTGAACAGAAGTGGTGAGAGAGGGCATCCCTGTCTTGTTTCAGATTTTAGAGGGAATGCCTTCAATTTTTCTCCATTCAGAATGATGCTAGCCTGAGGCTTAGCATAGATTGCTTTTACAATATTGAGGTATGTTCCTGTTATCCCTAGTTTTTCTAGAGTTTTGAACATAAAGGGATGCTGTACTTTGTCGAATGCTTTTTCCGCATCTATCGAGATGATCATATGGTTCTTATTTTTAAGTCTATTGATGTGGTGAATAACATTTATTGATTTCCGTATATTGAACCAGCCTTGCATCCCAGGGATGAATCCTACTTGATCATGGTGTACAATTTTTTTGATATGTTTTTGTATCCGATTCGCCAGAATTTTATTGAGGATTTTTGCATCTAGGTTCATTAGAGATATTGGTCTGTAGTTTTCTTTCTTTGAAGTGTCTTTGTCTGGTTTAGGTATCAGGGTGATGTTGGCCTCATAGAATGAATTTGGAAGTTCTCCCTCTTTTTCTATTTCCTGAAGTAGCTTGAAAAGTATTGGTATTAGTTCCTCTTTAAAGGTTTTGTAAAACTCTGCTGTATACCCATCCGGTCCTGGGCTTTTCTTAGTTGGTAGTCTTTTGATGGTTTCTTCTATTTCCTCAATTGATATTGGTCTGTTTAGGTTGTCTATATCCTCCTGACTCAATCTGGGCAGATCATATGACTTAAGAAATTTATCTATGCCTTCACTATCTTCTAATTTATTGGAGTATAAGGATTCAAAATAATTTTTGATTATCTTCTGTATTTCTGAACTGTCTGTTGTGATATTGCCTTTTTTCATCCCGTATGCTAGTAATTTGAGTTCTCTCTCTTCTTCTCTTCGCTAGCATGGCTAAGGGTCTGTCGATTTTGTTTATTTTTTCAAAGAACCAACTTTTAGTTTTGTCAATTTTTTCAATTGTTTCTTTTGTTTCGATTTCATTGATTTCAGCTCTGATTTTAATTATTTCTTGCCTTCTACTTCTTTTGCTGTTGTTTTGCTCTTCTTTTTCAAGGATTTTGAGATGAAGTATGAGATCATTTATTTGTTGGTTTTTTCTTTTTTTAAGGAATGAACTCCAAGCAATGAATTTTCCTCTTAGAACTGCTTTCAATGTGTCCCATAGATTCCGATATGTTGTGTCTGTGTTTTCATTAATCTCTAAGAATTTTTTAATTTCCTCCTTGATGTCTTCTATAACCCATTGATCATTCAGTAACCTATTGTTCATTCTCCAAGTGATGTATTCTTTTTCCTTCCTTCTTTTATCGTTGATTTTCAGTTCCATTCCCTTATGATCAGATAAGATGCATGGTATTATCTCTACTCCTTTATATTGTCTAAGAGTTGCCCTGTGACATAATATATGATCTCTTTTTGAGAAGGATCCATGTGCTGCTGAGAAAAAAGTGTAACTGCTTGATGTTGGGTGGTATATTCTATATATGTCAATTAAGTCTAGGTTATTAATTGTGTTATTGAGTTCTATAGTTTCCTTATTCAACTTTTGTTTGGAGGATCTGTCCAGTGGCGAGAGAGGTGTGTTGAAGTCTCCCATGATTATGGTATGGTGGTCTATTAGACTCTTGAACTTGAGAAGAGTTTGTTTGATGAACATAGCTGCACCATTGTTTGGGGCATATATATTTATGATTGTTATGTCTTGTTGGTGTATGGTTCCCTTAAGCAGTATGTAGTGTCCCTCTTTATCCCTTTTGATTAACTTTGGCTTGAAATCTATTTTATTTGATATGAGTATGGACACTCCTGCTTGTTTCCGAAGTCCATATGAGTGATATGATTTTTCCCAACCTTTCACCTTTAGCCTATGTATGTCTTTTCCTATCAAATGCGTCTCCTGTAGGCAGCATATTGTTGGGTCTTGTTTTGTGATCCATTCTACTAGCCTGTGACTCTTTATTGGTGAGTTTAAGCCATTAACATTTAGGGTTATTATTGAGATATGGGTTGTTCTTCCAGTCATATTTGTTTATTTATGTTACTAAACATGGTTTGTTTTCCTCTTTGATTATTTTTCCCCCCTTTACTGTCCTACATCCCACTGTTGGTTTTCATTGTTATTTTCCATTTCCTCTTCCTGTAATGTTTTGCCAAGGATGTTTTGAAGAGATGGTTTTCTAGCTGCAAATTCTTTTAACTTTTGTTTATTGTGGAAGGTTTTAATTTCATCTTCCATCCTGAAGCTTAATTTCGCTGGAAACACAATTCTTGGTTGGAACCCATTTTCTTTCAGTGTTTGAAATATGTTATTCCAGGATCTTCTAGCTTTCAGAGTCTGTGCTGAAAGATCAGCTGTTATCCTGATTGGCTTACCCCTAAATGTGATCTGCTTCCTTTCTCTTGTAGCTTTTAAAATTCTCTCCTTATTCTGTATGTTGGGCATCTTCATTATAATGTGTCTAGCTGTGGGTCTCTTATGATTGTGCACATTCGGTGTCCTGTAGGCTTCTAGGATTTGGGATTCTGTCTCATTCTTCAAGTCTGGGAAGTTTTCTCATATTATTTCATTGAATAGATTGCTCATTCCTTTGGTTTGAAACTCTGTCCCTTCCTGTATCCCAGTGACTCTTAAATTTGGTCTCTTGATGTTATCCCATATTTCTTGGATGTTCTGCTCATGGTTTCTTAACAGTCTTGCTGAGCTGTCTATGTTCTTTTCAAGTTGACATACTTTATCTTCATTGTCTGATGTTCTATCTTCTAAGTGTTCTACTCTGCTGGTAGTATTCTCAATTGAGTTTTTAAGTTGCTTTATTGCTTCCTGCATTTCTAGGATTTCTGTTTGTTTGTTTTTTATAACCTCTATCTCCCTGTGTAGTTGATCTTTTGCTTCTTGGATTTGTTTATGTAATTCATTGTTGAAGTGATCTTTCATTGTCTGATTTTGCTGTCTGATGTCTTCTTTGAGACTCCAGATCATCTGAAGCATGTATATCCTGAATTCTTTATCTGACATTCCATCTGCTGCAGCTATTACCTCTTCTAACGTTGAGTTGACCTGCATTGCTTGTGGTCCTTTCTTTCCTTGTCTCTTCATACTGTTCGTGTTCCTTTCTACTTGGTGAAACTGTTGTGCTATTGAATTTTCCCCCTATATATTTATATTGGTCTTGTATAGTTGCAAAGTCTCCCTCGCAGGCGCGGGCGGCGGCTCTGCCCCTCCTCCAATTGGGGCAATGTGCCTACCACGCCGGCAGGCCGCTGGGCCTGCTCTGCCGGTCGGTAGCAGGTCCGTCTACCTTGCAGGCGCGGGCGGCGGCTCTGTCCCTCTGCAGGCCGCTAGGCTTGTTCTGTTGGTGGTCACAGTTCTGCCTACTTTGCAGGCGCAGGCAGCGGCACTGCCCCTCTGCAGGCCTCTGGGGCTGTTCTGCCAGTGGGTCGCAGGTCCGCCTACCTTGCAGGCGCGGGGGGGGGTGCAGCTCTACCCTTCTTCAGGCCACTGGGCCTGTTCTGTCTATCGGTTGCAGGTCTGGCCTGTACTGTTGGTGGTCACAGTTCCGTCTACCTTGCAGGCGTAGGGGGAGGGGGCGGCTCTGCCTCTCAGCAGGCCGTTGCTCCTCTTCTGCCGGTGGGTCACAGGCCCGCCTACCTTGCAGGAGTGATTGGAAGCTCTGCCCCTCCACGGGCCACTGGGCCTTTTCTGTTGGTGGTCACAGTTCCGTCTACCTTGCCGGCGCAGGGGGAGCGGGCGGCTCTCTTCAGTCTTAATTTACCAACAGAGTGAATGAATATGATTTTCATTATTACAAAGGCACCCAGTCCAGATGTAAGAGAATCTATCAGGCAAGTATTGTTAGCCTTTACAAAATGCCAGCTCCCAGCATTTGTGTCTTCTGTGCTCTGTGCCTACATTTATCATAGAACAGATGTCTTAGAATTTTGGTTGTATATTTTTTTCAGTGTCCTCAGATGTTGCAATATGAATTAAGATGCTTACTGATATACTATACTGAGTCCCTAAAATAAGTCCTCCAATAGATCAGACTATCTCAAACTCAAGAGATTTTGTACATGTAGTTTTTTTAAATAAAGTGTATGTTGTGTTTCATATCTATTTTCAAGAATTCAACTTTTAATTTAAACAATTCTTTTCTAGAACACTAATAATCAGTTTTTCAGTAACAGAAAAAAACCTATCAGATTGCTATCTTTGAGCCATAGTCTAGAATATTCTCTGCTGAAAATGTCACTAAATCCACTCCTTTACAGTTTTAACCCAAACTCATTTGTCTTTTCAACTTAGATTGACTGAGACAGGAGAATGAGCATCCATAAGAGTAGAGATTCTAGAATGTACTATACCACTCAATTTTACTATCTAAGGTTCATTCAGTTATCCTTTCCAGGAATAATTTCCCTTCATCTCTAAAATACATTATCTTTGTGCTCAAATACTGCTGTGAGGTGGAAAGATGAGTTCTTTGGGTGGAATGAGAGTCACCAGAATGTCCTTGATGTAGTTATTGAATTCATAACAAAGAGCCAAGTATCTAAGTCAGGAGGTTGTCTGTGAATTTAAACAAATCAGGAATAAATAGGGATGAGGAGAGAGTGGTGTTTGAATGTAAGTGCAAGCAGGAATCCAGAGGACCTGCCTTGACTTGCTGAAGGTTTGTGGCTTGCTTTCATTTCCAGATCTGAATGGTAAGTGCCAGTGCATCAACCCTGGAGTAGAAAAAATTTCTTTCAAATTTGATGTTCGCTTCTTAATTTTTAAATTTGTTTTATGCACCTTGAAAGTGTTTCCTTATCTTTAAAATAGAGCATTTTAGATGTGTCCCAGTTCTTATCTCTATATGAAAGAACATCACCAGATGGAAGAAATACTAATATTTGTTTGGGTGAATTGATAAGCAAATTAGCTCACAGCATTTGAAAGTTGAGAAATGGAAGTAAAATAAACTTTTTCTTTTTCCTTTTTTCCCATAATACTAACCAGCCCGGGGGCGGGGGAGGGGGGGAGGGAAGCTAGATTCTGGGTTATAGCAAATAAATCTCATTGACTAAATTTGGTCATTCATTGTCATGACAACCTTCACTTGGAGCTAATTAGAAGTTAACTAGAACACTTGACGAGATCGTTTCTGGTCTGGACTTGGATAGGATTTCATAACTTCTATAATCTGATATATTTATTTCTATTACAATATATATTGTTGGTGGGTTATGGACTATAAGAGTCCAAAAAATGTGCCTTTGGATGATATGTGGGATAGTGAATCTCATTCTGTCTCACTCCCTCCTTTTTTCTTTTCTAAAATAAGCCAAGAACTTTAGAATATAGATATTAATTTAAGTTAAAATTAGGAGCGAGAGCTACAGAACAGGTCTTCCAATCACTTCTTGCTTGAAAATCTGTATACCCTTCTGAAATGAACAACACTGGCTCAGAATGACTGAGTTATTTTAATCTTTTAGAGAGCTCAAGGGCATGTTCAGACTTTTAAAAGTATATGAAAGATGCAAACCCTTTTTTGGAATGATAGTATACTGATATAGGAAGCTGAATACAAGTTTTCCAGATCACCTACGATTAATTTGGCAAATATTTAAAGTATACCTGGATGGTACAAGACAATTAAAATTAGTATATAGTCATATTTGAAAAATTAAAGTCCTATAAAGGCATATAGAAAAATATAATTGAACATGAGCTTCAATTATCAAATTCTTTCTGAGAAACCATTATGTGAAAACGTGTTCTAGGCCTGGGGATATGAAGACATTCAGGAATGAATACAGATGGAGAAGCTTAAACATTGTATGAATGTGGCCATATACAGTACCCAGTGGTCATTCATAATGATTCCAACCACCTGCTAGCCTTCTCAGCAAAGTGGCATTTGAAGTGTGATGTTGAAAATCACTGGAAACATTCTATATCTTTCAGAATTTCTCATAAGAACATTTTAGGGGTATTATAGTTTAGATATTAGGTATCCCTCAAAATCTC
This sequence comes from Marmota flaviventris, assembly GCF_047511675.1. NCBI lineage: Eukaryota > Metazoa > Chordata > Mammalia > Rodentia > Sciuridae > Marmota > Marmota flaviventris. Next base: position 23,873,976 of record NC_092500.1, on the reverse strand, counting down.
ATGTGTGAGACAATACAAGGTTTTCATATGGAATGATTGGATTATGAGAGCCTTAACCCAATTGGTGAATTAATCCCCTATAGGATTAACTAAGTAATAACTGAAGGCAGGTAGGGTATGGCTGGAGGAGGTAGGTCTTTGGGGGTGTGCCTCTCGGGTACATATTTGGAGAGCTGAGCTCTGTCTCTCTTCTTCCTGGTGTGATGGCTTGAGTTGCTTCCCTTCATCATACCCTTACACCGTAATGTTCTGCCTTGCCACGGGCCCTGAAGAATCAAGCCAGCTATTTGTGGACTATAACCTCTGAAACTCTGAGCCCCCGGATAAACTTCTTCTCTTCTAAAATTGTTCTTGTCAGGTCTATTAGTCACAACAGTGAAAAGGCTGGGGTGAATTTTTTATAACGCATAGCAAAACTACTTTCAGTTTTTTCTCAGCTGTATTAGCTAGCATTTGCAACTGTAATGAAATTACTGACATATGCTACCTAGGAAGAAAAGAGGTTTATTAAGTTCACTGTTTTGGAGATTCAAAGTTCAGACTCTGACTCTGGTGAGGGGCCCAGTGTACATGGCAGATGGTATAACAAGAGCTGAAGATCACATCTTGAACTAGGAAGTAGAGGGAGAGCTAGATGGGCTAGGCTTGATCCTTTTATAACATCCTTCTCAAGAGAATTCTAGAGGTTACAGAGAACTATTACTGAGAGATCATGCTCACCCTCATGACCTAAGGACCTATTACTAGACCCTACCTCTTAAAGGTACCTATTACTAGACCCTACCTCTTAAAGGTACATCTCCCAGGGCTGCCACTCTAGGGATCCAGCCTTGAATCACATGAACTCCTGGGGGACATAGTGATGCCCTATCCAAACTGTAGCACCAGCTCTGGTATCTCCCGACATCCACAGCAACCCTAATACTGGCTTAAACTCCTAACACTGTTCCTCCAGCTAGTGTGCAGAGTTTTTTCTTTTCTTCTTCCTGCTCTCACTTAGGTCTTTATTATGTAGTCCAACTTTCTGACTGACTTCTTCATGATGCAGGTTCTATACTATACAGAAGGGCAAGGTTTCTGTAATCCTTCTTCTTCAATGGTAGGGCTGTTGATGGAAACTATTCCAATTTATTATTTTTTAAATCTTATTTACATATATTGTGTGTGTGTATGTAAAGAAAGCTAAGCAAAATAATGTACTATTAAATAGCTCAAATGGCATTCTATAATAACTCCTGTAGACTGAAAAGAAAGTCACTTTTCCTTGTATCCCAAAATATCCTATGCCCTTGCTGTATTGCTTTAGTAATTAGCCATTTATTCAGCTCCTCTTCTTTCTTGACTGTGAATTCCTTTGCTTAGATATCTTATTGATCTTTATATCATAGATACCTAGTGCTTCTTCAGTAGTTATTTGTGAAACTTCTAGTTGGATACCTGTAGAGAAACTCATTCCAGACTGAGAATAGAGCAAGAGATGAGTTATGAAGTCACAGAGCGGAATCTTATATTCAGGGGACGGTAAGATATCCATTGTGGAAGAAGTGTAGGGGGAATTTGTGGTAGATGGGTCTGGGGAGATCTGTGGAATAAGTGCTGCTCCCTCTCTGCCCGCACCACATAGTGCTGGAGGAGTCTATCTCCCCTGTTCCTCTCACTAGACCAAGAGCTCCTTAAAACTCTCTTTGTGTCTTGTTAATCTCTTGTTACCACTCCCTGGGCATGTTGGAGGCAGTCCACAGATGTTGAGTGAATAGTGAAGGAACTTTGTTCTCTAGGAAATGACTGTGGAAAGTCAAGCTGAGGTCTGGAGGTTAGGAGGAGGCAGGGGCAGCATCTCACCTGGAAGGGCATCCCACTATCTACCCCTACAATTTGCTAAAACAGCCATATTGGTATATGAAGGAGTAATGAGGGAAGCCAGAGTTTGAAAGCTTGAAAAAAAAAAAGTGGGAAGTTTCTTTCCTATTACATGTAAAAAATTATGAGGATTTCAGCTCATCCCAAGACCTGGATTTAATATGTCCAAGTCACTCAGAAGGACATCCCCCATAGAATGAGCAAGTATTCCTTTTAAAGGAGCAATGGACGTGTTAGTCACTTTTCCATTGCTGTGACAAAATGCCTGACATAAATAAACCTAAAAGGTGGAAAGACTTATTTTGGCTAAACAGTGTCAGAGATATCAGTCCATTTTGCTTAGCCCCATTGCTGTGAATTCGTGGTGAGGAATCATGGTCAGAAGTGTATGGGGAGCAAATGAGCTTACCTCATGGGAAGCAGAGAGAGAGAAAGAAATAGGAAGAGAGAAAGAGCATATTTTGCCCATGCAAGGGGCATGGGGAAAATAAACCCTTCAAAAGCACTCCCCAGGGACCTGCTTCCTCCAACTGGGCCCCGTCTCTTCAAGTTTCCACCATTCCCAACAGCACCACTGTGGTGGACAGTCCTTACCAAAGGAGCCTGTGGGGGACACTCCACATCCACACTCTCACAGTATTGAGGACTGAGCAAAGGTCCGTCTGCACCCTCCCTGCTCCCTCACCAACCTCAGCACGCCTCCAGCCCCGTTCTGATTAGGACGCGTTCTGATTAGGATTGCATTCTGTGCTTTTCCTGTCTTCACTTCTGCGGTAGTGAGGTCATGGGAGGTGCTCACAGCCCAACCTCAGATCAGCCAATTTTACAATGTGTATGTGGTTTACTTCAAATAATGCCAGAGTAATAGAATGTTGTGGAGACAAAATTTCTGTGTGATAAATGTTGAGACAGGCAGTGGAAGGCATTTATCAGGTAATACTGCTATCTTCATCTGTTATGTGAAATGATGATTAATGATATAGACAGTGTCATTTTGCTTGATAGCTCTTGACAAAATCATGACAATAACCCATCATGGGTTGAAATTTTTATATATAGAGAAAACACACTTTAACCAGTCCTAAGAACTCAATTAGAGACATAAAAATACAGATAAATTGGAGGAGCATACGAGTGGGTGTACTTCCCCTCTGTCTGGTAAAGTGGACTGGGAGCCCGGAAGGCTCCACATCCTGATGTACCTGATCAGGGATCGGCCTCCTGCCTGCCCTCCATCTTTTAGCCCCACAAACCTGGCCTCTTTTCACTCACAATCCTGAGTGAAAATCACTTGCTGCCCAGACAGTCTGAGCAGCCTTATAGCTGATTTCTCTTCCCCTTGTCTTCTTCTAGGCCAGTTCATCTTTAAACTGTAGTCTGGATTACATTTATAAGTCGATCTCTATCACTATTCCCTCAGTCCACTTCCTTTCCTCACTCCTATGTGACCTGTTGTAAACTGACCTCTCCAGTTATTTGTCACCAAGCTTACTGCTTTGCTTCCTGTGCAGGTCTGCAGAAAGGAACATTCTTCCTTCCTTCCTTCCTTCCTTTTTTTTTTTTTTTTTTTTTGGTATCAGGGATTAAACCCAGTGGTGCTTAACCACTGAGCCACATTCTCAGCTCATTTTTGTTTTGGTTTTTTTGAGACAGGATCTCACTAAGCTGCTTAGGGCCTCACTGATTTGCTTTGAACTTGCAAACATCCTGTCTCACTGTCCTGAGCCATTGGGATTCCAGGTATGTGCCACCATGCCACACTAGAAAGGACCATTTCTGATTCCTGTGCTACCTCAAAGCTCATTGCAAATATGGCTCTCTCCCGCTGGGGGACCCTAGATCCCACAGGAGAGCCTCCTACTCTTTCAGTTCATACAAACCTCTTCCAGGAATCTTCCTCATTCCTCATACTAAGAATTGCTTAGTATGCAATAGTATCCCATCTTACTTAGTATCCTACCTTTCTGTCTATAACATGTCACAACTGATATGATCTGATCATATTTGACTTAATATTTAACTTGGATATGTATAAATCTATTTTTTTAGTAATTGTAAATTTTATATGAGAATGGGCTGTCTTTCTTCATCTTTGTGTCCCACAGCACCTACTGTAATATCTTTAATAGTTGTTAAAGTGGAATTATAGTTTCATAATTTTAAAATCGGATCTTTTCCATATGTATTCATTTACTAAAGCTTGCCCATAACCTGGTCTGTTGTTGTTTGGTTCTTTATTTTAAGGTTTTAACCAGCATTGCTCAGTTATAATTTAAACAGGAAAATACCTTTATCATTGTAATATTCTGGATGCTACTACATGCATATATTAATTCTATCATAAAAAATAACTTGTTGCTTCTGTCAGGCTGGACGCTAGCAACATTGTGAGGTAGGCATAGCTTGTCTCTGACAATTAATAGCCACCGCTCCTTTAGTGGTACGTAAAGGAAACAACACCAGCTCAAGCAAAATAAGTGAGGGAGGAGGCACAAACTTGTCAGCATGCAATAAGTAAGCCTGTGCAGAGCCAGCGACTGGGGCAGGGCACAGGGGGCCTCACAGAAAATGGAGCCGGAGAGTCAGGAGCCAAGGCTGCACTGGGGCCCTCAGGCGACAAAGTTCTCTCTGTCATCTGTTTCCCCCTCTAGACAAACCATGCCACATCTGGCCCAGTGGGGCCATGGCAGTGTCCTCAACAGGCAATGTAGGCATGCTCTTCCATTGTCTTTTCCCATTTCTTTCCCAATCCCAGTTATTCTTTTCTGCTTAAATCCCTCCCAGGGATTGAGTCCAGGACTCTCTTCTCAGAAGAAAAGTGATTTTTCTAAAATCTCAGTTGGGTGTGGATTATTTGCTTGTTATTACTCTGTGACATGGATCTTAACTGTGAATTACAGAGAAAGAATCCTAAAATAATGTATTGTTCATGATTAATTGCAGATGTTATATTTTGTGACCATCCTGTATCCTTTCAAATAACCCAGATGATTTAAGAAATGGTGATTCTGATCCTCTTTTTCTCATCTTGGGAACTAGGGTTCAGAGATGCAAAATGAGACAAAGGAAACTAATAGTTTATCATTAAATGTGCAGTATTTGACCAATAATACCACCCTCACTATATTGCCTTCTTCCTGTTTCTAGAACCTGATCATTGAATGCTGCTCTGAAATACTAGCTCTGTTTTTGAGTGACAGAGAGCCAACACCATTAACTGAGGTATGTATCTTTCCTTTCAAATTGTATCTGCTTATTCACAAGTAGTATTACTGCTGTGGAAATGAAAACACAAAAAACATCTAATTGCAAGTACCAAGGGTCTCACCTTCCTTAATTAATGTGAAAAAATGAGTTCACAATAGCATATTACTTTGGTTAAGAATATTCTTTGTGGAAAAAAAGTTCAGTTAGTACAGAAAATTATGTAGTAGATCATTTTAAAATCACTTGAAATCTGCCATTTGGATCATAATCCCTATTAGCACTTTGGAAATATCTAGAATGTTCTGCCTTCATAGATGAACTTTAGAATTTTTCTGTCAATGAGATCATGCTTTCTGTAACTTGCTTTTGTTCCTTGAATAATAATGCCATGGAGGTATTTTTATGTGGAAAAACAAAGCCTTTGTAATAGTCTCTATTATATATTTGTTGTGTCAGGCACTGTTATTGATGAATAAAGAGATTTTTGGATTCTAACACATACATATTTGTTCCCTTCTATGTTATATCCTCAGAGGTCAATTTTAGGAATTGAATTTTAGAGTAAAAAGTATGTATACATATTTATTATAAAACATACCTATAAAAATAATTTTGACCAGCTCCTGATAACCCCTCCCAGCTCCTGATAACCCCTATTCTACTTTCCATTTCTCTGAATTTGTCTACTCTAGGTACTGCATATAAATGGAGTCATATAATATATATATTTTATATCTGGCTTACTTTGTGAGGCATAATGTTTCAAAGTTACCCATGTTTAAGTATTTTATTGCTTTTTAAAAAAAATTATCATTATTTTTAAAAAAATGTTATTTAGTTGTCAATGGACCTTTATTTTATTTATTTATATGTGGTGCTGAGAATCAAACCCAGTACCTCACACATGCTAGACAAGTGCTCTACCACTAAGCCACCACTCCAACCCTCATTCTTTATTTTTTTGTCATACATATATGGAGTATAATTTCTCATTTTTCTGATTGTACATGTTGTATAATCACATTGATCATGCAGTCATGTATGTACATAAGGTAATAATGTCTGTTTTATTCTGCTGTCCTTCCTAACCGTATACATTTTTAAAGGCTAAATAATATTCCTCTATATCTATATACAACATTTGTTTATCAATTCATCCATTAATGGATATTTGGGTTGTTTTCACATTTTGGCTATTGTAAATAAGGTTTTCATGAACATGGTTGTGCAAGTATCTATTGGAGTTCTAGTTTTTAATTATTTAGGGTATATTCCTAGGAGTGAAGTAGCTGGATCCCCATGGTATTAATTTTTTGAGGAACCCCCAAACTGTTTCCCATAGCAGCTATATAATTTTATACTTCTATTAAAAATGCACAAGAATTCCAATTTCTCCATATTCTCATCAAGTATTGTTCTTTTTATTTTATTTTATTTTAATAAAAACTATCCTACTAGGTGTGGAGTGGTATCTTGTTGTGATTTTGATTTGCATTTCTTTAGGGACTAATGATCATATTTAAATATGATTTTTAGTCATTTGTACGTCTTTTCTGGGGAAATATCTATTCAATCCTTTGTCCTTTTTGAATTAGTGTATATATATATTGCTATATGATTGCAAATGGCCCTCCAGAAATGTTTCACCAATTTCCTCTGCTCTCTGTAGTAGATGAGAGGACCAGTTTACAAACACGTTCATTTACACTAGATCTTACCTCCCTCTTCTCCTTCTCTATACGGTTATTAATTCTGAAAAGTGAAAAGTAGCATGTCATTATTTTATTCTTATTTTTAATAAGGCCAAATACATTTTATATGTTCATTGTATATCTGTATCTTTTCTTTGTGAAATTGTATTTGCTCATTAACTTATGTAACAAATATTTAGAGTGAACAATCTCCATGCCAGGAAATCCCTCCTATGCACTGGAAAGCCAGCTGTGATAAGCAATAAGAATCCTGCTCTCAAGGAACTGCCATTTTTGTGGAGGGAAATGCTTAGCAATTAATAAGCAAGAAAGTTTCAAATTTTGTCAAGTGCTGAAAAGGAAAAAAATAAAATAAAGCAATATACAAGAGGAGGGACTGGCAAATTATAGCCTGTGAACTGCATCTGGGCCACTGTTTGTTTTTTAAAATGGTGTTTTATTGGAATAGTCTTGCCTGTTTTTTCACTTGTGGTACATAGCTAGTTTTTTAGTATAACAGCAGAGATGGGTAGAGACCACCACGTGTTAATCAGCTTTACATCACCCTGACCAAAATGCCTGACACGAAGAGCTTAGAGGAGGAAAAATTTAATTTGGGCTCACAGTTTCCGAGGTCCTATTCCATGGTCGGCTGACTCCACTCTGGAGTCTGAGGTGAGGCAAAACATCATGGCAGAATGTTGTGGTGGAGGGAAGCCACTCAGGTCATAGCAGCTAGAGAGTTGAGAGACAGGAGAGGCACCAAGGGACAAAATATAAATTCCAAAGGCCTACTTCCTCCAGCCACCCCTACTTGCCTATAGTTGCCACCCAGTACAGGAGTCCTTTCAGATGATTAATCCAACAAGTGGATTAATCCAGTGATGAGGTTTAGCTTCTATAATCTAATCATTTCACCTCTGACCATTCCTGCATTGTTTCACACATGAGCTTTCAGGGGACATCTCATATCTAAACCATAACAGAGTGTGTGGTCTACAAAGCCTAAATTATTTATTTTCTGGGATTTTATAAAGTTTGTAGGCCTCTCTGATAGAGAGTATCAGGGAATGGAGCCACAGCTTAGATAGGGTGTTCTCCCGAACATGTCTCCTCCTCAAAGGGACATTTGAAGTAAGACCTATCAACAATCTGTGCCCTATTTTATTGTTAGACTTTTAGCTTGTAGGGACAGTGACACTGCTCCCTCCATCCCTGAACTCTCACGGTACCATGTATACCAACCTCACTCTTACTGTTTCTTGAATCAAATTGAATTTCTTTGAGTTTTAAATATCTGTAATTTAATCTTTGCTTTTAGAAAATTCAATTGACTATTCATGGCCCTTTCCCATTTTTTAAATGGGGAGCTTAATTTTTATTATGGAAATATTTAGACTTACTCTGTCAGACATAGTAAAACCAAGCCTAGATCTAATTTTAGACAACCCATGGTTAGCAATGGGTCACAAAAATTGTTAATCATAAGATATATGATGACTGATGTCAGTGGATTTGGTTTCTGACACTTGGGTTGAAAACCCAGACTTGAGTGTCATTTGTGGTATGACCTTGGGCAAATTATTTAATTTCTCTAAGCTTCAGGGTTTTTTTCATAGGTCATAATATGAAGCTCTCACAATTGTGAGTTGGATAATAATATAGTTAAATATTTTGTCATAGGGCTTACAATGAAATGTTTAGAAAATATTTAAGCATCACTGTCATTATCATCATCATCTCCACCATGACTCTACCTTCCCTGTGTGCTTCATCCTTGTGGACTAATTTCAATCAGATTTTTAGTAGCCAAATTTGTTTTGCAAAATATTAAAGGTAGAATAAAAGATGGAAATCATTTTCTTTTCCCATAATGTAAACTTATTATTCTATCTTAGGGATTAGGTCAAGATCCCAACATGGGATCTCAGTGGTGAAGGATCCAAGAAAGGGTACCTCTCACTTGAACCTCCTCCTGTATTTCTTCTGAGAGCAAGACTTACCTAATAGTGCTGGGACAGGACTTGGGCATTTATGAATTTGTCCCAAGAAATAAATTGTTAGGCAAAATTACATGCTTTAGTAGAGGTCTTTTTGTCACCAGTGTGAGATCTTGCTGTGCAATTTGGTTCCTTACTGAACATACGTATTACAAATTACCTTTGCTTGTATTACCTCTTCCTAATTAAAATAAATATTGCTATGCATGGCTTGTGACATAAAGAGACTGAGAATAGCAGGGACATGAAGGAAGGGAATGAATGTCTCATACTAACCATCTTAGTGATTAATCACAGTGTATCAGAGACCATTAGGTATGATTTCTGGTCAAGCAGCAATAAAAAGCATTCCTTTAATTGCCTGCGTAGGTTTGAATTATTGCATTTCCCAAGATGTCAGGTAGGATTCAAACATGATGCTAAAAATATTCTCTCTTCTTACTGTGATTAAGTCCTTTAAACAACTACCTGTCCATCATAATTATTGACTATCTGCTGCATACAATACATTGGTATAGATACTTTTTGTAGCTGAAAACACAGATTAAAGTTCCTCTTGCCAGCTAAATTAAGTATTTTCATTAGTACACATGATACAAATCAATTTGCCTTATCAATTATCCACATACATGTATGAAAGTATTATAAATTGAACAGATTAATGATTAATGTATGAGTGTATGTAATATGAATAGACTAGAATGGAGAAGAGGTAGGTTCCTAGGAGTAGATCCTGCTTTAAAGATGGAAAGGTTATCTTAGATCAAGAGATCAAAGAGATTATATACAAAAACTGCAAAATAATTCATCTTGATTATACAAGTTTAGTGGTTGTGGGTTTTTTTTTTTTTTAGTTTAGGATTTTTAGCTTGACCTAGTGTAGTATCTAACAGTGTGATAATAGTGATTGAAATGCAAATGCTACTACTAATAGTAATAATAATAATAAATATTTATTGAGCACATGGCATGTGCAGACATCATTAAGTGTTTATATACATTATATCACTTAATATCACAAGAACCCTTTGAAATGGGTTACCATTACTATCCCTACTGTTGAGATGAGAAGCTGATGAACAGGAAAATTAAGTAGCATGCTCAGGTCTTAGAACTTATAAGTGGAAGAGGCAGGAGTCAAATCCAGGTCCACCTAAATCCAGGACCCACACTGTTATCGTGTGTGTGTGTGTGTGTGTGTGTGTGTGTGTGTGTAACTGGGGCTCGAACTCAGGATCTTGTGCATATATATGGGGCTAGTACTCTACCAGTGCTCTTCGCCCCCATCTCCAGATCTGCATTTTTAACTAACACACATCCAGGGAATGACTTACTAGACTAGTGGAAGCAGCTGGCCGTGGTGGTGCACACCTGTAATCCCAGGGGCTTGGGAGGCTGAGGCAGGAGAATTGAGAGTTCAAAGCCAATCTTAGCAACTTTATGAGGCTCTAAGCAACTCAGAGAGACCCTATCTCTAAATAAAAAAAATAAAAGGAGCTGGGGATGTGGCTCAGTGGTAGAGCACCTTTGGGTTCAATCCCCAGTACCAAAAAAAAAAAAAGAGTGACAAGGCAACACCTGAAATAGAATAGTGGAAGCAGGTGCTCCAGGGAATTGAGGAGTGAGATGTGAGAAAGTGAGATGAGAAAGAAAAAGTCGCTAGAGCAGACTGATCTTTAAGAAGATTTGAGAGCATGGGAAAACAAAATGAGGAATATAGGGAAATGGCCAGAATGAGCCACAGAATTGAAGAGCAGGGGTGGTTGGGAAAAGAATTAGGGGGGGATAGAGGATGCCTGTAGGGACCAAGGGTGAAGCAGAGCCATAAGGAGGGGGCAGGGAACAAACAGATCTGTATAACACAAGTGAGAGGATACTTGAAGCAAAAACAAAACAAAACAAAACTTCCTCCTCTAGGCCTTTAGGTGGCATCTCAAGGTGGAGAGGGATATAGGTAATTGCATAAGAAAAGGAGAAATTGGGGAAGTTCAGCCAGTGGTTTTAATTTTCCCAACTAAGTAGAGTGGGACAGGAAGCTGGAGAGCACAGTCGTCTAGAAAGGTGAAATCTTGAATATCATCATCATCCAGGGCCATGGGTAAGGAAGCTGTCCCAGGACAAATAGAAGATTGAGGGCCACATTGAGATTTAAAAGTTATGTTTGTGAGGATACTAGGCTTCTTGGCTTGTGATTTTTCTCAAGCAGCACTTGGCTTTTTGATATAGGAATGAAAAATGCCAATAGAAGCAAATTATTTTATTAGGCAAATGCAAGAAGGAAACAGAGGTACCTGGAAAGTCAGAGTTCTAGTGAGACAGTCAATAGCATGCAGGAGACTGTGGTGGATTATAATAGCTATGAATTTGTCTCATAATAAATAAAAATGCCTCAAGTCTCAGAAAGCATCTCAGCCTGATGTCTGCCATTATTTCTGTAGCTCCTATTGAACATAATTTAGTTTGTGCAATGTTTCTTTAAAATATGTAAATTTAACCTAAAAATCCATAATGATATTTAAATTCCAGTGAAGTGCATATTAGTATGTGCTTTACTAATGTATATTCCTTTTTACATGGCTGAATTTAGTGTGCTCATGATTGATTGTTTGTTTGTTTATTTATGGTGCTGTGGGTCAAACCCAGGGCCTCACACAGGCTGGATAACTGCTCTGTTATTGAGCCACATCCCCATCCCTATTGTTTATTTAATTATCATTTTTTATATTTTTATGATAAGATGTTGACATCAATCATTTGCTAGTGAGTAAATTACCATTCCACTATATTAACATCCCTCAGTTTATTAAATTATTTGCATTTTACGGCTAATGTATGGATTCCATCACATGACTACCTACACCTTATTATCTCTTCTGACCTCTTATGAGTCCTGCATGTTAGCTGAAGCAGTTTCCTCACAACACCAGCCTCTTATATTGTACTGGGTATCACATAGAAATGGGCGATAGTGCATCTAAACTTGTATTAACCTAACTCAGATCACCACTTTTTCATTACTTCTCTTTTAAGCCCTTGGCTTATGTTCTATGCACTCAATAGTAGTTGATCAAAATGTGTTATGGCGATGTACTTCCACTTTTCTCTCCTCTACTAGTGCTGATTGGATCTTATATAAGATTGAGTCATATTGTATTTTTATTCTCAGTGCTTTTTCCCAAGTCTGGTCCTCAGCAGGTGTTCAAAAAATGTTAAATGAATGAATAGCTCATGATACATCTTCCAGAGATAGCCCTTGATTGCTGCTCTAGTTCTGCCATTGTCAGTGACTTTGGGGCCATCAATTTCAGTCATTGGTACAGTAAACATTTGTGAAGTGCCTCCTCTGAACCAGTCACTATGTGAGGCTTTGACAAAAGTAAAAGCCAGTCTCTGCCTTCAAGAGAGCTGTGGTTTACTGCAGGACAGAGACAACCACGAAAGCAATTACAGTCCAGAGTGGGGAAAGAGGCCTGAGAACTGAGCACCACTCCTGGGCTCCCCTGGCAGTCTTGCCACAGCTCTGAAGGTGATGAGCTTCGGTATGTTTTTAGAGGGATTCACTGATTCCCTCTTTGAAATTAAGCTAGTGACCCATGGTTAAATGTTCTAATTGCTTAGAAAAATGATTGCAAAATGATAAGAGTACCCTTGGGAAAATACAAACATGACTAAGGACATTCATGGAAGTATTTTCCTCTTATTGGAAAGACTTTTGACGAAAGGGACAAAAAGTAAAAATCTCACCCCTGGCAGTTGGCTCAGTGGTTGTGATTTTTCTCAAGGAGCACTTTTTGATTTTTTGGTTTTGATTACTTGGATGGAGAGAATGGAATAAATCCTAGAAGCCCTGGATGCAGAGAAAAATAAAGTGAAATGTTTAAAAATCAAACAAAAAACCCTAGCTCCATTTACAAGCTGCAACTGAGTGCCAGGCTCTGGGTTGGACTCAGTGGAGGAATTGGTGATCGCAAAGACAGAGTTCTTGCCTGGAGGAGCTGATGATCCAGAACGAGGATTTGGACTGTTGCTTACATACTGAGAAGGCTTGTGTTGTTAAAATGGATGATCATTTTGCATGAAGATGGAGGGTGAACGAGGTCAGAGTGTTAAAAGACCTGCCCAAAGTCACAGAACTGGTACCTGTCACAGTCAAGAGTGGCCAACTCCAGAGCCTCTTTTTGACCACTATCATTATCCTGAAGCCAGCCCTGCCCAGCCTTTTCAGTATGGGGCCTCTTGGCCATGCAGGTGGGGGACTAGATTTATAATGGGTTCCCGAGGGAGAGTTAGAGTCAGGGTTTATGATGTTGTAGATGTGGTCGTTGATGGATAGGCAGAGGGACATATTGCCTGGCTCCAAATCCCAGCCCAGCTCTGCTGTGTTTTGAGTTATATAACCTTAGGCAAGTTGTTTAACCCAAATACTTGAGTTTCCCTATTGTAGAATGGGAATAAAAATATTTCATTTCATAGATGTCGACTAAATAACAAACCGAAATTCTCAGAGGATCAATAAATTTATTCAGTAATGAACATTTCACTGAGAGTATGTATGGGCCTATCAAGGAGTTTACGGCAAGGGGGGGATTTTTAAAGGCAAAATCATTTGTTTTTAAACAAAAATGCCTGGTTCCAAGGATCATTAACAAAGGTAGTGTTGGCCCAAGGCTGACCAGGCCATTGCTGGACAACTTTCCTTGAAGATATATTTTCTGTGTAAGGCTGTGGTAGCCTTTGTGTCAGGTTGTGGTTCTGTCAGAGGCTTTTGTGATAATTCTTGTTGTCAGGCATGCCGCAGTCTGGCTGGGCACAAAATCACGAGCCACTCAAGCAGGAACAAACTTTATTTCCAAAACTCCTGGGAATGCCACGCACATGGCCTTCTCCCGGGACACACTACACCAACAGGAAAATCCCTTCTCCGGAATTCCCTCCTACCGCACTTCCCCAACCAATGGGAACTCTCCGGGAGTCCTGTGAGAGCTCCAAAGTAGCAGGCCAAAGCGGACAGCAGGGGTCTAATCTCCAATTGAATGCACATCTTAACATAATCATTATCATCTCAATGGCTTGCTGGGGTCACCTTTCAACCAAAAATGCCATGCATCATTCCTACTTGGCTATGGCTCTCAGCACAGGCATATGTGCATGAGATTCCCTCTTTCTCAACCTTCTTGGTCTTATTTATTTTGTTGAGTTTGACACAAATGACTCCATTTTGATTCTGACCACTCTCACATGGGGTCATTATGTGGATTAAGTGAATTAACTCATGTAAAATTCTGAGAACAGTGCCTGACATGGACTCAGCAATATAGTTCCCATTACTATCATCTAAAGCTGCTTGAGTTCACTTGAAAGGAAACCCTGTAAGTAGACTTATTCCCCTAGTATGTGACTATAGTGGGAGAATATAAATGCCTACAGTGAAGCCTCTGGGTGCATTCACAGAAGGCTGGAGTGATTCAAGTGCTAGGTATGGCTATACATATCCCTTCTAATCATGTGTTCCCAAGGTCATCGGTTCCACTTGCTAACCTTGCATAATAAAGCACCCCAAACTTAGTGGCATAAAATGACTATAGTTTTGTCAGGCCCTAAGATTCTGTGGGTCACATGTTGGGAAGAGCATAGTAGGGCAGCTTGTCTCTGCTCCATGGTATCTGGGGTATTGGCTAGGAAGACTTGAAGATTGGGATAATTGAATGGCTAGTGGCTGGCATCACTGAAAGCTCATTTGGATGGTACTTGATGTTGGCTGTCAGTTGGGTGCTGGGACCACAGTGTGGCTGTGGGCCAGAACAGGACATGAGACCTCTCTCTGTGGTTAGTTGGGCCCCTTCACAACACGGTGGTTGAGTTGTCAAGATTGAGCCTCCCAAGAGAACCAGCAAATTTCCATCATTTTTTATACCTTAGCATCAAAAATTCCATAACAACTTCCCTACTAGTCTCAGATCCACCCAGATTCAAGATTGGACATAGACTGTATCCTTTTGGGTGGAAAGTATCAAAGTCAAATTGTAAGAAAGGAATGTGGGCTAGGAGCTGCTGTTGCAATCATTTGAGGAAAATTCAGTCTGCGACAGCATCCAGTGAGTCCCAATTTCTGGGCCTATTCCTCCTCTGAGCAGGGGCTTCTCCAAAGGGAACTACTTAAGCTATTTTTTAAATTAGTTAGCAATCTTTCCTAAATATATTAGGTAATAGTCATGGAGTTGCTGAGTACGTTTATGCTCACAGGGTGGGAATAAACTAGGTGGATTCTCAAAGGATACTCTGAAATAACCTATGAAGTCTTTCTGGCTGTCGTATGGGGTTGAACATGCCCCTATTTATGTAGGACAGCTTCCTTCTCTTTTCTAAGGATGCTAAATCCTAGAGGGTCCCGCTAAGCTATTTAACTTCCTTTGGCTAATTTTATTTTCTTACTGCATGCCTTGTGGTCTCTTTTTGCTGATACCCTCTAAACTGTTATTTACAGCACAGAGCACAAGTTTCCATGTATTCCATAGCAGGTATTTACTAAGTATTTAAAAATATATATATTAATGTAACTTCTTTTAGTTAAGAATTGTACATTTTTTTTCTTTTCTTTTTTTTGTACCAACTAAGAGCTGTCTGAATAGATTTTATGGGCATCTAGAATTACATCTTTCTTCTGGGAGACATTATCATTCCATCCTCAAGTGAAGAGTATCCTTTGTATGTAAGTTCATGAGCCATCCACTTAATATTCTTATATTCTTTTGAAGACAATGCCAGATGACATCAGTTCCACACTGCTTCTAAAACACAGCGCTGACTTTGATGCCATCCACTCACTGTTCACTTCTAACTGTCAAATTTGGCTAAGGGAAAAAGAAAGCCCTTAAGAAAAGGCCAGGCTATTAATGTGCTCTTCAAAATGCTAAGAAAAGGCTAAGCTGTTTATAGCATTTCCAAAATGCTCATCTCTCAGAGATTTGCCGGCAACAGTGTCAGGGTGAAATATACTCTCGTTCATCAAGCAGCTGAGAGCCTTTGTATTATCTGTGCTTGAAGTACCAGCCCCACTTTCATCAGATGTGCAGTTTGGGGGTATAATGATGCTTGGATGAAATTTAAAACAAGATATCCTGATATTATGTTTTTGCTATAAAAGTAATGAGAAGTGTGTGCACTCCTTGATTAACCAAGCGAGTGTCATTTTGGATACAACTGCACAGCCATCTAGAAGGGAGTTTCCTGGAGGTTAGTCACTTTGTAGAACTCAGAAGGAGGCAAGAGATAAGGGGTATCATTAGCAAATCTGTTCATTCTTCTCCATTTTGTTAAGACGTGGGTTAAATGTTCAGTTTCATGTCTTTCATTCAGTTTTCTAAATTATTTGCCTTGATTAAAAAAAAAAAACAACAAACCTTAACAGTGAAATTATATTATCATTTCAGGAGAGCATTTGATTTTTGCCTCACAGAGCTAAATCAATTGGAAAACCTTTGGGAATTCTCTTGACAAATGTTGTTTACATTTAAGTAGACACACAAAGCAGAAGCAGGTGTAAATATATATCATTTACCTTGTTTACTTTGGACACTAACTATTTTGAGATTTTTAGAGTTATTCTGCCTGTATCATAGGTGGTAATGCCATCATGGTCTTTCCTCAACCACACATGGCAGCAGAGTGTGGTGGCAAGACACCTGGCACAAGTTCTAGTTCTAAGTCTGCCCTTATAGACAAGTTAGGAATCCTAAAAGACTTCAGGTCAATTAGATGCTAAGAAAGGTCTGGGACGCAATGTATCTAGTGGATAAAAACCTAGTTTCATTTTTGGTTCTACCACCTGTTGGTTGTGAGACCATGAGCAAGTTACTCTATTTCTCTAGGCTTTCATTCCTTATCTGTAAATTGGTGATAACCACTCCCATATGGGACTACATTAGAAACCATATTTAACACATTTGGTACAGCACAAGGCCTGTGGTAGGTATTCCATACACCATGGTCATCTTTATTTTTTCCAGCCTTAAAATAGAGTGAAATGAATCATTTGTTCACTTGAACGTTAACAACTCCCTTCATTATTGGCTTTAGCCTCCTTAAATGTTTGCTAATTTTCAAAGAGTAAATGGCCATTTAATAGATGTATCTTTAGTGTTGTTTTTCAACCATGCTTTTTAAATTAACAGTAGATTCACAATGCAGTTATAAAAATAATCCAGAGAGGGCTGGGGATGTAGCGAGTGGAAGAGGGCATAACAAAGGAAGGAGGATGAGAGAGAAAACAGAGAGATCCAGTGTACCCTTTACCCGTTTTTCTCCAATGGCGACATCTTGCAGAACTATGGTACAACACCACACAGTATCTTCACAGTGATACAGTCAGGATAGCAAACTTGTTCACCACCCCAAGGGTCCCTGTTGCCCTTTTATAGCCACACTCATCCCACCTCCTCCTTAACCCCTAGCAACCGCCTGTTTTCCATCTCTGTACTTCCCTCATTTGAAGAATATTATATAAAAGGAATCATACAGGATGTAACCTTTTGGGGATTGGACTTTTTTAAACAATTCAGCACAAAGAGCCATTAAACTATTTTTTGATGAACAACAAAAAAACTCGCGATGAAAACTGAAAACAGGCATATTCTTTTCATAACAGAAAAGTGCTTGATGCAGTGCTCAGTGACTCTGCTAGTCTTCCTGCCCGCTACCCTTCCCTTCCTGCCCGCTACCCTTCCCTTCTTCCTCTTGGCTCCTTCCCACTCCTCTTTTCTTGCCCTTTTCTTCTTCACATCCCTTTATCAACTGACAGAGGCTAATTGTTCAAGTGAGAAATGCTAAAAAAAAAAAAAAAAGTGAAATGAATAAACGTGTGTGACATGCCTCTGAGAACTGCACTCTGAGACTTTTCTATGAGAAATTGCCAGTGCTGGCTGCCTTATAAGAGGGGTTTGCAGCTGCTTGTGGTGTGTACTGAGGGGAATAAAGAAGTCAGCGTGAGCAAGTTTTCTTTCCACACTGTGCACATAAGGTCTGCCCTCGGGTTTGCTGCTGCAGTGGGAGCTGCTAGCTGACAAAGCCCAGCATGCTTTGATTCTAGGCAACAAAGTCCCCGGAACAAAACGCAAACTTCAGTTCTTTATAAAGCCTTCGCTCTAAAATAGAACCTCCAGTTCCTGGTTGCTAGAAGTTAAGCCCAGTGAGCTCTCTCATAAAAAATCATCAAGAAATGCCAAGTATTGTTAGAACTCTGGAATTTTCATTTTTGTGTCCCAGGTTAAAAGCCCACAGGCAGAGCCACAGAGCCCCTGCAGGAAGGAACCCAGCCACAGGGTACCCAGCTATAGTATTTCTTCCTCTAACTTTGCTGCTGAGCAAGCCCTGACCTTTAAGTGCAGTTAGACTCTGATAGAATTTCCCCTTATTCAGAAATACAGTGAGACCAAGGTTGCCAGAGTTCAAGAGCATTAGTCAGGACAGAGCAGGCTGTGGTCACTAAAAAAACAAGCCCCAAATCTCAGTGGCAGTATAGATTTCTTTCTTTCTCATGCACAGTCTAATGAGGATTCGGCATCTTTCCTTCAATTCATAACTGTGCTACCTGCGCTGCATAAGAAAAAACATGCAGAAGAGAGGGCTGCAGGATTTCACCACACATTTCTGTGTAGGGTGACCCTATTTTCTCATATGTTGGCACAGTCACAATTTACATGTGTGGATTTAGAAAAATGGTTCACATACTCTCCTTTCACTCTGAAGTGTGACCCAGTTCAGACAGTGAATTCAGGTGACTGTTTCTAAGAGCCATCCTGCTTACATCCTGCTGGTCAACCTAATATGCAAGGATGTGATAGGGAGCATGGGAGAAGAACAAGTATATATTTCAGTGACTTCTACTAATTTGTGGCACAGTAGGCCTTTGAAGAAATGCCATGAATTTTTAAATAGAAATAATACAATAACTTCAGTTACAAAAACCCTGTTGAACTGATAGTATATGATATTGGCTTTGACTAAGCATCTCACTCACACATTATGATAGGTTGAGTAAAAAGCCTTCCCGGGGAGTCCTGTTACCTTGCATGACCAAAGGCACTATGCAGATGTGATTAAATTAAGAATATTGTGATGTGGAGATTATCCTGGATTATCCAGATGATCCCTAAATGGAATCACAAAGTCCTTCTAAGAGGGATTCAGGAGGAGATTTGGAAAGATAAGCAGAGAAGAGGATGAGATAATGGAATCAGAGATTGGAATGATGAGCTTTTAAGATGGAGAAAGGGGCTATGAGAAAGAAATACAGGCAGCCTCTCCCGGTGGAGTTTAACCTAATTAAAGCAATTTCAGATTTTTAACTTCCAGGACTATAAGACATAAATTTATGTTGTTGTAAACTACTAAGTTTGGTGGTAAAATTTGTTAAGCAGCAATAGGAAAGTTAAACATGTAACTTCAGATTCCTGTTGTAGTTAACATAGATTCGTTATTGTCCATTTTTGCATGTTAGAAATTGAGGCCTGAAGACCTTAAGTGACTTTTGCCCAAGGTCTGTCTCTCAGCTAGTCAGTGTCAGGATCAGGATCCATGCCCAGGCACACTGGCTCCTCAGAACATGTTCCTAACCACTCTGTGGCTCGGCTTCTCCCCTGGCACCCAGCTACTCTCTGAGATTCCCTTCCTACCTTGTCTGTCAATCACTGGCAGGTCAAAAGGCTCCCCATAAAATCCCCTGCTCCAAGCAGCCTCTCTCCTGACTCCTACCTGACTTCCATTAGGTTCAGCACCCTGGACAAACACACTTTTCCATCTTCGGCTTTTGGAAATTTTACAGAGGGTTCTAGAGAGTCTGCAGGAAATTCTCAAGTAAAGTTAGAATAAATATGAAATTATTCAATTTTTCCAAATTTAAGTTTATAGGAAGATAAATACTTGCTGGGAGACATTATTTCTGAATTTTCTTCCTACTCTTCTTTAATCTCTAAATCTCCTCTCACTCTGGGGGCAGGGGGATGTTCCTAAGGGCACTCAAATATGGTGATTAATAGAAATGATACTGAAAACATATTAGGTTTGTTTTACTAAAACCTTGTAGGGAAGCATCTAGAAATTTGGCATAAAAATTAGATTATTACTTTAATCTCTTTTGGCCACATGCTGCCATATTGCCACTTAATGTTTTCATAGTTATCCACTGAATTAAAAACCCTTGTGGCCTCCACACTGAGCCATCTGCACCTCCTTTTCAAGACTGAAGAACTTATTTTCCCAGCTCTGGGAATGTGCTGGCTGATAGCCCTCAAGTTCTCAACTCTCTCCAGGAATTTCTTTCATCTAAAGTTTATGACTTCTTCCTACAGGAAAGACTGCATCCAATTACTGGTTGAAATGGGGGGTACAAGAACTGACCCCCGCAACCACCACATTTAAAGATAACTCTGAAGGGCCATCCCAGCTTCAGAGCTCCCTGCAAGGTTGAGCTGAACCCTTTGCTGCATTTCAGTGCATCTTCTCCTTCAGCCTAATCTTGCTTCCTTTTCTTTTCCACAGATATCAATCCCAGAGGTATTCGCTAATCCTAATCAACTTCTTGAAAACTCAATTCCATCTTAGAATCTGCTTCCCAGGTGTGGTTTGTCAGCTTTCCATCACTATAACAAATACACCAGAAAACAAACTTATAAAGTGAAAAGGTTATTTTGGTTCACAGTTTTGGAGGTTCTAGTCCATGTTTTTTTTGACCACTTTACTTCTGGACCTGTGAAGAGGCACACAACATGTTGGGAGCATACAGTAGAGCAAAACCTTGATTATAAAAGAGCAAAACCACACACCTCATTGTGAGTCAGGAAGAAAAAAAAAAAAAAAAGAGGAAGAGGCTCTGGGATACTCTCTGAGGGCACACCCCCAATGACCTAAAACCTCCTACTGGACCCAACTCCTGAAGGCTCCACCACCTCCCAGTAGCATCCCTCTGAAGACCAAGCCTTTACCACATGGGGGTGGGAGGAACTTAAGATCCAAACTATAGTATCAGGAAACTAAACTACAACAAGGACTGAAAAAATTAAAAACTGAAGACTAGTGATGAATACGTACGAGCACACAATTAATTAAAGAAATCTAAAGTAACTCTGAAACATACTTTCTGGCTTAAAGTTTAATTTTTAAAGCAAAAGTAAGAGGAAAACATCATATATACATATCACCCACTCAAGACTAAAAATACTTAATACAGTGTGACCCACAGTTCAATCCCATTTTTCTTTTGACCTCCCCTATAACAGTTAATTTACAAATGAAAAAAACAAACACCTTTAAAAAAACAAAGACACCAGCCTGTATCCAGTTCTCAATAAATGTAGTTCTTCCTGTCTCAGGAAAAACTATTTTTCCAGAGTACAGAAGTGTCTGTCAACCATTGACAAGCCCAAAGCTGCTCACGAAATGCGAAGCTTTAAAGTCATTCTTTGAAAATAAAGGTAATAATGTAAAAATGAAATACAATAACATTTAAATACTGTATTAGAATATATATCTCCACAAAGAGTGAGGAATAGACATTCAGTTTGACAAGATATCAGATACAAGCGTTTTTGTTAAATTCTCTATTCAAGGAAACTTTTCCTTTAACTCTTCCTTCTAACCCTTGATTATAAAAGCCTTGAACTTACATCTAATTCCATCTCTTTGGAAAATGCCTTCCCAGTGAGAGAAAGCAGCTGTTCTTTCTACACATTGCTGTGTCAGACTTCAAAGGTGCCTTATTCTGGGCCTCAGTCCTGAGCACTCAGAATGAGCCAGGATATGTACAGCCTGAACTTTCACTATTAGGGTCTCTTCTGTATCCTTAAATAGTTCTCTATGAAAAACCGTATACCTATATCAACTCTACCACTTTGCATTAAGTAGAGAGCTTTAACTGGGTGTGGGTAGGGTGGGAATGATAATGTGTGCAAAATGGTTGCCCAGGAAGAAAAGGTCAAGGACCCTGAGACATTCTCTAGCTGAGCTCTGCCTTAGTTTGAATAATACTAGGTATGGCTGCCATATGGGTTTTCCTAATACTAAACAGTTCTAGGATTCTCCAACACCAACTGGGTCTCCAAAGATTTTATCAAATTCTGATATTTACTACCCCGAATATAATGGAACATCAAGTTAAGGGCTCATTTCCACAAGACTGCCTTCACTTCAGGTGCCTGATGCAAACAGATGTAACAAACAAGGTGTCTCTCAGTCAAATACAAACTTGGATCCTTCCTTAACAACTCACAAAACTAAAAAAACAAAAAACAAACAAACAAAACACACCACTTTTATTTATGATTATGAGTTTGCTGTAAGGGCTATAACTTGGGAACACCAGATGGAAGAGATGCATAGGGCAAGGAAGAGGACCTGCCATTCGCCCTGAGAGTATGTCACCCTTCCAGAGCCTCCAGGCCTGTGGTACCCTGCAAACACCCAGAATAGAGATTTTATAGGGTTTCCTTATGTAAGCATGATTGATTACATCATTAGCTATGATTGAACTTAATTGCTTCTCCTATCCTTAGCATATAAAAAACAGCAAATTCCAAGTGTTTCAGGAGCTCTGTGCCAGGAACTCAGGATGAGGACAAATATTAACTTTTATTATACCACAACTCTAAGTAGTGAACAAAATGTAAAATTGATTTCTGAGCATACATTGCACTGACCAGAGGTCTCCCACAACACACTTGGCTCGTGGAGGTGCTCTTCATGTATTTCAGTAAACAGGCTATTGTTGGAAACATCCAGTTAAGGTGAGAAGAGAGACAGGGGCCCTCCTGTTGCTGACATGTTTGGAGTTTGAAACATCTGTTTTTTTGCACATATGAGATGATGTTTTTGAGCAAAAATTGTCCTTTATTAAAAGGTGAACTCTGTCCTTTATTAAAAGGAAACACCATGCACAGCAGAGCTCAGTCATGGTCAAGTGAGGGTGGTAATGCTAGTGACGGTGATCATTTAAGAAGGGTCTATTTTCCTACTAGACAATGTGCCACCTGAACCAAATCCCTACACAAATGCTTTCTCCACTTCATCTTGTCTTTAATTTCCAATTTTCTTGTTCTCTGTAAAATGCTTTTTATAGTAATATTATTTCTTTAAAATTTAATATTAAAAGATTTCTACATCTCACCAGTATGACTGTTTGATCTCATATAAAAAAATATTTTCTGTCATATTTAAAGTTTTAGTAGCACAAAATTAGAGTGATGAAAAGATAATTTTATTCTCAGAAAAGTGTGAAATTTCCTGTGGTCTGGCAGAGTTGTATAAAAGCCCTTTTATCCTCCTAAGCTTTGAGTGCTGTTTCTGATAGAGGGGGGGAAATAATATCGATTATTGCTGGCATAGGGATGTTCATAATTGTGTAAAGTACAGTGAAACCAAATATATCTAGTTCTCCCTCATGTGAAACTTCTATTAGATGGGTCACCAGTCATTCATGACATTGGTTCTTAAGTAATCTAGTATCATATTATCCTTTCTCCTTTGAAATGTGTTTTTCCCCAGTCTAGGGAAGAAATTCAATAAATCATTAGCTTCAGAAAAGGCGATATATTAAGAAGAGATAGAAAACATGATAGAGAAACTTATATGTAAGAGTGCTGGATGGAAATACTATTTGGCTTCTTACCCTGAGGGTATTAAAATTTTTTCCCCATGTCTCTTGCTCTATGTTTTAAGGTTTTCAAAAGGTGACTGAGTTAAATCCATCCATATCACAAAACTCAGAGTTGTTCAAACTCCTGCTTCCCAGTCACAGTATAAGAATAAGCAAACCTAAACGATTTGTGGAAGTTTGTTCTCCCTCTCCACTTTTTGTTGTTGTTGTTGTTATTTACCACTTAAAAATCAATAAAAAAGCAACTGACACTCCTTAGAGGAGTAGGAAGGAGTAGGAAGAAGTTTTAGAATAGGTACTTAATAAAAACTCACTGGGTTGAGAAGAATCATAAATATTTTGAAGACAATATAATTTTCCTTTAGATTGAGGTGAAATATTGGAATAACAGAACACAAGTTATAAAATCTTTATTACAATAGAATCTAGTTTTCATGAAAAAACTCATAAAAATATAGAATTAGCAAATAACCTTTAGCTCTCGCTAATGGCTTTCAAAATCCCTATGAACCCTTTTTCAATGGGTTCCCCCACCCTACTCCACTTTCCCTTCTTTTTACTATTTTGGTCTTGAGAGGGCAAAATCATCATTTATTTAATATTGCTCCTTAAAGTATAACCTAGTTAAAGGAACTTATAGTTACTTGCCAAAAGGTGCTCTGCCTTTTCCTCCATGGAGACTTTTCTAACCTAAGAAAAGAAATCAGGATTCCTTGGTACCTTCTGCTGGACAATCTGGATTCAAGACTAATTATAAAAAACAAAATAAAACAAAGCATAGAAGCCTACCTACATTTATGCAATTGCCAATATTTCCTTTATTAAATGTCAAGAAAGTTTCATAATTTCACCTGAAGCTTAAATTTATTTGAGAAATTTCCTATGGAAGAAAATCCTAAACCTTCCTTAAATTTCCAAAAGCAGAAGCTGGAAATGTGAGTGTCCAGGGTACACGCTGAACCCATAGGAAGAAGGATTTGGTTAGGAGCCGGAGAGAGGCTGGATGGAGCAAGAGTCTTGGACTTGCCCATGCTGGACATACAAGGCGGGAGGAACCTGAGAGAGATGGGTACTGGGGGAGAGGCAGTGCGGCAGAGTGGTGAAGAATGTGTTCTAAGGAGTCGATGTGCTTGGCATGGATCCTGACCTTGACCTTCACTGGCTAAAGAATCTTGGGCAAGTCATTCAGTCTCCAGGTCTGCTGGGTATGTTCACTTGGTAAAATTTATGTGGACTCACTTTAAGTGAACATTCAGTTTCTTTTAATATTGATAACATTGATGTGCTTCGGCTGTGAGACAAATTCAGTGTTTTCACCTAAGTTAACATGTAAAAAACTGGCCTTAATGATTTTGAGGATAGTGATTTTTTTTTTATTTTAGTATTTGATAAAATGTTGATTTTACCAAGCGCTGCCCTAACCATGGTTAGGTGATTTCCTAATTCTAGTGAAAATAATTTAAAATGAAAAAAATTTAAACTTCATTTGTAATAGTGGCAAAATTATTTAAAATCTAGGTAAATGTAACAAAAATAATATAGGATATAAATCAAGGTAAGGATGCAGCCATAGTAGCAATTTTACAATACCACTCATTAAATAAACATTCCTCTTTCCTCTGGTTTGAAAAGTTAGTTAATTATATGTAAATGATATTTATCATTACTTCTAATGGAAGTTCTTAGCCAGACAAATGGAGGAATTTCAAAAAAGGTACAGGTGTTTTCTTTCTTTCTTTCTTTTTTAAGGTACAGGTGTGAGAAAGGAAGAAATAAAACTGTCATTATTCATAGACACAAAAAACTCAAAGTAGTTTCAGATAAACTCTTAGAATAAATAAATTCAAGGAAGTTGCTATATGTTCAACCAATACAAATATATTTTTATTTCTCTTTAGAATAAGCACAACTAGAAGTGAAATTTAAAAAGCTATCAATTATAGAAGTATCAGTAATTTACATAAATGTACAAAGAACTTAAAGACCATCTAGAACAAGAATAAAGCTGATGGACTTAAACTTTTGGCTATTATGTCTTATTAAAGAACCACAAGAACACTGAATGAAACTGGAGTAAGTATAGATAAACAGAATAGAGTTCAGCAGCTAAAAAAGAGAGAATCTCTATTCTACAAACACATAAATAGAATGAGAGTCCAGAAAGAGACCCATACATATACAGTGATTTTTCCATACGGTGCAGAAGGAAAAACATTTTCAATAAATGAGTCTGGGCCAGGTGATTATCTATATAGAAAAGTAACACACCTCAGTCCTTACCTTATAGAGCATTCAAAATCAATTCCAAATTGATCATAGGAGCACATACAGAAGGTAAAATAATAAATCTTCCAGAGAATATCATAAAGGATTTTATCTTCATGACTCTGGTCGTGGCAAGGATTTCATAATTAGGACCCACATAAAAAATTACCATTCCTAGAATAAAGACTATAAATTGGACTGTATTTAAACTATCTTTAAGTGAAATGGTGAGCCACAATGTAGGAGCGTGTGTGTGTGTGTGTGTGTGTGTGTGTGTGAGAGAGAGAGAGAGAGAGAGAGAATAAAGGATTAGTTCCTAGAATATATTAAGAATTCCCATATGTATCCATAAAATATCTGCACTTCATGGAGAGACCTATACCATAAATAAGGTGTTATTAGTTGTCAAGGACATGACATTAAAAACATAATGAGTTTCTTTTTCTGTTTTGTTTTGTTTTTTAATATTGGGTCTTGAACTCAGGAGCACCTGAGCCATATCCCCAGCTCTATTTGTATTTTTTTTTTTTTAAATTTTTTATTGTGGGTTGTTCAAAACATTACAAATTTCTTGACATATCATATTCCACACTTTGATTCAAGTGGGTTATGAACTCCCACCTTCACCCCATACACAGATTGCAGAATCACATCAGTTACACATCCATTGATTTACAAATTGCCATACTAGTGTCTGTTGTGCTCCACTGCCTTTCCCATCCTCCACCCTCCCCCCTCCCCACCTCTCCCCTCCCCTCCCCTCCTCTCTCTCTACCTCCTCCACTGCATAACCCTGAGGGTCTCCTTCCATTACCATGCAATTTCCCTTCTCTCTCCCTTTCCCTCCCACCTCTCATCCCTGTTAAATGTTAATCTTCTTCTCCTGTTCTTCGTCCCTACACTGTTCTTAGTTACTCTCCTTATATCAAAGAAGACATTTGGCATTTGTTTTTTAGGGATTGGCTAGCTTCACTTAGCATAATCTGCTCTAATGCCATCCATTTCCCTGTAAATTCTATGATTTTGTCATTTTTTAATGCAGAGTAATACTCCATTGTGTATAAATGCCACATTTTTTTTATCCATTCGTCTATTGAAGGGCATCTAGGTTGGTTCCACAGTCTTGCTATTGTGAACTGTGCTGCTATGAACATCGATGTAGCAGTGTCCCTGTAGCATGCTCTTTTTAGGTCTTTAGGGAATAGACCAAGAAGGGGAATAGCTGGGTCAAATGGTGGCTCCATTCCCAGCTTTCCAAGAAATCTCCATACTGCTTTCCAAATTGGCTGCACCAATCTGCAGTCCCACCAGCAATGTACAAGTGTACCCTTTTCCCCACATCCTCGCCAGCACTTGTTGTTGTTTGACTTCCTAATGGCTGCCAATCTTACTGGAGTGAGATGGTATCTTAGGGTGGTTTTGATTTGCATTTCTCTGACAGCTAGAGATGTTGAGCATTTTTTCATGTACTTGTTGATTGACTGTATGTCCTCCTCTGAGAAGTGTCTGTTCAGGTCCTTGGCCCATTTGTTGATTGGGTTGTTTGTTTTCTTATTGTCTAATTTTTTGAGTTCTTTGTATACTCTGGATATTAGGGCTCTTTCTGAAGTGTGAGGAGTAAAGATTTGTTCCCAGGGTGTAGGCTCCCTATTTACCTCTCTTATTGTTTCTTTTGCTGAGAAAAAACTTTTTAGTTTGAGTAAGTCCCATTTGTTGATTCTAGTTATTAACTCTTGTGCTATGGGTGTCCTATTGAGGAATTTGGAGCCCGACCCCACAGTATGTAGATCGTAGCCAACTTTTTCTTCTATCAGACGGCGTGTCTCTGATTTGATATCAATCTCCTTGATCCATTTTGAATTCACTTTTGTGCATGGCGAGAGAAAGGGATTCAGTTTCATTTTGTTGCATATGGATTTCCAGTTTTGCCAGCACCATTTGTTGAAGATACTATCCTTCCTCCATTGCATGCTTTTAGCCCCTTTATCAAATATAAGATAGTTGTAGTTTTGTGGATTGGTTTCTGTGTCCTCTATTCTGTACCATTGGTCCACCCGCCTGTTTTGGTACCAGTACCATGCTGTTTTTGTTACTATTGCTCTGTAGTATAGTTTGAAGTCTGGTATCGCTATACCGCCTGATTCACACTTCCTGCTTAGCATTGTTTTTGCTATTCTGGGTCGTTTATTTTTCCATATGAATTTCATGATTGCTTTCTCTATTTCTACAAGAAATGCCGTTGGGATTTTGATTGGCATTGCATTAAACCTATAGAGAACTTTTGGTAATATCGCCATTTTGATGATGTTAGTTCTGCCTATCCATGAACAGGGTATATTTTTCCATCTTCTAAGATCTTCTTCTATTTCTCTCTTTAGGGTTCTGTAGTTTTCATTGTATAAGTCTTTCACCTCTTTTGTTAGGTTGAATCCCAAGTATTTTATTTTTTTTGAAGATATTTTGAATGGAGTGGTTGTCCTCATTTCCAATTCAGAGGATTTGTCGCTGATATACAGGAATGCCTTTGATTTATGCGTGTTGATTTTATATCCTGCCACTTTGCTGAATTCATTTATTAGCTCTAATAGTTTCTTTGTAGAGCCTTTTGGGTCTGCTAGGTATAGAATCATATCATCTGCAAATAGTGATAATTTAAGTTCTTCTTTTCCTATTTTTATGCCTTTAATTTCTTTCGTCTGTCTAATTGCTCTGGCCAGTGTTTCGAGAACTATGTTGAACAGAAGTGGAGAGAGAGGGCATCCCTGTCTAGTTCCAGATTTTAGAGGGAATGCCTTCAGTTTTTCTCCATTCAGAATGATGCTAGCCTGAGGCTTAGCATAGATTGCTTTTACAATATTGAGGTATGTTCCTGTTATCCCTAGTTTTTCTAGAGTTTTGTACATAAAGGGATGCTGTACTTTGTCAAATGCTTTTTCCGCATCTATCGAGATGATCATATGGTTCTTATTTTTAAGTCTATTGATGTGGTGAATAACATTTATTGATTTCCGTATATTGAACCAGCCTTGCATCCCAGGGATGAATCCTACTTGATCATGGTGTACAATTTTTTTGATATGTTTTTGTATCCGATTCGCCAGAATTTTATTGAGGATTTTTGCATCTAGGTTCATTAGAGATATTGGTCTGTAGTTTTCTTTCTTTGAAGTGTCTTTGTCTGGTTTAGGTATCAGGGTGATGTTGGCCTCATAGAATGAATTTGGAAGTTCTCCCTCCTTTTCTATTTCCTGAAGTAGCTTGAAAAGTATTGGTATTAGTTCTTCTTTAAAGGTTTTGTAAAATTCTGCTGTATACCCATCTGGACCTGGGCTTTTCTTAGTTGGTAGTCTTTTTATGGTTTCTTCTATTTCCTCAATTGATATTGGTCTGTTTAGGTTTTCTATATCCTCCTGACTCAATCTGGGCAGATCATATGACTTAAGAAATTTATCTATGCCTTCACTATCTTCTAATTTGTTGGAGTATAAGGATTCAAAATAGTTTTTGATTATCTTCTGTATTTCTGAAGTGTCTGTTGTGATATTGCCTTTTTCATCCCGTATGCTAGTAATTTGAGTTCTCTCTCTTCTTCTCTTCGCTAGCATCGCTAAGGGTCTGTCGATTTTGTTTATTTTTTCAAAGAACCAACTTTTAGTTTTGTCAATTTTTTCAATTGTTTCTTTTGTTTCGATTTCATTAATTTCAGCTCTGATTTTAATTATTTCTTGCCTTCTACTTCTTTTGCTGTTGTTTTGCTCTTCTTTTTCAAGGATTTTGAGATGAAGTATGAGATCATTTATTTGTTGGTTTTTTCTTTTTTTAAGGAATGAACTCCAAGCAATGAATTTTCCTCTTAGAACTGCTTTCAATGTGTCCCATAGATTCCGATATGTTGTGTCTGTGTTTTCATTTATCTCTAAGAATTTTTTAATTTCCTTCTTGATGTCTTCTATAACCCATTGATCATTCAGTAACCTATTGTTCATTCTCCAAGTGATGTATGCTTTTTCCTTCCTTCTTTTATCGTTGATTTTCAGTTTCATTCCCTTATGATCAGATAAGATGCATGGTATTATCTCTACTCCTTTATATTGTCTAAGAGTTGCCCTGTGACATAATATATGATCTATTTTTGAGAAGGATCCATGTGCTGCTGAGAAAAAAGTGTAACTGCTTGATGTTGGGTGGTATATTCTATATATGTCCATTAGGTCTAGGTTATTAATAGTGTTATTGAGTTCTATAGTTTCCTTATTCAACTTTTGTTTGGAAGATCTGTCCAGTGGCGAGAGAGGTGTGTTGAAGTCTCCCATGATTATGGTATGGTGGTCTATTAGACTCTTGAACTTGAGAAGAGTTTGTTTGATGAACATAGCTGCACCATTGTTTGGGGCATAAATATTTATGATTGTTATGTCTTGTTGGTGTATGGTTCCCTTAAGCAGTATGTAGTGTCCCTCTTTATCTCTTTTGATTAACTTTGGCTTGAAATCTATTTTATTTGATATGAGTATGGACACTCCTGCTTGTTTCCGAAGTCCATATGAGTGATATGATTTTTCCCAACCTTTCACCTTCAGCCTATGTAAGTCTTTTCCTATCAAATGCGTCTCCTGTAGGCAGCATATTATTGGGTCTTGTTTTGTGATCCATTCTACTAGCCTGTGTCTCTTAATTGGTGAGTTTAAGCCATTAACATTTAGGGTTATTATTGAGATATGGGTTGTTCTTCCAGCCATATTTGTATTTTATTAGAGACAGAGTCTCACTGAGTTGCTTAGTGCCTAGGTGTTACTGAAGCTAGCTTTGAATTTACAATCCTCCTGACTCAGCCTCCTGAGCTGATGGGATTACAGGTGTGTGCCACCACTCCCGGACTATAATGAGTTTCTTGATGCATACGAAACACCAGAATGGCCAAAATATTAAACTGAAATTATCAAAGTTTGTAAAAATATGGAATAAGCAGAGCTTTCATACATTGCTGATAGAGAGTGTGAGTTTGAAAACTATGGTCCAGTTGTCTTAAGGGTAAACACATGCATACCCAGTAACCTGGTAAATCTCACTATTTCTTGATCTGGGTGATGGTTTCATAAATATGTTCATTTTGAAAAATAAATATGAGTTTCTGCCAGCCGTGCAAGCACCGTACTCAGGGCTGAATTCTGGGTTCGAGACCGGGGAAGGAAGCGGTCCATCTCGATTCTCCACACAGGTCAGACCACAGAGGAGGCCAGCAGCCACCATGTTGGAAAGCTGACGTCACCATCCCTGTTTTCGACTGACCGCAGCTCATTCAGCCATAGAACAGGTAATTTCAGGCTGCCATTCGCCTACAGCTTGCAGACAGATTGCTAGGGTTCAGTGCCTGGGTGCTTCTTAGAACCTGATCTTATCGGAGCGAACACCGAGCGCGGGGTGGCCGAGTTCCGGCTCCCGGAACTGCCCTGGCCCAGGGCTGGGGAGCCTGTGGAGGCTGCTTCTTGGACCCTGCTCCTATCAGAGCATACACCAAGCACTAAGCGGCCGAGTTCCGGCTCCCGGAACTGCCCTGGCCCAGGCCTAGGAGCCCGCAGAAACTGCTTCTCAGTCCGGGTCCTGCTGCGGGCCGGTCAGGACTCACCCGTTGCTTTGGTTGCCTGGCAAGGGGAACGAAATGCTGCCATTCGCATAGGATACCAACATGGCAGAGATCTGATGTCATCAGAAAGCAGCGGAGGAGAGAACTTCATCAATACCAGCGGCGACAGAAACAGTTGGTCTCCTGGTAGGGAGGGTGAGGCACAGACACCCGAGTCTCCTCGATTTGTCATCGAGCCAGAGGGGAGGAGCCGGGCCGCCGCCAGCGCCCGGAGCAGGCCCAGCGGCTCGCCAGCATGGTGACCGCGTGACCCCAATTGGAGAGGGGGCGGAGCGGAGCCGCCACCTGCACCCGCAAGGTGGGCAGACCCGCGACCCAGTGGTACATGGGCGTGGTAGGAGGGGCAGGGCAGAGCCGCCGCCCGCGCTTGCAAGGTAAACAGACCTGTGACAGACTGGCGGGTCAGGCCCAGTGGCCTGCCAGCGTGGTACACACGTCACCCCAACTGGAGTAGGGGCACAGCAGATCCTTCTCCCACGCCCGGATCAGGCCCTGCCAGTGTGGTGGCCACGTGACCCCAATTGGAGTGGGGGCGGAGCGAAACCGCCACCCGTGCCTGCAGGGTGAGCAGACCTGTGACCAACCTGCAGATCAGGCCCAGGGGTCCACAGGCGTGGTAGGAGGGGCACGGCAGATCCGCCGCCCGCGCCTACAAGGTAGGCAGACCTGCGACAGACCGGCGGATCAGGCTCAGGCCCAGGAGCCTGCCGGCGTAGTACACACACCACCCTAATTGCAGTAGGGGCAGAGCAGAGTCGCCGCCCGTGCCAGGAACAGGCCCAGCGACCTGCAGGCGGGGTAGTCACAGCACCCCAATTGGAGTAGGGGCAGAGCAGAGCCACCACCCGTGCCCGAAAGGTGGGCAGATCTGCGACCGACCAGCGGGACAGGCCCAGTGGCCTGCCGGTACGACAGACACGTCACCCCATTTGGAGTAGGGGCAGAGTAGAGCCGCCACCCGCGCCTGCAGGGTAGGCAAACCTGCAACCGACTGGCAGATCAGGCCCGGTGGCCTGCCGGCGTGGTACACTCGTCACCCCAATTGGAGTAGGGGCAGAACAGAGCCGCCGCCAGCGCCCAGAACAGGCCCAGTGACCTGCCGGCGTGGTAGCCACGACACCCCAATTGGAATAAGGAGAGAGCAGAGCCGCCGCCCGCGCCTGCAGGAAAGATACGCAAGCAGTATGAAAAGACAAGGAAAGAAAGGACCACAAGCAATGCAGGTCAACGCAACTTTAGAAGAGGTAACAGCTGCAGCAGATGGAATGTCAGATAAAGAATTCAGGATATACATGCTTCAGATGATCTGGAGTATCAAGGAAGACATTAGACAGCAAAATCAGACAATGAAAGATCACTTCGACAATGAATTACGCAAACAAATCCAGGAAGCAAAGGATCAACTATACAGGGAGATAGAGGTTATAAAAAACAAACAAACAGAAATCCTAGAAATGCAGGAAGCAATAAACCAACTTAAAAACTCAATGGAGAATACTACCAGCAGAGTAGACCACTTAGAAGATAGAACAACAGACAATGAAGACAAAGTATTTCAACTGGAAAAGAACATAGACAGCTCAGCAAGACTGTTAAGAAACCATGAGCAGAACATCCAACAAATATGGGATAACATCAAGAGACCAAACTTAAGAGTAATTGGGATACAGGAAGGTACAGAGCTCCAAACCAAAGGAATGAGCAGTCTATTCAATGAAATAATAAGAGAAAACTTCCCAGACTTGAAGAATGAGACAGAATCCCAAATCCTAGAAGCCTACAGGACGCCGAATGTGCAAAATCATAAGAGATCCACACCTAGACACATTATAATGAAGATGCCCAACATACAGAATAAGGAGAGAATTTTAAAAGATACAAGAGAAAGGAAGCAGATTACATTTAGGGGTAAGCCAATCAGGATAACAGCTGATCTTTCAACACAGACTCTGAAAGCTAGAAGATCCTGGAATAACATATTTCAAACACTGAAAGAAAATGGGTTCCAACCAAGAATTGTGTATCCAGCGAAATTAAGCTTCAGGATGTAAGATGAAATTAAAACCTTCCACGATAAACAAAAGTTTAAAGAATTTGCAGCTAGAAATCCATCTCTTCAAAACATCCTCGCAAAAACATTACAGGAAGAGGAAATGGAAAATAACAATGAAAACCAACAGTGGGAGGTAGGACAGTAAAGGGGGGGAAAATAATCAAAGAGGAAAACAAACCATGTTTAGTAACAGAAATAAACAAATATGGCTGGAAGAACAACCCATATCTCAATAATAACCCTAAATGTTAATGGCTTAAACTCACCAATTAAGAGACACAGGCTAGTAGAATGGATCACAAAACAAGACCCAACAATATGCTGCCTACAGGAGACGCATTTGATAGGAAAAGACATACATAGGCTGAAGGTGAAAGGTTGGGAAAAATCGTATCACTCATATGGACTTCGGAAACAAGCAGGAGTGTCCATACTCATATCAAATAAAATAGATTTCAAGCCAAAGTTAATCAAAAGGGATAAAGAGGGACACTACATACTGCTTAAGGGAACCATACACCAACAAGACATAACAATCATAAATATTTATGCCGCAAACAATGGTGCAGCTATGTTCGTCAAACAAACTCTTCTCAAGTTCAAGAGTCTAATAGACCACCATACCATAATCATGGGAGACTTCAACACACCTCTCTCGCCACTGGACAGATCTTCCAAACAAAAGTTGAATAAGGAAACTATAGAACTCAATAACACAATTAATAACCTAGACTTAATTGACATATATAGAGTATACCACCCAACATCAAGCAGTTACACTTTTTTCTCAGCAGCACATGGATCCTTCTCAAAAATAGATCATATATTATGTCACAGGGCAACTGTTAGACAATATAAAGGAGTAGAGATAATACCATGCATCTTATCTGATCATAATGGAATGAAACTGAAAATCAACGATAAAAGAAGGAAGGAAAAAGCATACATCATTTGGAGAATGAACAATAGGTTACTGAATGATCAATGGGTTATCAAGGAGGAAATTAAAAAATTCTTAGAGATAAATGAAAACACAGACACAACATATCGGAATCTATGGGACACATTGAAAGCAGTTCTAAGAGGAAAATTCATTGCTTGGAGTTCATTCCTTAAAAAAAGAAAAAAACAACAAATAAATGATCTTATACTTCATCTCAAAATCCTTGAAAAAGAAGAGCAAAACAACAGCAAAAGAAGTAGAAGGCAAGAAATAATTAAAATCAGAGCTGAAATTAATGAAATCGAAACAAAAGAAACAATTGAAAAAATTGACAAAATCGACAGACAGGTTCTTTGAAAAAATAAACAAAATCGACAGACCCTTAGCGATGCTAGCGAAGAGAAGAAGAGAGAGAACTCAAATTACTAGCATACGGGATGAAAAAGGCAATATCACAACAGACACTTCAGAAATACAGAAGATAATCAAAAACTATTTTGAATCCTTATACTCCAATAAATTAGAAGATAGTGAAGGCATAGATAAATTTCTTAAGTCATATGATCTGCCCAGATTGAGTCAGGAGGATATAGACAACCTAAACAGACCAATATCAATTGAGGAAATAGAAGAAACCATCAAAAGACTACCAACTAAGAAAAGCCCAGGACCGGATGGGTATACAGCAGAATTTTACAAAACCTTTAAAGAAGAACTAATACCAATACTTTTCAAGCTACTTCAGGAAATAGAAAAAGAGGGAGAACTTCCAAATTCATTCTATGAGGCCAACATCACCCTGATACCTAAACCAGACAAAGACACTTCAAAGAAAGAAAACTACAGACCAATATCTCTAATGAACCTAGATGCAAAAATCCTCAATAAAATTCTGGCGAATCGGATACAAAAACATATCAAAAAAATTGTGCACCATGATCAAGTAGGATTCATCCCTGGGATGCAAGGCTGGTTCAATATACGGAAATCAATAAATGTTATTCACCACATCAATAGACTTAAAAATAAGAACCATATGATCATCTCGATAGATGCGGAAAAAGCATTTGACAAAGTACAGCATCCCTTTATGTTCAAAACTCTAGAAAAACTAGGGATAACAGGAACATACCTCAATATTGTAAAAGCAATCTATGCTAAGCCTCAGGCTACCATCATTCTGAATGAAGAAAAATTGAAGGCATTCCCTCTAAAATCTGGAACAAGACAGGGATGCCCTCTCTCTCCACTTCTGTTCAACATAGTTCTCGAAACACTGGCCAGAGCAATTAGACGAAAGAAATTAAAGGCATAAAAATAGGAAAAGAAGAACTTAAATTATCACTATTTGCAGATGATATGATTCTATACCTAACAGACCCAAAAGGCTCTACAAAGAAACTATTAGAGCTAATAAATGAATTCAGCAAAGTAGCAGGATATAAAATCAACCCGCATAAATCAAAGGCATTCCTGTATATCAGCGACAAATCCTCTGAAATGGAAATGAGGACAACCACTCCATTCACAATATCTTCAAAAAGAATAAAATACTTGGGAATCAACCTAACAAAAGAGGTGAAAGACTTATACAATGAAAACTACAGAACCCTAAAGAGAGAAATAGAAGAAGATCTTAGAAGATGGAAAAATATACCCTGTTCATGGATAGGCAGAACTAACATCATCAAAATGGCGATATTACCAAAAGTTCTCTATAGGTTTAATGCAATGCCAATCAAAATCCCAATGGCATTTCTTGTAGAAATAGAGAAAGCAATCATGAAATTCATATGGAAAAATAAATGACCCAGAATAGCAAAAACAATGCTAAGCAGGAAGTGTGAATCAGGTGGTATAGCGATACCAGACTTCAAACTATACTACAGAGCAATAGTAACAAAAACAGCATGGTACTGGTACCAAAACAGGCGGGTGGACCAATGGTACAGAATAGAGGACACAGAAACCAATCCACAAAACTACAACTACCTTATATTTGATAAAGGGGCTAAAAGCATGCAATGGAGGAAGGATAGCATCTTCAACAAATGGTGCTGGCAAAACTGGAAATCCATATGCAACAAAATGAAACTGAATCCCTTTCTCTCGCCATGCACAAAAGTGAATTCAAAATGGATCAAGGAGATTGATATCAAATCAGAGACACGCCGTCTGATAGAAGAAAAAGTTGGCTACGATCTACATACTGTGGGGTCGGGCTCCAAATTCCTCAATAGAACACCCATAGCACAAAAGTTAATAACTAGAATCAACAAATGGGACTTACTCAAACTAAAAAGTTTTTTCTCAGCAAAAGAAACAATAAGAGAGGTAAATAGGGAGCCTACATCCTGGGAACAAATCTTTACTCCTCACACTTCAGAAAGAGCCCTAATATCCAGAGTATACAAAGAACTCAAAAAATTAGACAATAAAATAACAAACAACCCAATCAACAAATAGGCCAAGGACCTGAACAGACACTTCTCAGAGGAGGACATACAATCAATCAACAAGTACATGAAAAAATGCTCACCATCTCTAGCAGCCAGAGA
The DNA here is from genome assembly GCF_047511675.1 of Marmota flaviventris. Taxonomy (NCBI): domain Eukaryota; kingdom Metazoa; phylum Chordata; class Mammalia; order Rodentia; family Sciuridae; genus Marmota; species Marmota flaviventris. The sequence goes on along the minus strand of NC_092500.1, from coordinate 23,837,111 downwards.
AATGCAAATCAAAACCACCCTAAGATACCATCTCACTCCAGTAAGATTGGCAGCCATTAGGAAATCAAACAACAACAAGTGCTGGCGAGGATGTGGGGAAAAGGGTACACTTGTACATTGCTGGTGGGACTGCAGATTGGTGCAGCCAATTTGGAAAGCAGTATGGAGATTTCTTGGAAAGCTGGGAATGGAGCCACCATTTGACCCAGCTATTCCCCTTCTCAGTCTATTCCCTAAAGACCTAAAAAGAGCATGCTACAGGGACACTGCTACATCGATGTTCATAGCAGCACAATTCACAATAGCAAGATTGTGGAACCAACCTAGATGCCCTTCAATAGACGAATGGATAAAAAAAATGTGGCATTTATACGCAATGGAGTATTACTCTGCATTAAAAAATGACAAAATCATAGAATTTGCAGGGAAATGGATGGCATTAGAGCAGATTATGCTAAGTGAAGCTAGCCAATCCCTAAAAAACAAATGCCAAATGTCTTCTTTGATATAAGGAGAGTAACTAAGATCAGAGTAGGGACGAAGAGCAGGAGAAGAAGATTAACATTTAACAGGGATGAGAGGTGGGAGGGAAAGGGAGAGAGAAGGGAAATAGCATGGAAATGGAAGGAGACCCTCAGGGTTATACAGTGGAGGGGGTAGAGAGAGAGGAGGGGAGGGGAGGGGAGAGGTGGGGAGGGGGGAGGGTGGAGGATGGGAAAGGCAGTGGAGCACAACAGACACTAGTATGGCAATATGTAAATCAATGGATGTGTAACTGATGTGATTCTGCAATCTGTGTATGGGGTGAAGGTGGGAGTTCATAACCCACTTGAACCAAAGTGTGGAATATGATATGTCAAGAAATTTGTAATGTTTTGAACAACCAACAATAAAAAATTAAAAAAAAAGAAAGAAAAATAAATATATATTTCAATCAGAAATTTACCTTAAAATTGTGTGTATCAATACAAAAATATAGAATACTATGTTCTAGCATAGACATAAGTACATGAAGTACTAGATTTACCTTCCAAAGGGCTTAAAACACTTGGGTGTATAGAAAGTTAGGGTGGGTCCTAACATTTTTAGAAAAATTTGTATTCTTCTGAGGACAGACAAGGATCAGTGCCTTCTGGGTGACAACTGCTTTTATCTTTCTAATGTGAAACTTTGGCCTGTGGCCTCCATAAGTAAACTTGCGGCAGTCTGGCTGGGCACAAAATAACCGAGCCTCCACAAAGCCTTGTAGGTTCAAATAGCAACTCTTTATTCCCGAACTCTCACCAGCACTCTACACACACTTCCCGGGAACACACTCCCTCCACCGGGCTCCGCATGCCAAATCCCCTGGGATTAGGGCAGCAGGATCCGCCCTAATCCCGGAGCAGGGTCACCTTTCAACCATTCCCTCTAGCAAAATGCCAGGCGTCATTCTGACTAAACTGTGGCTCTCAACATAAACTCACCAGTTAATCTTTCTGCTTTGACCAATGGTGACCTGTGTACAGAGGTTCAATGAAAGGGTCAGAAGCCAAAATGCTCTATTTGTATCTAGTAAATAAATTATGTCATAAAGATAACTCCAATATTAAATAAAACTAACTTGGCCACCTTGTTTTGTTAAAACCATTTCTACATAATGAAAAGGGTTCTGCAACAAAAGGGAGTTCTAAAGAAAATATAAATATTTTTAATACCAATTTTTTTTCCTTGTTTACTTTTTTGAAAGCCATCTTCTAAATGTTATTAAATTGGATATGAGATGTTTCATCACATAAAATAGATCAAATGTTCAGAGCAATTAAATAGCAATGAGATACAACCAAAATAAGCATGGTTACTATATGTAGTTCCAATGCATTAATAAAGCAATTAGAATTAATTCCCAAAATTGTTCCCTTTTCACTGAATAAAAATTATAATGAAATAGCAAAAGTAACAACAAAAATGAGGGTTTCTGACATTCCATAACATGCTACCTTGGGTTTGAGGAAATTCTCACATATTTCTGGTTGAAGTGTTAATTGCCATAACTTATTTGGAAAGTAATTCTAGAAAGAAATGTTAAAATGTAAAAGGTAAATACACCTTGACTAAACAAAACAATTTCAGAGAATCAGTAACACAGAAATAAAAAAACGCTATATCCAGGGATTATCTATCTATAAATAGGCAAGTATGTACAAAAAAGCAGAAGTGAGCTCTGCAGAGAATGATGGAACAAATCAGGAGCTGGCCAGCCCAACTGTTGCATACCCATAAAGAAGGATGGATTCAGTAATAATAGTATTATGTGGTTTTTATCAAGTAGTCATTGTAGTATGCTAGGCGCCATTTATTTGTATGAATTCATTCAATCCTTGTAAAAACAATATGGTGTAGTAATATTATCATTTCTATTTCATGGATGATGAAATTAAGATACAGGCAGATCAAATACTTGACCCCCTCGCAGAGCTGGTGTCTGTGAAGTCTGAATTTGAACCAGACAGTCTTACTCTAGAAGGCACACTCTTAACTTCCATGTGGTTCCCTGAATCAATTAAGAAGGGATTTCTCTTATATATCACTAATATATATTATATATCATTAAATAATGGAAAGGTGGTCATCCCGTTTAAAAAAGAAACTCAAAAGCCATAGGAAAAAAATTGATTTTATATCAGAATTGATAAAGGAAGGGGGGAGATGATATTAAGCTTTTTAATGCCTCTTTATTGTTTCAAGTTCTAGAAATCATTGGGATACATTTGTTTTAAGTGAAGAAAAGGTTAACAAAAACCAGCCTCCACTTTTTTTTTTTTTAAGTTCATTGTACTTCTTTGAGAATAAAAGGAATGAATGGTTTATTTAATAAGTAGACAAGAAATTAGTAAAACTTGTCCTCTAATTTCTTACTGTGATTTAGGCCCACAGTTCTAACCCGTTGTGGTCATTCTATGTAGCATTTGCTCATTCATGATACAAACATATTGGTATAAAGTGGATCTTTGTAAGCATTCATTTCCTTTCCATCAGTTTTGTCTTCTCTTCCTTGTCCTTCCCCCAATCAAATAACCAACACTATAACAAGAGAAGCAGTCTTTATTCTCTTGTTTTTCAACTTGCTTAGGATGAGTTTGGCTGTAGTTACTTTCAGTCATGGCAACTCAGTGCCTCTTTCAAATAGAATGATCTCCAGATATAATTTACTGGTATTTCCCCTTGACTGTGGTGTGACTTATGCTCAAAATGAGGGAGGGAGATGTGTCAACAGCCAGTCTGTTAGGAAGGAAAGCATTTCAATAGAACAGGGCCAAGAGTCCTATGCTTGGAATTATGAGCAAGACCATATAAATAGTCTACATTTTTGGAAGGACCTGATAATTTGAAGGCTAATCTATAAATCCTAATAGGATACAGAATGACTTTGTGACATTTCAGCACTATAGAGGTATGAAGCTTTGTGCCTTATCTTAATCAACAAAGGTAGCTAACTTTCATATAAAATTGTTATGTGAAATGTGTATCTGGGTATTTTGAGAATACTGTGAACAGTTTGAAACAGTGTACTTCACAAACACTTCTATTTTTTTTTCAGGTCCCATTTGATATCTCGCTGCCTTCTATATTCAATCTTGAGAGACTTTTCGATCTTGCTAATGGCTGTATTATATCAGGAGGAAGCCTTTTCAACTGGATAGTGTCGATTATTTCATGACCATCCTTTCCAAGGTAACTTTAGAAAGAATCCAATTGGTATTTTTCTTAGTTTGAAATAAGTTTCTGGAACTGTTCTCTTACAACTATAAAGATTATTTTCTTATATAAGCTAGAGGTTTTTTTTTTTTTTATAAACTATAGTGTTGAGGAATGCTTTACATAGCATTTGAATTAAATGACAATGCCAGTTTTATTCAAACTATCTTACAAAGATAGCCAAAGAAAACATGTTTGTGCATGACATAACTATTCTAACATTTGTGGTAGTTTATGTGAGGTTGTCTTTAGACATGTCCATCCAACAAGATCAGATTAAACCAATAGTTCTCAACTGAGAGCAGTTTTCTGCATCGAGAAGACATTTGACAGTGTCTGGAGACATTCTGGGTTGTTATAACTGGAGGAAGAATGGTATTGGCCTCTAGTGGGTAGAGGATATGGGTGCTGCTAAACATCCTCCAATAACCAAGAATTACCCATCCCAAGATGTCAGTGGTGCCAGTGTTGAGAAACCATGTATTAACCCCAACAGGTGGTCAATTCAACTCTGGAAGTTTGTCTATTGGCTTTGGAAAGAACTCTGAAGCCAGTTAGACCTTCCATATTTTATACTTCGGAGAGATCACATCTTAGTGCTCTGACTCTGCAATCACATAGACCTGGGTTTGGATAATAAGTAACTTCACCATTTGCTAGCTAGCTTTGCTACTTTAAATAATTAACTTAAACTCTTAGGCTTTTGTTTTCTCATCTATAGAATGGGGACATTAGCGTCCTTCTCATAGGGCTATTGCATGTATCAAAGTAAGTGATTTGGTGCAATGAGATGCTTAGTATAGTGTCTAATGTAGCAATGTCAGAGTACCGGGAGTGCCGTTTCCCTGCCAAAGTAGAGGAGGACTGAGCATTTCTGACTGTCTAGCATCTAACAATGCTAAACATGAATGCTGTCCAGATGCTGGCCCATAAATGATTACTCATGGCTAAGTAAATAAAGTAAGTAAATCTATTTTTCTAAATCTAAATATAATATATAATAGTATATTGTTCTTTATTCTCAGATTATGAATTTCTTACTTCCTAATGGTGTTAAAAGGATCTTTATTTTTTTTCTTTTTAAATTTTTTTTGTTTATTTTACTTTATTTGTTTGGTACCAGAAATTGAATTCAGTGATGCTTAACCTCTAAGCTATATCCCCAATCCTTAAAAATGCCTTTCTTTTATGAAACATTATAATAGTATCTAGTAACTAGCATTTTAAAATGGTCTTAATAATAAAAAGTAAAAAAAAAGGATCAATCTTAAGTTGGCCCCTAATTTTTTAAATATAGACATCCACAGAATTTCAATATATGTAAGCAACCAAACTAGAATTGTCCTACAGTACTACATAAGTCTTTTTGGCAAGGCATTTAAGGATCAGAAGAATCTGGGCAGTTGAAAAACTGCTATAGAAATTTTCTAGAATTGGGCACTGTAGGAGGGCAGAGGCATACACGTGGAAATGCATTTGGTGCATGTGCAGATTTCTAGCCTACTACCTAGCCAGTGTATGCAGTTAGCATGGAAAATGAGATGAACTCTAAGGATGGTCTTGAATGGAGACTTGGGGCTGAATCAGTGGTTGATAGGGTGCCATTACAGTTGACTAAGGAGAGGAAAGACAAGTACATGGCACTAGTTGACATTTATAGAAGGGGTTGAGTGAAAGGAATGGCCTCCATGGAGGGTCAACATGGAGAAAAAAAGAAGAAGCTCTTATGGAAAAAGAGAGAGAGAGAGAGAGAGAGAGAGAGAGAGGTGTCTCTGCTGGGTTAGAGAACACTTTGAAGGTCTGCATTTCTCAAAAGATGGAGTTAAATTTTTTATGCAAAATTTGGCCACCAAGGGCAAGAAAGGTGCTGTAGATTACCTATAAATTTAATATATACATGTAGAAATATAACATGACTAAAACCCAAGGCCATTAATTTCAACCTAATGTTAGCATCCCAAGGGTATATATGCTCATCTTCCATTATTCATCACTATTAAGTTTTGACTAGTTGAATGCTTTACATTTTTTGTTATTTTAATTTTATATACTTATTTATTAATTTTTGTGGTCCTGGGAATTTAATCCAGGAACATATTTCCATTGAGCTATATTCCCAAACTGTTTATTTTTATTTTACATTAAGACAAGGTCTTATTAAGTTGCTGAGGGTCTTGCTAAGTTGCTGGACCTGGCCTTAAATGTGGCAATCCTCCTGTCTCAGCTTCCTAAGTCACTGGGTTTACAGGATTCTATCCTGACTGGCACATTTTTCTTTATTGTAACTATTAGGATGCATGTACTATTTTCTAGAGGCCTAGAATAATGCCTGACACTTCATAGAGATCTATGATATAGTATAATACTTGTTCAATGAATGGATGGATGGATGGATGGATGGAAGAAAATGACCTAGGCCATATGGCAACATGGAGTCTAAAAAAAGGAGGTAAAGGTATGGCAAATAGCTCCACCATCATTACCACTACCACTTTTGCCCACTCTTTCTGGAGCAGTTACCATGCAAAGCACTGTATTAGTAAGTACCTCATATGCATTATCTCCCTGTATTTTCCCAAGAATTGTGACCATGATGCACAGAGTATTACTGAGGCCATGTTACAGAGGGGGAAACAGAAGCATAAAGCCCAGTGATCATGGTCAGTTAAAGATGGAGCCAGGATTTAAATCTTGACCGGAGAATCTGAGTTCTTCATTGCTAAGCCATTCCATGGCTCTGGAAAACTTGTAAGTCAAGGGAGAGTAAGCCATAGCTGAGCCTCAAGTTAAAATTGAAACACCTATTATCCTGCCCTAGAAAGAGACTTTATAAAATGACTTGCAGACCTGAACGAATGCCTCAAGAAACACGATGGTGTAGAGGGAAGCAATGCTATCTAAGCCAATACACGGTTTTCCTCGGGGAAAGGCAGGTCCCTTCCAACTATTGCAGATAATATAACATTTCAGTGTATTTTTTACTTTTTCGCCAGTGTCAGTTATTCATAGATGCTGTTATTATTGGGTGTTGTTTTTGTCTCAGAAAAATACTGCCTAAAACTGCAACAGACCCTGAAGTCACAGTTTTCCCATTTTAACATCATTCTACAAAGTCCCCGTCTCTTCTAAAATAGGAGCAACACTCACTAGTTAAAGCTGGAACTTTCTGTGCAAGGTGCTGTGGAAATGATGAACTAGGCTCAAGTACAAACAAAGGGAAAATTCAGAATCTACCAGATGAAATTGTCTTTCGGGGGGGTTTCTTTTTTCTTTAAGACCAAATAAGTTTGCAGCTGCTTTTTAAAAATGCAATATACAAGTATCTGCAAGTGCTTTATAGCATGTTCACACCTGCAGTGTTTTCTATTTGTTTTAATTATAGCAGAGAATAACAGAAGACAAACTGAAAAGGGGAGGAAAGAAAAGCAAAAAAAAAAAAAAATGGAGGAGGGATGCAGGGAAGACTGGGAAAAGTGTGGCTAAGTGATAAGTAATAAAACCCAAGTGCTTCCCACATCTTGCTCCTTATCAATCTCCAAGCAATTGCTTTAGAAATTGACCACCTGCCAGCTATTCAGAGGCTTAAATGCAGTGGTCTCGGTTCACTTCTTGCGGGCAGCTTTACACATTCCCCAGCCCAGCTGACTTGTTCTCCTTCACTGAATTGCAGGGGAGAAAAAATGGAACATTTTTGGAATAAAATGGTTCACTTTACAAGAAACTTGGTTTCTGCCTCTGGTTTGCTTGTCCTTCCTTTCTTCTTCCAGACAATAGCATTGCAAATCCCTCCAGGTTACTCTGAGTGACTGGGCAGGAGGATGTCCTCCCCCTGAGTTCCTAGAGTACTTCCGGATGCCCTACTCATTTGACCTCTAACGGTGCCCTTTGGCATAGTTTCATATTGTTCTAATTTTCACAGCACAGCTTTCTACCCTTAGCTCAAGGGTGTCATAAATATGAGTCTGCCCTACATTCCTTTGACTAGTTCAGATTGAGGCCCAGTACATCATTTTGTCTAATTTAAGAGTGTTCATAAAGGCTGGGAACTTAAGTGAAAAATACATAATGCCCTCAAGGATAGTTTCAATCTGTAATACATACAGATGTTGTTCATTTATTTATTAATATTATCTGTGTGCATAAGTTTGAAAAAAGTCCCTAACTATGGTTTAGAGAGTAAACAGTGAGCCCAAAAGTCTACTGCATAATTACTCTGCCATTTTCTCAGGTTTGAAATGCTTGTTGTGGACCCCCTTGTGTGTAAAAATGTCACTGATGCATTGAGTATAATAGCAAAAATAAAATTTAAAAACCTACTAAATATCCCTGAGATGGAGAATAAATAAATTAGCCATAGTCATAGCCATACAGGAAAATATTATCCTGAAGTTATAATGAGTGATAGAATACTAAGCCTCTGCAAATAAATTAAAGAGATGTGTATCAATCTGGATTCTCTTCACAAGCAGGTTGAGCAAGAGAACAAAATTAAGGGTTGCAAAAGGATACATAGGAAGATAGCATTTATATAAAGTGTAAAGCAGGCAAAGTAACACAATACAATATTTATGAATGTGTGCATATATCCTCAAAACGTATTTTAAACACAAGTTAATGTTTGACACCAAATTCAGGTTGTGATCACCCGTTGGATGAAGAAGGGAAACAAGCTCTAGGAAGAATGCCCAAGAGGTTTCACTTGGGTTTGAAAATTTCTCTTTCTTAAGCTGGGTGGGTTGGGTTTTTTTTATTTTTTGTATTTTGTCTACTTTTTTTGCATTCATGGTATATTTCATAAATTAAAAACAAATATCTTCCTCATTTTGTTGACTTTGTACAGTTATTGGCTCACAAATCAGTAAACATCTCTTAAATGAGAAATATGATTCAGTTCTCATTATATGACTGCATCTGAATGGTTCACATCTGGTTCCATTATTTGGGTTTATAATGACAACTAATAATCATTTTGAAACTGATATCAGACTAAATACATATGCCCAATTTTAGAACACTCAATCTATGCATATATTAATTTTTAATATAAGATAGTACAGCCATACTAAATGTTTAATTAAATTGAGGCAGATTCCTTGCAAAATTCCTATCAATTATAACTTTTCTCATTATACTTAATAAATTATTTGATCTTCCAAAATTATACACATGCAGATTGTTTTACAAGACTGCCTGTTATGTAAGATGAGGTTCACGTATAAAATCCACCTACCATCTATAATTTTAACATTTTAAAAATTACATTAGTAAGTTTCTCTTTATCGAATATTCATTTTCTATTTTCGCTTTCTACTTCAATGGAGACTTATAGAGTTGCAACTTTGACACTAAAATTTCCATGGCAACAGATATTTTTTTGTCATAAACACAGGCATGATTAAAAGGAAGGCTTTAGTGACAGCAGTTTTCTTCATGATTAAATTAATTAGTTAAAAAACTGGGTTAAGAGGCATAGGAATTTCATTACTAAGAAGTATGTTTTCAACTAGAACTTTGGAAACAATACAAAATTTAATTGCAAGTGAATTGCACTTGCCCCTGTTTGATATTTAAGGTAACATTTATACATTTTGTGTTCAACAGCTTAGAGTGGAACAAATCTAAAACCAGATTCTGTCCAAGGCCAAACAGCCTTGAACCCCTCCCTTTAAATTGTCCATGATGTGAAAACTCAGTATATTTCTAAGTAATTGAGAGATTTCTAAGTAGTTTCATAACTTTCCTAATTTAATTCTCTCCCACAAGATTCGCAAGAATTTCTTGGCCTGATTTCTCATCATTATAAAAGTGATTCAGAATTAATGTAGAGAATTTGTAAAGTATAGAAAGGTACAAAGTAGAAAATTTACCCAGAAGTCCACCAATGTTAACATTTAAATATATTTCCAATATCTAATTATCTAATTATCTAATTAATAATTAATTATCTAATTAACATCTAATTGTCTAATTATCTTCCCCATTATCCAGGAAAAAAACAAACAAACAGTGTTCAAACAATGTTCAGACTCAAGATTTGAAGCAACTATCCACATTCCCTGAGTGTATCATAGAAACTTACTGGCTAGGAAAATGCTCCAGTTGGGAGTGTTTAGACCTGGGGGTTTGGATGAAATGCAGTTAGAATAATCAGGATGTAATTAGATCCAAAGGAATTGTCCAGAATTCTTTTCCCTAGTAATAAAGTATATGGTAATGATCCATAGAAGGGGGAAAAAAATCAAATCTCCATTTCGTCCTTTGGAGACCGGTCATTTAATCTCTCTTTCATAGATACATTAGTGTCTCCCTGACAAACTAAGCTCATTCATTCAAGCCTACATTTGTTCATTTGATACACTTTGTTCATTTAATAGATTTTATTCATTACTCCATTTTTGCTTCTTGGTGAAAATGTTCCTTCTCTCTCTTTTTATTTAAAAAATATTTTCCAAATGCCCACTCTGTGCCAGGGACTGCACACATGAGGAAGGGGTACTCAGGCAGCCCCTTCCTTTGAGAGCTTGCATCCCATTCCCAATCCTGGGCATATGAAATCAGTATATTGAAGAGACAGCTGCACTCCCATGTTCATTGCCTCATTGTTCATGACAGCCAGGATGTAGAATCCACCAAAGTGTCCATCAACTGATGAATAAAGAAAGAACAATGAGGTACATATCGACAATGGAATGCTATTCAGCCCTTAAAAAGCAGAAACTTCTATCACATGTGACAATGTGGGAAGAGGTGGAGGACATTGTTAAGTGAAATAAGCCAGACATAGAAAGACAGCCACCACACAGTCTCACTTGTATGTGGAATCTAAAAAAGTTGAACACGTAGAAGTGAGTAGACTGTTGGTACCAGGATCAGGGAAGGGAGGTGGTAGGAGATAGGTTGGTGAAAGCATACAAAATTTCAGTTTGGCTGGAAGAATAAGTTCAAGAGAAATATTGTGTTCTAGCACTATGGTGACCACAGTTAATCACAATGTATTGTCATTTTGAAAATTGTTCGTAGATTTTAAGTGTTCTCACCACAAAAACAAAGAATGTGAGATAATACATATATTAGTTAGCTTAAATTTGCCATTCCACCATGTATACATGTTTCAAAAAACCATGTCATACATGTTATAATTTTTATTAATATAATTTTTATTCGTTAATTAATTTTTTTTTTAAAGCTCACATTCCACACTCAGCCCAGGCATATCCTTTGCTTAGAGCCTGTCTTCACCATATCTTCTGGTGCCTCCACGAAACACTCATGCTTTTTTCTTATCATGCTTATTGTATATCTGTCCCCTCCTTGAGGTGAGGCAACAAAGTAGGCAGATTTCAAGGAAATAAAAAACTTTTTCTTTCCATTTTGTATAGAACTTTCTCATTAAATTTAGTTTTGCCTTTTTTTGACTACTACTAAAATTGAACAGTTTTCAAATTTTTTACTGGACCATTGCAGTTTTTTTTCCTATTTTAATTCCTTTTCAGGACCTGAGCTCAAATTTTTACTTGTATGATCACCTTTTTCTTATTGATTTCCAAGATCCCTTGATAGCAACGATATTGACCCTTTTTACATATTTTCTGAATTTAAGATTCTTATTTACTTCTTGGTTTTTGTTTATAGTTCAATGGTTCTTATTTTCAACATTGTAGTAGTCAAATCTGGACCATTTAGCTTTTTATAATCAGACATACTCAAAAAGAGAGTCAAAGGTAGCTTAGAAGTATGTATTTAATGCAAGGACAGGATTAAGTGAAAGCAGATAAAAAAAAATTAGGCAAAGAAAACAAATAATGATAGGAAAGTAAGATGGGCCAGGAGTTGCCTTGATTTTATTTTATTTTTTTAAAAAAGATGCCATTGCATGTTTGCACTCATTAAGAGTGGCTGTCTGCTCTCCTGTAGCACATGTTGACAAGTAAATCTAATGTACAAGATCAATGGTGGTGCAAGGGAGAAACTGGGGACATACTTAGAAGATACAATGATATTCCTAATTCTGATGCTAATCCATCCCCTCCAAAAAAGGTTTTCCTCTGAATCCTTATGAGAACACATTGTAAATAAACTGTATCTTTAGCAGCAGCCTACAGGGAAATGCAACACATCTCATAGGTCATTTCAAGAATTGCAGACTAATTTTTCAAGGATTTGTTCTTTGTTTTAACTTTGTGAAACAATGTCCATTTCTGATTAATTATTTTAAAATAATCAGGGAGGCATGTAGCAAAGGAAGGATGTCAAGGAAAAGAATGTTTTGTATTGATCTTAAAAGCAGTTTTATTTTTATATGAAGGAAAACACTTCCCAGTGGCCTTTTACTTAGAGCAATTTCACTGGTCAAAAATACTTTTCAGATATGTTTGGGGTAGCGTGGAAAAACACACCAAACAGCTATTTGTCAAGACTTCAAAGGCTGATACTTTGAACTGCTCAAAGTAAGTTGGTTGATCAGTCCTGACACTGCATTCAGAATGAACACAATATACAACTAGTGTTGCTGCAACCCCTGTAACCACAGAGTTCTGCTTGAAGTGCCAGAAGTCAAATTCAAAGCAGAAGGAAGAGATGATTCTGCAGGAGTTGGGAATAATTGGAAAAACTGGTACATGTTTTTGGATTTCTGATTGAGGGAAAAATAATTTTTTGACATGATAATATTTTTAGCCAATTTGGGATTATAATTTTTATAGAGTAATAGATTCATAAATTTAAAGAGACCAGAGAAGTTTTATTCAGTTTGTTTCTCTATCACAGTTTAAATCCCCTGTAAATTTTCTCCCTCATGAAACAACCAGTCTAAACTTGAATAGCAGAGTAGCATGATGTTTAAGAGAGACAGCTCTGACATGCCACCCACATGAACTTGGGCAAGTTTCTTTTCTAAACTTCAGTTTTCTTGTTTGTAAGTTTGGGACAGATAAAGTGCCTAGTACAGTGGCTGGCATACACTGGAAACTCGGTAGCACTTACCTCTTCTGATCATTAAATTCTTATATTATTACATATGCCTTCCAGGGAAAGTCATTTCTACCTAGAAAAAGCAGAGGGTTTTGTTTTGTTGGTTTTTTTTTTTTTTAAATTTAGTAATGGTAAGAGTTGTCTCCTGGTAATAACAGAATGACTTTTATAGAACTACCATGTGCCAATAACAATTTTGAACTCTGGATCAAAAAACAGTACAAATAATTATAAAATCAGACCTAAAACAATTGTTTAAGGCTGAATATTGATCGTTACATTTAAAAAATACATTTATTTATTTTTTAGTTGTAGTTGGACACAATACCTTTATTTATTTAATTTTATGTGGTGCTGAGGATCGTGAACCCAGGGCCTCATAAGTGCTAGGGGAGCACTCTACTGTTTAGCCACAACCCCAGCTCCAATCATTCCTTTCTTAAAAGTGCTGAAAAAAAAAAAATAAATCAACCTAAAAGTCTAGATGACTTACACTCAGCTTACATTCAACCATATCACTGATTATATTAGGTATAAATGTACCAAAACTTCTAACTAAAAACAGAGATGTTATGTATTTTAAATAGAAGACACTAACATCTTGAAAATAAAAGGAAGAGGTGTATTTTAAAACATGAATACTTCCAGAAATGAAATGAGACATTTTGTAATGACGAAAGCATTAATTCATTAAGATAAGATAATCTTAAGTGTGTTGGTCTAATGATAAAATATTATTTTCTAAACTTCTGTTCAGTAATTCCCTTTGAGGAGATCTTTGTCTTGATTGGGACGATGCTTTGGTAAGTATATTGGAGCAGGTGGTCTCTTGAGCCACAGATATGGGATATTTTTGATAGTTTACAGAAGTAGGTAAAATTATTTGAGATAAGGAGATAGAGTTGCTAGTGTTCCCAGTTTGTTCAGAACTGAGATATTTCTTTGAAAATGTAACTTAACAGTGCGAAAACCAGGACTCCAAAAACTGGGACAGTTTCAGGCAAACCAAGACCATTACTCATCCTGCAAAGAGAAGAATCCATTTGCCTTGGAAATAGAAGAATAAAAGAATAAAGAGAGAAGAAAACAGTGGCTATTGAATATCCAGGGGATATTAAGAGATTGTACAGTGGATGAAATGGCCCCTTCCAGTGATCCTTTGAACCTTAAGAAATATTACTAAACACATAAAAAGATAGTTCTAAAGTGTGTGTCTATGTTTGGGAAGCTAGTGATGAAGTAAAATGGGTTAAAAATAGACAGTATGCATCACTGACATGGTATTTGTGGGGCAAGGACAATGAGAATGTTATCTTTGGGTATTTGTAGAAATGTTGGTATGCTTTGGGACTGTCATAGGCTATGGAATAGAAGATCTGAGTCTAAGACAGTATATTATGGGTGAAAAAGACTTGAGATTATACCAGGATTTTATATTAGTTAAGATCTTTGGATTTGGGACGATAGAAAACCTAACTCTGTCTTACACAATGAAGGGAATTTATATACTGAAATTACTAAAAAATCCAGAGGTAGGGTGGAATTCAGGTTTAATTCACTGCCTAGGTTCAGAGTCATATCTCCACAAGCCTCTCAGCAACCCTCTTCCTATGACATTTCACCTTCAAAGCAGGGTCCCTTCATGGTAGCAACAATGGGACAGCAGTCCTAGGATTCACATTTTTATACAGCATCATGATTAGCAAACTTTTTCTGTAGAAGACCAGATAGAAAATATTTTGGGCTTTGCATCTGCATTGCTCATTTCATTATAGTGTGAAAGCAACCATGGGCAATATATAAACAAAAAAACATGACTGTGTTCTGGGAAGACTTCATCAATTTGCATATTTTAAAATTTGTGTATCATGAAATACTACTCTTTGGAATTTCCTCCAAAGCATTTAAAAATTGTAAAGCCATTCTTAGCTCAAGGTCTAAACAGAATCAGGTGGTGAACCAGATTTGACCCACAAGCCATAGTTTGCTGATCCCTGACTTAAAAGATTGTCTGACCAGAGTTAAAAAAAAGAAAAACAGAACTCTCTCCTTCCTGGCATATTTTCTCTTTTCTCTTCTCCACACTCTCAAGACAACCCCATCCAGTGCCACTTACGTGCCAAAATCCTCAAAGTTTTATCTCTAACCCAGACTGCACCCCTATCACCAGATTCCTTTGGCTGCCTACCTTCTTGACATCTCCATTTCAAGGTATAGTAGCATTTTGAACTTAACACAATCCTAACCTTCCAGGAATTCTGGCTTCCTTAAAAATGGGTCCAGCTCCCAACAGCAGGCAGAGACATATTGTCACTCCCATGGAATTGACTGCAGTGCTGCAAGATGGTGTTTCACTGTTGTTTACATTTCTAACCTGTGTTTGGTGAGACGAGGAAGTAGTCTTATTATTCTTTTTTCCTCCTCTAGGGATGAATAAAACTGAGAAATCAATCAAAAGTGTGACATCAGATTGAAGAATTTTTCAACAGTATCTATGAACCTTTGGAAATGTGGTGAGAAGAAATGGTTGTGATTCAATATACTGCTTCCACAGAAAGTTCCCATTCAGACTTGGATCTTACCCCATTTGATTACTTATGATATATGCAGATACTCCAGATATTGTTTTGAGTTTTTGCTATTATTTACGCTTTTGTAAGTTTCTTTAGTTTGCTTTTATTTTGTCCAACTAATCTATTTTCTTAGTTAATTGCTTCAACTTCCTCATTCTCTCCTGTGTTTTGAAAAGAATAAACATTTGACTAAATTAAAACTACATTCTGATAAATATGAGCATTTAGTCCTTCATTTACTCAGTACATATTTTTTTTAAGCATTGCTGTACACTCGACATCATTTTAGGCTCTGAAGACACAAAGATCCATAAGTCTGCCCAGCCCTTAAGATACTCATAGAACATGAAGGGCAACAGAAAATGTAAACTTACAATTCACAATACAACAGTGTAAATGTTAGAATGAAGCCTAAGAAATGTTTTAGGAAGAGAGGGAAATATTGAGGTTCACAGAGGAGACATTGCAGATTTTACATTAGGAAAAGAAAAAAAGTGAAGGAGGAAAAGAAGGTGAAAAGGAGAATCCCTAGTCCAAAATATCCATAGTTGAGTCACAAGAC
The DNA here is from genome assembly GCF_047511675.1 of Marmota flaviventris. Taxonomy (NCBI): domain Eukaryota; kingdom Metazoa; phylum Chordata; class Mammalia; order Rodentia; family Sciuridae; genus Marmota; species Marmota flaviventris. The sequence goes on along the minus strand of NC_092500.1, from coordinate 23,821,268 downwards.
AATTACTTCCGGAAAGAAATATTGAGAAGATGTATTGGGTAGATGAAATGCCTAATGAGACCATAAATGAGGAGAATTGCTTCTTATAGTGTATGAGAAGATAATTTTTATCAGATAATGAAATTGTTTTCAGTCTTCGGAATGAAAATGAATCCCTTGCTAATGCAGATCATGCTAATAAAGGGAGCGAGAGAGAATGTCGGAATTACACTTGGCTGGTGGTAGGCAGAAGCCAACCTAAATAGTCTAGGGGAAAAATGAAAGATAATGAAGTAATCAAAATAATTGCTTAATAGGGAATGTGAAAGATCTGCAGTGTTAAATTATAAATGTACATTTTCAAGAAAAATGAGGTGACCTTAAGGAACAGATTAGAAACCCAAACTCGTGCCGGGTAGAAGCAAGGCTTTTCATTAGCAGAGCTTAAGATTAATTAAATCTGGGAAGCTCTTTGAAATCCACAAGTGCGAATTACATTAGGATACAATACAACTGGTATATTGGTAACATAATTAATGATTAAAATAGAGCTCTTTATTAAATGTGTTCTGGCATGGTTCATGTGACAGCTGAGGAATGAAGAGGACAAAAGGGTGTTACTTAAAATCAGAATCGACCTTAGCAGCACCTGCCTTCAAAAGTTTGTGTATGGGGAGGTAGTTTAATAGAAAAATACATGTAATGTTTGTTTCCCGCTTTGAGGTTGCCTAGAGACCCACCCCAAGCATGATGGGACATGTTGTGCCCCACCACCAACCTGTCTAGGGAGCTAGGGAGGCAGGTGGAGGGGAGCAGCGTCTCTATTATCCCATCTCTGAGTCTTTTGTTTCAGCTGAATGATTTCAGAGGCTGGTAGGAGAGAAAAGTTGAAATTCCAAAGCTGCTGACAGTTTTTTGTGCTGCTCAAGAGTGTAGCATTGGAGAATATGGTCCCTTGTTGACAGAATACATGAAGTATAGGTAAATGAAAGCCATGAGCAAGCAGGAGACAGTGGCCCACACTGTTTTACAGTCACAGAAAAGGGAAATTAATTTCTTGGAGAGACCATGAAAAGGAGAAATGGGAAAAGGAAGAACACGGAGGGGAAGAGGGTGAGAAGAAACAGACACAAGACCCTTCCTCTGCCATACACTTGTCTCTCCTATGATTGACAGACATAAGCAGGGGAAATCAAGAAAAAGTGTCCACATCTAGAGTGAGTCAGAGAAGAGACTGAGAAAAGATGATGTATAACCTGGACTGATTCAGAACACAGGAGCTCTGAATATAAAAATGCTAAAAACTTTCCAGTCCCAGGATGTCAGAGTTACGCAGGGCATGTGTCAGCAGAAACCAACCTGCATGCTCTCGCGGGGAAGGGAAGGTAACAGGAATCCTGCTCTTCTGGATGAAATTACATCCATGTTTACTCTTCACTGAGCATGTAGCTCCCCCACTATTGCATACTAAAACATGTTTTTATAATTTTAGCTTACTTAGCTGTTACTTTGTGGCTTGACGGTTTTAAATTTGAGTTTGGTTTATGCCATACAAACTTCAGACCATTTAAAGACGCTGCTTTCAGTTACATTTTTAAAATACCTGTGAATTCTACAGAACCAGTGCCTGTCTAGGGAGGTAGGAAGGCAGGTGAAGGGGAGCAGCTTCTCTGTTATCCCATCTGAGTCTTTTGTTTCAGCTGAATGACTCCAGAGACTGGTAGAAGAAAAAGGTTGGAATTCCAAATTGCCTTATAGAAATACAACTTTGAAAAATTCAATTCCAAAAACTTCTTGCAGAAAACAGGAATAGCCACATATATGATTTTTAATTTGTTTTTTTTAATAACTTTATTTTATTTATTTATATTTGGTGCTGAGGATCAAACCCAGGGCTTTGCATGTACGAAACGAGTGCTCTACTGCTGAGCCATTACCCCAGCCCCTATTTTTTTTTTTAATGAAACAAAAAGTTCTACTCTGACAACAGGGATAGAATTTGTACAGATATTTCATTTGTTTAAATTATTTTCCTCATTATTCCCCTGTCCCTTGAATACTCAAAAGATGAGGTTTATATCCTGGCAATTCACTCTAGAAGCTCCCTTTGGACAAGCTGTGTTGAATCTCCCTTTCTTTCTGTGGGTATTTTCTTACCAGGATCCTCATATTGTTTTCTAGTTCCTCTCAATATATGAACAAGTCCCATTTGGGGAGTTGAGATTCACTTTCAAGTATTCTAAAACCCAATAAATCAGAATTTAGAAATTGCATCCAACTCAAAAGATTTTTCTCTCCCTCTCTTCCAAAGAAGCCTGTACCCTGCAGTGAGGAAAAGGACAAAGCCCGTTTTCTCAGTTCTTATTTCATCCTGCCACATCTGACTTTCTCTGTGTTGTGGTTTATATGTGGTGTCCCCCAAAAGCTCGCATCAGACAATGCAAGAAGGTTCAGAGAAGTAATAATTAGGTTGCAGCCTTAGACTAATCAGTGAATTGGTCCTGATGTGATTAGCTGAGTGGTAACTGGAGGGGGAGGGCTGGAGGAAGTGGTTCACTGGGTGGGGGTGTGTCTGTGGGGTATATATTTTGTATCTGGTGAGTGGAGTATCTCTCTGCTTTCTGATCATCACGTGAGCTGCTTCCCTCTGCCACACTTTTCTGCCATGATGTTCTGCCTCATCTGGAGCCCTGAGGAATGGAGCGGGCCTTCTCTGGACTAAGATCTCTGACACTGTGAGCCCTCTAATAAACTTTTCCTCCTTTACAGTTGTTCTGGTGGGCTCCTTTAGTCACAGCAATGAAAAAGCAAACTAAAACACTCTGGCTTGTATTTGTGGAGCTCAAGAGGAAGATTGGTGAGATAATAAGGGTAGAAATCTCCTGTAACTCATGTCCTTATAATTTGCCTGTGTTCTCTGAGTGGCAGCTCCCAAAACGTGGATCCCTTAGATGCCCTCACACTGACTTCTGTCACACTCCGGGGTACTCACCAACCAATGAGAAACAAAAGCTAGGTGGGATCAGAACAATTGGATTCCACTTTTCCATTTCTCCTATTCTGAAGCACTGATTACCTGTACTGCCACCCTGAGAAGTCCTCAATACCCAACATTTTCTGAGAAAACTTGTGCTTCTTTGAGGCACATCATGAGGCTGAGGACAGTGTGGTAATACATTTGAAATTCTTTCTTGCTTCATTCAGTTTTATATATTTTTTTCACACTTGCTTGCCCTTGGATTATATATGCCTGACCCTTCCATAAAGAATCATCACTGATTTCTTGCCTTAGGCTTTGTTGTCTAGGAAACCTGAGCTAAGACAACTTTTAAACTAATACTGGATAGAGAAATAAGAAATTGCCTGGCGAGCATGGAGGATAATATTCTAGATTTAAAGAATTGTATACTTGGAGACCTAAGGCAAAATTGGAATTTAGCTTTTAATCTTAGTCTGTTCCGGCTGCTGTAACAAAATGCCATAAACTGGATGTCTTATAAATAACAGAAATTTATTGTTCACAGTTCTGGAGGTTGGGAAGTCCAAGATCAAGGCACTTGCAAATCAACATCTGGCAAAGGCCTCTTTCCTGGTTTTAGCTGTGTGGAAGGGACTTAGTATTCTCTGGAGTCTCTTTTTTTTAAGGATACTCTTTCCAATCATGTGGCTTTATCCTCAATACCGAGTCACCTTCTAAGAGCCCCACTTCCTAGTACCATAATCTTGGGGGTTAGGACTTCAACATAAGCGCCTTAGACAGACATAATCACTCAGTCCATTGCACTGGAGTTCTCAAGACATGGCTCTGTTGGGGAGCGAGTCTGGAGTGGTGGTGTAGGGTTTGTGAAAGAAGAGGCTAGACGGGTGCATCTTTTCACTAAAGTATGCAGTTGGCCTCTGTAAGGAAGGGGGTAAAACCACAGAAGAATTTGAAGCCAAGGAATGACAAAGACAGACATGCATTTCAGACCACTCTGTCTGCAATGGGGAGCTGGATTGAAAGTGAGCAGAAACAATGGAACAATCTTTGCCCATGTTCACTAGGGTGTGGTACTGGCATTCATTTTGTGATAGAATGAAAGTAGTTTATCATATATCATCAATACATTATATTAAAATACCATTATTAAAATTGGCCTTTTAATTAAATAGTCCAATTGTTTCTTCTTATTACAACACAAACACAAGTATACCAATGCTCTTTAAGTTACGATATGAAAGGCCACAATGAAGGGCTAATTTTGATGTGTTGAGTAAAAATTATAGGATGATTCTAAGGATGTAGCTCTAGCTCAGTGGCAGAACACTTGTCTTAATGTGTGAGGCCCTGAGTTCAATCCATAGTACAACAAGAAAGAAAAAAAGGAGAGAAATGAAATTATACAGTTACAGGGACTGTTTTTTTTTTTTTTTTAAATTTTTAGACTAAGCTATTATCCTAGACCCTATCAGACTAGATTAAAAATCAAAATGGAATCATTCAGGCTAAAGTTACCAAATCAGAGAAATGAGAGATAATAGCCAAATTTCCCATGTAGGCTAGTTTCAGTCAGCATAATAAGGAAGTTCACTCTGATTTATTTCTTTTACAAAAGAAGTGACCTAGAGCTGGCTCCCTGTCCCTTCCTTATAAGAAAAGTCACTTAGAAATTACCCAACTGCTTTTTGTTCTTTGTTTCTCCTTTTCTTTTACCCACTTTCGGTCTACAAAACCAAGCTCTTCTGTTCATCCTATCTGAATAGTAATTCTATTTTATGGAATGAAGTATTTTCTAATTCTAGAATAAAAATTGAAGTCAAATAAGATCTTTAAATTATTTTAATTTCTGTGCATTGGCAGGTATTAATATTTAAATGGAATTTATTGGAAGCCTTTCTAACTTTATAGAGTATATAGAAAAATTATCCAAAACTTGGAAATAGGCAAATGGATTACTGGGTTTATTGATGGATTCCTTTCAGTTTATTAGTGGGCATTGTCTATCTTGCCTAAGTGGGAGGGAATGTTAGGTTTTCTAGAGAAATAGTATGAGCAGGATGCATGTGTTGGCTGTCTGGGGACCTAAGGAAGAGAAGAATATTGCAGCTCAAACTTTTGAGCAGTGTGGAGGCAAAATTGGCTCTTCCTATGGGGACCTCATTTTTTTTCTCTTAAAGACCTTCAGCTGATTGGAAAAAGCACACCTTATCATGGAGGGTAAGCTGCTTTATTCAAAGTCTACTTCAAATCATCTATCAATTACTTTCACGCCAATATCTAGACTGGTGATTTACCATGGCCTAGTCAAGTTGACACATAAAAATGATGATCACAGGGGCATGGTCTAATTCTCTAACAACCTTTGTTTGACATTCAGTTTACTATTGATTAGGAAGTCTTACATCTCTTTAAGAATAGAGGTTATCTTGTAAAAAAAAAAAACTGATATCAAAATGGTCTTGTTCTATAATAATATAACAAAAATTGCCCCAAATATTGTAAGTGACAAGACCATGACTCAAAAGTGTTCACTTATTGTCTTATAGGATGCCAATCAGTTGTATGTCTAACCTACCTATCTTATTTGAACACTTTATAAAATGCTCTTTCAAAAAATCTGAGCATCTTGCAGGTTCCTTCTTTAATTAATAAGTTAAATAAATCCTTTGACTCATATTTCATATTTATTTTATATTTTTAAAAGTCTCATGCTTTGTACTTTTTAAAAATTATGCTTTTACAGGGAATAAACACATACTATGCAATATAGAAAAGAATGACAATGATTATTCAATGTGTGGTGCATTTATTTACTTTAATCGTGCTACAAATGGGAGTTGAAAGAACATCATTTTGCTTTCTTCATGGTCCCTGATGAAAATGGATCTAGGACATGTACCATAAATTTCCTAACTCTAGCTTCTCTCTTACTCATTCCCTTCTTTGAGGACTCTTACCAAACCTGTTTTAGATCTTTTCATTTATTCCATTTCTTAATCTTTTCCATCCTTTCTCCTTCAGGATACATTCTGTAAAGAGCCTTCAGGTTTATCTTTTTGTTTGATAATTTTCATTTTGACTCTGTCAATACTGCTGTTTAAACCACCCATGGAATTTTAAATTTCAAAGGTTATATTTAATTTCTACTTGGTTCTTATGAAAGCTCCCTATTCTTTTCTCACAGTATCTTATTTTATGATACTGATTATTTTATGTTGCTATTTATTTTAAGCATGTGTATTTCCCTTTCTCTGTAATATTGTGGTACTTTCAGGCATGATTGGGGTACTGATCCTGCTTATTTAAGTTATGTCTGTCAATCCAATTTATGCTGGATTCATTCATATTCTCTCTCTCCCCCTCCCCCCCTTTCTCTGTGTGTGTGTGTGTGTGTGTGTGTGTGTGTTTACTTGGATTGTCATTTTGAGCATTGTTATATCAGAATTTTTTGGCCTAGGTTGAGGTTGGGTCTTTCCAGAGGGGATTTTACATTTGCCAGGAACCTCTCCCTGGGAGCAATTATTTTGATAATTCCTCAGTTTGGTAGAACCCGACCCTGCAAATGATAAAGGGCAGAGCCATGGTAACAAATTCTCAGGGGAGACTTTTTACCTAGAGCCCAAGGGCAATTAGAAAAGAGTCCTTCTTTTTAACCTGTGCTAATGAGCAGTTTTCTTTCAGTCTAATATTTTATGAAGGATTAAGTCTATATTAGTTTTCTATTGCTGTTGTAATAATATTACCAGAAACTACTGGAAATTGAAGCAACACTAGTTTGAGAGAAAGAAAGGGAAATGGAAAGGGAAAAGGAAGGGAAGTGAAGGAAGAAAGAAGCCAGGAAGCAAACAGGGAGGCAGGAAAGGAAGGAGGAAGGAGGGAGAGAGACCAATCCACAGAGAAAAGAAAAAGCAAAGCAACACAACAATATTATCTTAGTTCTCTGGGTCAGAAGTCTGAAACATGTCCCATTGGGCTAAAATCAAGGTACCTACAGGCCTGGTTTCTTCAGGAGGCTCTGGTGGAGAAACCATTTCTTGAAATTTCCTAACTTCCCACATTGCTTCACTGGTAGCCCACCTTCAAAACCAGTAGTGGTGGGTGAAGTCTCTCTCACATCTCCCGACTCTGACCCCTTCTGCCTTCCTCTTCCATTTTAGGAGGGGGGTCTCCTACATAAGACATGAGGCCACAGGAATGATCTATGACAATCTTCTTCTTTGGTCAACTGATTGGCAACTGTAATTTCAGCTGCAACCTTGTTTTCTGCTTGTCCAGTGTGGTAACACAGTAACAGGTTTCAGGCAGGAGGATGTGGATATCCTTGGGGAGCCATTGTTCTGCCCACCACAGTCTTCCCAGGGTCTAAGCTTTATGTAAGGACCTCATAACTCCCAACTTGTAACCCTTTGTAGCCCCAGGCCTCCAGGCCTTAAAATCTGTGCCCTTAGGTTAACAAAACCAAAAGCTTCACCCAGTGAAGTTGCAGTACTAGCTCATATGCTCTTTTCTTTGGATTGGGGATTTCTTATTCTTTCTTACAAGTTCAGCTATAATTTAAAGATTTTCCAAGGTCATATGTTAATGGTATTAGGAGGTGTGTCCTTTGGGAGATGATTGGGTCATAGTCTTCCCCGGTCCTTGTCCCCAATGCCAATCCAATAAAAAAGACACGGTTTTGAGAAAAAAGAGAAAAGGAGGTTTATTGCTTTGCTAGCAAAGTAGAAACACTGGGGATTCCTGTCCCAAAGGCCGTGATTCTGCCCATCAGCAGAAACAGGGGGCTTTTATAGAATTGATTCAGAGAAAATGAGATTAGGGAAGAGAGATTAGGAAGGAGAAGATGAAGGAGGAGAAGATTAGGGAAAAGAAGATCAGGGAGAAGAAGTTTGGGAAAAAAGAAAAAAACATGTAAGTTTCAAAGCCTCAAGGCATATAGTCAAAGCACCAAGTGAACCCCTGTTAGAACCCTGGGATATCATAGGAATGATTTTTTTTTTTTTTTTAAGCAAACTCTCTCTGGCTCTCTTGCCATGTGATGCCTTGTGATATGTTAAAAAGCACCAAGAACGCTCTCACCAGATGCCATGCAGATACTTGGATTGCCAAGCCTCCAGAACCATGAGCTAAATAAGCCTCTTTGCTTTATAAATTACTCAAGCTGTGGGATACAGTCTTAGCAGCAAAAAATTAGATGAAGACGACCATGTTGCCCTAGAGTACTGCAGTTACTCCACCCGTTAAAAACAATCAGTAGGTAACAGAGACTTTACTCTTCCTAACATTTATGTAGTAATTCTGAGGAGTAGGCTGGTCTGGCCAAACATTATTTTTAATACTTATTAGAATTATGGGAGTCAAACTGCCTCTAGAATCTGGCCAAAATAGGTAAAATAGTTATGAACATAATTCTATTTTACAATGTAGAGAATACTAATTTAACTTAGTCCTGTTTTGAATCATCTGTTTCCAATTTCTTTTATTCATTCATTCAATATATATTTATGAAGTATCTTTTATGTGTTAGCTCCAGTAGAGTGTACAAGCTAAATAAGACATTTGACCTGTCAGCAAGAAATTTGGAGTTTAATAAAGAACAAACTGAATTTATAGTCTAACAGAAAAAGAGTTTTTAGAAAATAAACCCTTTGACTGAATGGAAATCTTGTGTATATTTATGTGTATACGTTTGGGTATGCACACCCATCTGTTTATCATCCAGGTGGGAAGAGGATGTTGCAGTTATTTTTTAAACTTAGTGAAGTTTAACACACAAACAGAACATTTCATAAATCCAAAGTGTACAGCTTAATGAATTTATTGAAATCAAATCTGCCTGGTAACCAGCATTCAGATTAAAAACAGAATTTTACTAACACCCGAGAAGCACTTTCATGGTCTATACTTTGGCAAGGAAGGGAATAATATCAAATACTTTGCAATCTGCTTGATAACATACCTTCCTACATCATGAGATACCCTCAGACCATTATTACTCAGTCTTCAAAAATGGTTTCTCTGAGACAACTCTCCTATGTCCATAAGCTGAAATTAGTGATGAAAGTCCAGGTGAACCAAAGCAAAAAAATGCCAGTCATCAAATTAACAGCCAGAAAGCATTTTTTTTTTCCTTCATAAAAGGTACATCTAGGGCTGGGGTTGTGATTTGAAGGTAGAGTGCTTGCCTAGCATGCATGAGGCACTGGGTTTGATCCTCATCACCACATAAAAATAAAATAAAGATATTGTTTTCACCTACAACTAAAAAATAAATTTTAAAAAAAGGTTTGTCTAGTTCTGTGGAAGTTAAAGAGAAAAAAATCCATCAAGTGAAGGATTGTCCCTTCTAATGTAGTTTCCAAGCTTTTCTCAAGATTAAAACGAGATCAGCTGTTTTTATTCAAATACACCCTTTATTACAGGAAGTATGTACCAAACCAGCTGAACACCATAACCTCAGAGTGTTGCATCAGAGCTGTGGCAAGTTATTAGAAAATAAGGGATATAGAGCATCTCTCACTCTGTGTTCAAAAAAAAAAACAGGACAGCTGTCTGACCCAAAGGTCTACCTCCATGGATACAGGCAGACAAAGCTTTCTCCATTGCATAAGTACAGAGATATGGGGTTTAAGATTCCTTGAATGCTAATAGCATTCAGAAACTATAAGAAATGCAAAAAGTCATTTTGGGGGTGGAATCTTCCTTTAATCTTTTGAAAAGCTTCATCACAGTTAAAAAAAAAAAGAGCAAAAAGCAAGAGAGGATCTGCAGTAGACAAAGAATTCAGGTTGGGACTTCTTAGGTCATCTATTTGAGGTTGTTTTTCTGTAGAATTGAGAAAGAGTGAATCACAGTCTTTGCACTGCAAATTTCAATAAAGTCTCTCTTGTTTCATGACTTTTTTCAAAGAACTTGAAACCTATTTTCAAATAAACAAAGCTAGTAGCTCTTTTAAGCTTTTTAGAAACCATGCTTTTATCCTATTTTCCACAACTATAGCAACCACAGCTTGGGACATGGTAAGTGTTTAAGATTTAGCCACTGAATGAATGAGTGTATGAAACTTTATCCTAAAAAATGATGAGGGGCCAGTGAAGCATGTTCAGAAGAGGAGTGACATGGTGACATTTCATTTTTATAGATCTGTCTGGCAATGTTATGGTTTAGATATGAGGTGTTCTCCCAGAACTTCAGTGTTAATACAGGAATGTTTGGAGGTGAAATGATTGGATTGTGAGAGCTGTAACCTAATCAGTCCATCTTAGTTTGAATGGACCCACTGGGTGATCACTGTAGGCAGGTGGAACAGGGCTGAATTGGGTGGGTCACTGGGGGTGTGACCTGGAAGATTGCTTCTTTCCTATAGCCCTTCTTTTTCTGGCTCTGCTTCCTGGCCACCAAGAGGTGAGCAGCTCTCCTCTGCCACATCCTTCTGCCATGATTTTTCTACCTCACTTGGACCCAGAGCAATGGAGCCAGCCATCTATGGACTGAGACCTCTGATGCCACGAGCGCCAAATAAACTTTTTCTCCACGAAGTTGTTCTTGTCGAGTATTTTGGTCACAGAGAAGCAAAAGTTAACTAAAACACAATAATATGGAGCACAGATTGGGACAAACATGGAGGGAAGAAGATTCACTGGGAGAGAACACTGAAATCCCAGACTAGAATAAATGATAGTCTGAACTAAGGGAAGGTATGTTAGGGCAGAAGGTAGGAATTAATTTGAAGGATACTTGGAAAGTAAAACCGATATGGTTTTATCTAATTGATGGACTAGGAGAGGAGGCCCCTGACCATAATTATTAGGATTCTGGTTCGGTCTTTTGGATGGGTGCTGGATCAACTGGTTGCTATATAGAATACAGTAAGGTGTAGTGGGAAGAGCAGACTTGGTGTTAAAAACAGTGTTTACTGTAACCCTTTTGGATTTGAGATTCCCATGGGATGTCTGATTTAGAGCCAATAGAGTAGAAATAGTTATTAAAGCCATAGATTTTTTTATTGGTTGCTCAAAACATTACAATGATAAAGCCATAGATTTTAATGATTTTTTTTTCATAGGAAGAAAGGCATTACCATGAAAATCCAGAAGGCTGAAGGCATAACAATCAGGACAATAGAGATTTAGAGGTCAAGCAGAGAGCAAGAAGACTGTAACCCAGGAACAGAACTGATCTCAAAATGGCTCTGGTTATTCATTCTAGAATACCTGAAAGTCAAGATAGCTAGGGTCAGGAAAACTTGCACCCATATTCCCAAAAAGAGAATGAACCCAAGTCTTTATTTACTGAACAGGAGGAACTGTGGCATCAACAGGCCCTAACCTTTCCAGATACTGAGTTGGTAGGTAGCCTGCCTTTATTAATCAAATATATGAATTAAGAGGTATCCCTAAAAGCAGCACATTAAGATAGATTTTCTTTTCCTTAATGGCAATTTAGCTTTGTTTTGGGTGTGAGATAAGCTTATAAAGAAAACTGATTATAAAAATAAATAAAAACAGAACATTTTCCAGGGTGTTCATGTTGGGAAGCTGTGCAGTTGTCCCAGTGGAGATGCTACTGAATGAAACATTCTTAAAACTTCTCTTTTGAAATTGCCTCAGAGTTTGAAAGGGTAAAAACCCACATCTTTTAAGGATAAATCTGAATTTTTAAAACAACCCAAGTTATCATTTGGAGTAAAGCTTGGTTAAAAAGATGAGTAATAGGAATAGCAATTATCTCATTATTAACTATTTTGCATTGAGTACTTGTTGATATGATAATATTTTGGACATAACAGGTTAAATATATTTTAAAAATTATTTTCACTTGTTTCTTTTACTTTTTTAATGTGGCTGCTAGAACATTTAAAATACATTTGTTGTTCATATTATGTCACTATTGAACAGTGTTAGCATATATAGTTCTACTTACATGTGTGATTTAGCTATAAAGAATATCTGGAAAATAATTTTAATATTCACCTTTGCAAAATAAACCATGCTTGTCTACAGAGCAGAATATTATGTGGACAAAAGGGGGAATGAGGCCAATGTGTACTAAGATGAGGAGCACTTGACTGTATATTGTTCAGCGAAAAAATAGAGCAGAGAACAGATGCAGAGTAAGTGAATGTGTTCAATGTATAAGGAGCAGACTTTGAATGCATTATGTAAAAATTGTACTTATATACAGAATATTCCTGGAAGGAGGCACAAGAAATTATGCTTAGCTGCTGTCCTAGAGAGAGGAAATTGTGAGTCACGAGCAGGGATGGGCAAAGATTTATTTTTAATTTGACCTTTTTGTACTGATTAAATGTTTTACAACATATATTCATAACCTATTCAGGAAAAGAAAGCTCCTTACAGTTTTGATTATTTGAAAAGAAAATAGCCTTCAAAAAGAATTTCCCAGGGTAAGTTAGGAGGCTATAATAATTTGTTTCTTTTTTCTTTTCCGGAAGTGGAGGTGGGGGACTGATGTATATAAACCATGGTGACCCACACATAGTAAGCTTCTAGGAAATAGTTGTTCATTCCTTCTGATAGCTCAGATGTCATAATGGTATCTTTACATGTTTCAGGGACATCTTAGGGGTCACTATCATGTTATGGCTTTAGAGATAGAAAATGCAAATAGGATGTACCTGCATGGATCCTGTGACCTTCCCTAGAAGTCAGTTATTTCCCCCCAATAAATCCTAGAAATTTGCTTGTTTATTTTTCTATCTTTTTATCAGAATGGAAGACAGTTTGCATAATACATAACTTCCTAGTCAGTATAATATTTATAGACTATCGTCAATTTTTATTACTACACTAGAGACTAAAGCAAAGTTTTCCAGTTATTATGTCCTCTGTGCTGAAATCTTCACTCTTCTGTCAGTCTCTTGATCTTTGGCAGTTAAAACTCTTTTTTATTTCTATATCAGAAACTCTATGTGGCTCCCTAACCTCTTTGTCTACTTCTATCACCTCCTCTCACTTTCATGAAGTTTGTTGATTGATTGCTTCTTATGGGGTATGTCTGGCTTTCTAGCCCTTTGTCTAAATTTAAAACACTACAGCCATCCTTCAGAAAATATACAGTGCTCAATCAATTGCATTTGCTCATAAAATCTCTTTTGTTTTTTGGAACAAAAGTCTCTTGATTCTGACTCCTTATTTCCATTCCCATTGCCTCTGCCTTAGTCCAGCCCCTCTTCATCTTGTCTGGAATATGTCAATTAGCTCTTAACCAGTCTGCATGTTTTTAGACTCCCCACTGGCAATCCATTTTCCACTTTACAGCTAAATTCTAAAAACAGATTCTAAAAAACAGACTCATGCATGCATTCATTCATTCATCAAGCATTCATTAAATATCTCCCTTGTGTCAGACATCATGCTGGGAACTAGGGACACAAAGCCTTATTTTTCATAGGCAGGCTCTATGTTCTTGTAACCTGAAGTCCAGTGCAAGAGGCCTGTGAGTAGGCAGACTCGTAATTTCAAATCCATCAGGATGGGGATACAGTGGAAAACTTAGGATGCTGTGGCAGCACTCAGTAGGGAAGGGAATTTTCTCAGATCCTTACCCTCTGATCAATTGGACAGAGCCAGGTAAAGAGGCAGGAGAAGATGTAAGGAGAGACAATGGAAAGGCAATTCTAGACAGCATGGTGCATGGCATCTATAATCAGGAAGGCTGGCCCAGTAGTGTCCAGAGAAGATTTGGAAAAGTCAGCACAAGGTGGTGATGGGCATCAGGGCCCTGCAAGGGAATTTGGACTTTATTCTGAAGGCAAAGGCTTTAAGAAGGGCAGTCATGTGATCAGACTTTCATTTTTGTGACAAATATGTTAGGAGTTTTGAGGATAGTAACAGGAATGAAAGCCTGAAAACTGTAAAGAAAATTAGGAGGAAGTTGTTTCAACAATCCAATGAAACATAGAGAATTATCCAAATCAAAATAACAACAATAGCAAGTGGAGAAGTGGACTGATTGGGAAATAATCCGCAATAGAATTGATGGGGTCCAGAGATTGGTTTTGTGTGGGAAGGAAGTGGGAAATTAAATAACTGACTTGCATATATCTGATTTGAGTACTGGGAATGCCATGAGGAGCTATGGAAGGGAAGATGTTTGGGCATAGAGAAGATGCATTCAGATGAGAGATTTGGACTGAAGACATTCACACATTTGTTTGCTCATTCAACAAATAGGTGTTGAGTCCACTCTATGATAGGCACTGTTCTAAGCACTGGGGATACAGTGGAAAACAAACGGAACAGAAAAACTGTTTTTGTGGCACTTTCATTTCAGTGACGAAACTAAGCAAATACAAACAGCAAATCAATGTAGAATGTCAAGCAGGTATGTGCTTTGAAGATAAAGAAATGACAGTGCGATGGAATACAGTGGACATATTAGATAGGTAGTCCAGGGAAAATTATCTTTGAAGAGGCGATATTTCAGCACAAACCTGGATGAAATGCCACAGGGAGACACAGGAAGAACCATGCAAGGAAGAACCATGGGGAACAGCAGGCTGCCTAAATTATGGGTCGGTAGAAGCTGTATAGGGAAGAGGGAAAGAGGAAAGGAATGCAGATGTCCACTTAATAGGACCTCTGACCGTACCTGTAAACTATCACAGAAGACCCTGTTATCTGTGTTTTCATTTTCCACACTTTCAGTTACCTGTGGTCAGCTGTGGTCTGAAAATATTAAGTGGAAAATTCCAGAAATGAATATATTTTAAATTTTGAATAGCATGATGAAATCTTGTTTTGTACTGCTCCATCCTGACCTGGGGCATGAATCATCCCTGTGTTCAGTGTATCCACACTGTATATGCCACCCACTGGTTAGTCTCTTAATAGTTGTCTCAGTTACCAGACTGGATATTATAGTATCACAGTATTTCTGTTCAAGCAATTCTTGTTTTACTTAGTAATTGTCCCTGTGCACGAGAGTTGTGAGGCTAGCGATGTGAATATGCCAAAGAGAAGCCGTTCTTAAAGTGTTTAAGGATCGTTTCACGTTATCAAGATGGGTGAGTATAATACAAGAAAATATTTTGAGAGAGGAAAAGACGACATCCATATAACTTTTATTATAGTATGTTGTTACATCTGTTCTATTTTATTATTGTTATTAATCTTTTATGGTGCTTAATTTATAAATTCAGTTTTATTTTATGTACAAAAGTATACAGAAAACCAGACTAAATGGTTGATACTATGTACAGTTTCAGACATCCACTGGGGGTGTGTTAGTCCACTTCTTGTCAATTTGATCAAATACTCAACAAGAATAACTTGGAGGTGGAAACGTTTATTTTGGGCTCGCAGTTCTGAGGCTCAGGTCATGGTTGGACAACTCCATTGCTCTGAGCTCAATGTAAGGCAGAAAATCATTCTGGAAGGGTGTGGTGGAGGAAGGCTACTCAGCTCATAGCAGTCAGGAAGGAGGGAGAGAGAGAGAGAGAGAGAGAGAGAGAGAGAGAGAGAGAGAATGCATATGGAGATATGGAGCCAGGAACAAAATATATAATCCCCAAGGGCTCACTCCCAGTGACCTACTTCCTCCAGCCACACCCTACCTGTTTATAGCTGCCATATAATACATTAGTCTTTTCTAATTATAAATCCACTAAAGGGATTAATCCACTAATTACAGCTCTCATTATCTAATCATTTTACCTCTGGGCATTCCTGCATTGTTTCACACAGAAGCTTTTGTTGAATACCTCCTGTCTAAACCTTAACAAGGTATCTTGAAATGAATCTCTTGCAGGTGAGGGGTGGGTAGAACGTGGGGGAGGCTACTATATTTCTTGAGTACATGTCATTTCTGGATTCCTTTTGATTTCACATGATCTGCAAATAAAGTCTTCCTTCTTCCTTTCCATTCTGTATGCTTTTTATTTTCTTCTTGTTGTCTTATTGCACTGCCTGAGACCTCCAGAAGAATTTAAAATAGTTGTTCATCTTGGTGACTGCGGTACCCATCTACCAGCACCTTAGAAGTTTCACAAATGTGTGTTGATAGAACAATGATGACAACATGACAGAGCATAGGAAAAATGTGCCTGTGGGGAAGTGGTAAGTGGGCGTGGGTGTGTAGGAGTGATTGACTGCTTTTAAAAAAACACTGGTATATTTTTAAGCCCTGTAGTTTTATGTACTTCTCTGTAATGTCCTATGGCATTTATCTTCATCTCTCTGATGACAGGCTATTTTTTTTCCCTCCAATTTTAGGCTTTACTCCTAAAGAAGGCGGAGTCAGTTCTTTCAGAACCCTCCTCCACCCAACTACACACACATGCACACTTCCTATCTCCCTGTCAACCCAGGATAACTGTATCATAATTTTGATTAAATTAATATTGCATGTGCACATTTTTATGACTAGATGAATATTATTTATAGAGACACATTGTTTTAGTTAGCTTTTTTGTCCAGTGACCAAAAGACCTGATGAGAATGATTAGAGGAGGAAAAGTTTATTTGGGGCTCATAGTTTCAGAGGTTCAGTTCATGATTGGCTGACTCCATCTCTCTGGGCCCAAGGTGAGGCAGCACATCATGACAGAAGGACATGGCAGAGAAAAGCCCCTAAGGACAGACAGTAGGAAGCAGAAAACTCTACTCTTTAGGGACAAAAGGTAAGCCTCAAAGCCATGCTCCCAGTGACTCACCTCCCCGCATACCCTACTTGCCTACAGTTACCACCCAGTTAATCCATGTCTATGGATTAATCTAGTGATAAGGCTAAGGCTCTCATAACCTGATCATCTCACCTCCAAACTTTCTTGATTGTTTTACACATGAACTTTGTGGGACACCACATATCCAAACCATAATAAGTATGTAGTAAATTATGATTTCCATTTTTTTCCTATTCACAGGACTTTTTATTTCTCTGGTGTTGGTTTTTGCTTAGTTGTTGTTTGGTTATTTGACTGGTTTTCTATGGATTCAGTCATGAATTAAGCCCTACCCTTCTCTTCCGCAGTTTTGTAAACCTCTTTTCAATATAATTAAACATTCAAGATATGTGTGTGTGTGTGTGTGTGTGTGTGTATTTCTCTTGACTGTATCTCTGTGGAATCCTTGGATCTGCTACATGGACCAGTTGCTCTTTAGGCCCAATGCTCACCTGTTAGACTGAGATTTTCCTTTGCCAATATCAATCACATTCGCATCACCATCATTGTTTCCTTGACTCCTTTGTAGTCCATCCTTTCCATAACACCCAGGCACTCAGCAAGAAAGCTCTTCTGCTTTCTGTCACTGAGGGTTAGTTTGGATTGAATCAATCTAGATACGAGATATAGGTCCTCTGATTTTGTTGTTTATTAAATATTGGTTTGGTTAGGAGATTCACATTAAAATATAAAATTTTGAACTAGCTTTGTTATTTTATGGCTGCTGGAATTTGGGGGAGATTCAGTAGAATGTACAGATTTAATTTGGAAAATAATGGACATTCTAACAACATTCAATCATGACTATGACATAGCTTTCCATTTACTTAGTCTTTAACTTCTCTCAGTACTGTTTTTTTAATGTATGCTTATTACACACATTTTTCTCAAATTTATTTGTAGTTAGAAATAGTCACACATAACTTTGATGTTATTGGAAATGGAACTGAAAATTTTCAATTGTTCATTGTTAGTATATAAAAAATCCTATTCTATTTTTGGGTATTGACTTTGTACAGACTTGCTAATTTCATTTATTAGCTGTAAGACTTTTCTTTCTGGATTCCTTGTGATTTTCCAGCACACAATCATATGGTATGTCAACAGAGGTTTACTTCTTCCTCTCCATTCTATATGTTTTTTTATTCACTTTTTTTTTTTTTGCCTTATTGCACTTCCAAAGACCTCCAGGAGAGTGTTAAATACTGTGGTGACACGAGGCATCCTTGTATTCTTAATCTTAGGAGGAAAACAATCCAGTTTTCACCATGAAGGTGCTATCCATGGACTTTTCATAGATGACCTTGACCAGTTGAGGATGTTTCCTTCCTCTTTTCCCTAGTTTGTTGAGAATTTTTAATCATGGATGCATGTTACATTTCTGAAATACTTTTGTTTCATCCATTGATATAATTATTTGTTATTTCATTTATTGTTTTAATATGGTGAATTAAGTTAACTGATTTTTGAATGTGAAATCTACTTAGCATTTCTGGAATAACTTACTTGGCCATGAGTCCTTCTTACACAGTACTGGATTTAATTTGAATACACACACACACACACACACACACACACAAACACAGAGTTTTGTCTTATGTTTTAGGGATAGCTGTCTACAGTTGTTTCTTTAATATATTTGTTTAGGTTTAGTATCAGAGTAATACTGTCTAAAAAAATGTATTTAGGAAACACTCCCTCCTTTTCTCTGACAAAATTTACATTGGATTGGCATTATTTCTTCCTTATGGTTTGGCAGAATTCAACAGTGAAGGTGTCTAATCCTAGGGTTTTCTTTGTGGTTGAGTTTTATCAATTATGAATTCAACTTATGTACATATTCTTCTCTTCTGGTGTCAGGTTTAATATATGTGTCTTTCAAGGTATTTGACCATTTAATTTAAGTCACCAAATTTATCAACATAGAGTTGTTTTCAGAGTATTCCCTTATCATCTTTTAAGATGTTCTTTGGATCTGTATTGATGATCTCTGTCTTAATCAGGTTATTGCTAATTAATTTTTTTCTTCTGGATACACCTAGGTAGAGGTTTATTGATTTTATTAATCATTTCAAAAAATCAGCATTCGGTTTCATCAGTATTTCTCTATTATTTATTTGCTTCAATTTCATTGTTTTGTACAGTAAAAAAATCTTTATGGTGTTTAATTTGCTCTTCTTTTTCTGGATTCCTTACCACCCAGCACAGCACAGATCATTGATTTTAGAACTTGCTTTTGTTCCACAATAAAAACATTTAAGCTTATTATTTCTCTCTTAAGCACTGTTGTAGCTTTTTCTATAATTTTTCTTTTTATATCTTTGTCTACATAAATATTTATATGTTGCCTTTTGTGTGTGTTTATGTGTGTGTGTGTGTGGTGTGATTTGATTACTTCTTGACCCAGGGCTGTTTAGAAGTAAAGTTGCTTAATTTTCAGATGTTCAAAACTTTTCCAGATACTCTATTCATTCATTTCTATCTTTGTTCAATACTTTTATGATCAGAAAATATGCTTGGTGATATTTACTCTTTTAAAATCTATTGATATTATATAGTTTATCTTCATAAACATTCCATATATATTTGAAAAAAAATTCTATTTTGTAATAGTTGGGAGTACAGTGTTCTATGTCAATAAAAACAGTTGGTAGTGTCCAAATCTTCCACATCTTTAGTGATTTTTTTTCCTTATCTGGATTTTGTATCAAATACTGAGAGAATTCTGTTAATGTTTCCAACAATGAATATGGATATGCATTTTCCCCTTTAGTTCTGATATTTTATTCCTCATATACATTTACAACTGATATAGCTTCTTGTGTTATTTACCATTTTATTATTATGAAATATTCCTCTTTGTCTCTAGGAATTGTTCATGTCTTGATGTCTATTTGGGAAGATATATATTTATGTGATTTATATATTGCCAAGATTTCCAACATTTGGTTTCTATTGCTTGTATTCTATACTACACAAGGAATATTTTTAACTGACATTCATAGAACACTGTATTCCCAACTTTACAAGATAAACATTCTTTTCGAATACACATGGAATATTTATTTAAAAACCACATAGTCTCAATAGAGTTTAAAAGTATAAATCTCAGAGAGCATGTTCTCTGATCATAATAATGTTGAATATAAATAGAAAACAAATGGACACAGAAATGGTGACAAGAACAATGGGACTTTTCTAGGACTAATTTAAGATATGATGAGACTATAGCACCAGAAAGAAGGGAGGAGTGGCGGTTATTACTATGTCCTTCATCCTGTTTTGTCTTTTGACTACATAGTGTAATGGTTTGGAGTATAGTCTTTATAGGCATCCTTGTATTCTTAATCTTAGGAGGTCCTGGGCTTAATTTCTGCCTCTATTACTTACTAACTGTGTAATCTTGGGCAAGTTTACCTAACATCTGTTTCATCATATGTCCATAATAGTACATACTTCATGGGCTTTTAGAAAGGTGAAATTATTCATTTGAATATACATACATCTACACTTTATATACATACCTATACTTATATAGTGCCTAGCAAAGTGCTCAATAACTATCTCTGTATAATCCATTATTGTATTTTATCATATCAGACATCTTTTTCATATAGCCTAGTCTCAATTTTCCTGCTGGTTTCAATTTTCAGAGATTTAATTGTTTTTTTCCATGTGTCCCCAATCCCCCCTTCTCTAGCTCCATTATTCTACTGTCTCAGTTCCCAACATTTTGTGCCCATCCCGGCCAACATTAGATTAATCTCAAGAATTGCAGTTTATACAATTAAGGTAGTCACTGCTTGCTATCTTTATCCTTTGTCCCTCCTCATCAGCCTCCAGAATGTTACCAGGACTCCAATTTCTCCTGGGGGTGGGAGAATGGACTTTTAAGAAATGTTTCTAGTTACTTGCAATATGGATGCAAACAACTGGGGCTTATGTACCTAATCTACAAACAACGTCCATCCTGTGTGTAGCTGTGATGAAAGAGTGACACTTTGAGGAAGAAATGCCCTACAAGTACTCTCAGCAAAAATTGTCAGTAGAGCTAAAGGGGCATTTGAAAATTCAGCTCAGCAACCCTCTCGTCCATGCGGAGAGGCATTCCCTTCAAAAGAATTTCCAACCAGATGGTGTTTGATATTCCTGACCTCACAGCAAGATGTGAAAGACCATGGGTTTTGAAGTTGGCGAGCTCAGACTCCTAGGTTTTCAGACTCCTAGGTTTTCGGTTACCTCTTAGCAAATTTCATGTGGTATTATCTGCTCCACATAGTTCCCTCTTTATAGAATCTTTCATAAGCCTACATCCATATTAATTTTCCTCATCATGAGGTCTCATAATCTGGTATCAACTGTCACAGTTTTTCCTTTAATTTTAAGTCTGTAATTATTCATTAATGTCAGCCTTCTGTACTGGATTATTGTGAGCGCCACCAGGCCAGGGACCAGAATCTTCACTGTACTCTTGTCCACCCCAGGCTAAGCCCATCACTGTTATCTATCCCCAGATTTATCTAACTCAGTGCCTGGCACACAGTTGGCAAAGAACAAATGAAGCATTTTGCCGGCTGTCTCTGGGGCGTGGAAGTTGTTGCCCCGGGTCCAAATTTCCGCCCCGTGGCTGGAATGGCTTGTATTGTAGACCCCCAGCACTAGCTCCAACCTGAGCCCCTGTCCTGGTCTTGCTCTGCACACTCGAGCGCCGCTTGCGGCGGTGCCTCACCCCGTGACGTATTCAGGGGCGGGACTTCCGGCCGCCGAAGTTTAACAAGTCCAGGCGGGAGCCGGAAGCCGAGTGCTGAACGGGTTGCGCCTGGGCTCCCTGTTGTGCCGCTACGGAGAGGTGAGGTCCCAGAGGTCCCGGAGTCAGCTGGTAGCCCGATCACGCGGGTCACGTCCGACCGCTTTCCTGTCGCCCTGCCGCCTTTCAACCACTTCAGAGTTGGGGCGCCAGGGACGCCCGGGTTCCGCGCGCTCCGGCCGGCCCTGCGCTCCAGGCGGTTACCCGGCCAGGGCGCGGCGGGCGGGGAAGTGGCCCGGGATTCTCGGGTCGGGGTCACGCACCTCCGCCCCTGACTGCTCCGCCTGGTCCCGAGAGGTAGCCTGTCCCGCTAGGGTAGTTTGACGGCGGCTGAAGGGGGCGCGCAGCCTCCGGAAAGTTTTGCTTCTTCCCCACAAGTCTGTCTCCCGTTTTGTAAACCTCCCTATAGTTCTTTTGGCGGGCACTGGAGTGCGTTTTACCAATAACCCCAGGTGAGCCGTGCTCTGGCAAGTAGAATGCGTCCTGGTGGAGGAAAGTTGGAGAAGTTTTATTCAGCTGAGTGTTGTTGACTTGTTGCGAGCAGCTGCCGTCCCTAAACTGGGCCGGCCTGGTGTCCGGTTTATGCCTGGTGCCCTGGCAGATCTCTTTGGATGGGACTCCCTTTGAAGAGCTGATGTAGCACTTCTCCCTTAAATGTGCTCAGATCTCAGAAGATGAGTGATAGGTTGGCAGATGGTCCCGTTTCCCACTTAGAGAAGAAAAAATTTAAGGATTGTCAAGGTTACCATCACCTAAGTTAGGGCAGCCCTTTAAACCCATCTTTTTCTGAACTTTGACTTCAGTAATCTACCCACTACACCACATTGCCCAACGGGCACTGGGTAGGGTTATGGTAGCTGGCTACATCTTGCAGGAGTGTTCCTAGGCTTAGAGATCACCTTTCCAGCATCTCATTGTTACTTGAGTAGGAAACCAACAGGGCAGAAGTTACATATGTTTGAAACACCAAATCGAAACACTGTATGTGTACATTTCAACAGGTGACTTCAGTGACTCTTAGTAGCACTGCTTATTTGATGAAAAGAGCATGACGAAACATGTGAGTGATCTTTCTGGTTAAAAGTGTTAGCTTTTTAATAAATATTATTATTTTTTTTTTTGGTCTTTGAGACTGAAAGATTCCTGTAATTCATTTTTGCCTTTAACTTGTCCTTTGAACTGGAGTATATTAGACCTAAATGTGATGCTTTCCTGATGACTTTGGGACCCGTATGATATGACTATTGCTATGCAATACTTGTTCACCCTGGTTCCAGGAAGGTGTTGGGAGTGTACTTCTATGCTCTTTTTCTTTCACATGTACTTTTGAGCATATTTTTTCTTACCCATCATTCACAGTACTTGCTGTTCTTTAAAGTATCTGCCTGGAGCAACTTCCTTGCCTCTGAATCCTAGACTGCCTTTGGTCGTGAGAGCACCTTGTTAGAATTATGTAGTGCCTCTAAATAGTGCATACTGTAAATAAATGAGAAAAGTGAAGGTATCATAGATCAAGAATTGGTATAGGGATAAAGTGGCATCTCTTTTGATGGTATTACAAATTTTAGTTATTTGGAAAACTTGGGATGTCAGGATTCAGACTTGCAAGTACACAGGTTTATGGTAGATTTTAAAAAAATATTAGGATGTTGCTTTTAACACTTATGTATTGAGTACCTACTGTATGCCAGGAATGTTTCAAGACTCTGGTACGGGAAGGCAGACCTTATTATGAGAACAAATAAGAATTTCAGATAGTAGTAAATGCCATGAAAAGAAATGAAATTGGGCAGTGGAATACAGAGTAAAGAAAGATAAGTGGTAAAGGACCACTTTAGCCACAGTGGTCAGGGAAGACCTTTCTGAAGCAGAGATACTTGAGCTGAGACCTAAATGATGAGAAGATGACCATGGGGCAGCAAATGAAAAGACACTGAGGTGAGAATGACCTTGTCTTGTTGTATGAGACAGGAGGCCATTGTGTTCAGAGTCTGGTGGCCCTTGGGAAAGAGAGGTAGGAGAGTTACCCAGTAACCAGGTCATGTAAGGTAGGGTAAGAAGGTTGGATTTTATTGTAATTGCTATTGGGGAACAATTGAAAGGGTCAATCAAGAGTATGTGATATATATTTTAGAAAGGTCACTGCTTCTACTTTGTGGTAAGTGCTCTAGAGTAAAAAAGGACAAACAGCAGTTCATTTTTGATTAGATGTTTCATTTCAACAGGTTTTTTTTCTCCCCACCCTGTTTAAATATAATGTTCTAAACTTTTTGTAGGCGCAGTCATGCAAGAAAACCTCAGATTTGCTTCATCAGGAGATGATATTAAAATATGGGATGCATCATCCATGACACTGGTGGATAAATTCAACCCACACACATCACCACATGGAATCAGTTCATTGTGTTGGAGCAGCAATAGTATCCTTTTTTTTTTTTTAAGTAACCACCTTATTGGGCTTAACAATAAGTAACAATGAAACTTTGGCATATTACACATAATGAAAAATATATTTAGTATGGCTACCATTGATTAAAATATAGTAGTTTTTAAAAATTATATATAAATGTATTTTGATTTTGTCTGTTGATTTTATTTTTTAAAGGTTGAGTTGCAGCCTACTCATTCAAAAAATATTAGAATCTAGATATAGAACATAGAATTAATTGTGTTATCAGCAGTTTGGAATGAGTTTTTGCATCTGCATTTGACTATTTGAATCTGATTTGGAAATTAATGACAGAATTTGAAGGCAGAAGCAAAATGAGGAGGAGATAAATTGTTGAGTATCATCATCTTACTGATATTCTACTTGTATTTCTCTCCCTTTCTATGATGAAAGTAACATTGTTTCCCAAACAAAAGTAGTAAAATTGTATAGCTTGACTTCTTTTCTTGGTGAGCTCCTAAATGTGGATAAAATGAATTGAGGAATTACACCCATAAACTAATGTTTCTCAACCTCTCACTATTGACATTTTGGGCTGCCTTATACATTTGTCATGGGGACTTTCTATACATTGAAGGGTGTTTAGAAACTTTCCTGCTAACTACCCACTACATGCCAATAGCCACAATGGTGACAACCAAAAATGTCTCCAGAATTGCCAGAGTCACCCCCAGTTCAGAATCACTGCTGTTGATTCTTAACACCCTTTTATGAAAATATAGAATTGGTATGCTAGGAACTATTCTTTTGTGATGCCTACACTGTTTCTTAAACAACAAATTGTTTTATGATCTTATTAATACCAAAGTATTAATGTTTACTTCTTAATGAAAGAAAAATATTAAAACTTTAAAATATGACTATCCTTGAACAAAAATATTAGAATTTTTTATGTTTAAGGCTTGTTCTTACAAGTACATAACAAATATGACAAATTTTCTTAGCTATTTAAATTTACCTCTTCATCATTTCTTGATTTTTGCATTACAGTAGTAAAATTTACTTTGGTGCTCTATTAATCAAACTCATGGTGAAGTAACTAGTTTTTGAAGGACTCTCCAATGTATAGTAGGGAAAACGTTTTGAAGAGAGGGGCAAGTAAATGAAGTGGTTGCCCTCTTTTTAGATTTTCATAGCTTAATTTTTTCTGTTATTGTGTAAGAGAAAAGAAGTAATTTTTAATAAGATTTATTATTTTTTGTTCTAGGGAATTTTACTGGGAGCTGGCATTTGCTGATATGTTTCTAAATAACATATCAACAAATTGATGTGGCCGTGAGGTTGTGTTGGGTGGCTTGGAAACTGGTTTTATTTCAGTATAGTTTTCTTGTGTGCATGAATCTGCACTGAAAGCCTTCATATATTTATTTGTCTTCCTAATGAGATTTTGATTCCTTCCATGGAGGTTGGTTATTAAAGAATAAAGAATAGTTGAACTCAGCAACTTTTGGGTCCCCATAACATAGATTCCAAAAATGGGATTAGTGCAAGGTGCCAGGGAGGTTAGTTTTCTCTTTTGGTCCTTTAATAATGTTCCTTCTTTTCTCATGATTTCTAAAAGTATAAGAGAACTTTGAAAAGTAACTAGCTTACCCTTTCACGGTATCTTCTTTCAGTTCTTTTTTATATTCTAAGGACAAAATTAGTGATAAACAGAGGAAGAAGCCAGGGAAAGGGAAATGATTTATTTTTCTCAGTGTTGTAGTACCTATTTAGAAATGATTTTGTTTGGATGATATTATAATATGTGGTCTAGAAAAAATCTGAATGTTATGCAGATTATCCAAAAGTAGTACAGTTAGGATTGAATGTCTAGTTAGCCATTCTCCCTTGATTCTCTGCATAGACTTTATTTGTTAAAGAGCATAGATTTAAACTGCTGATATTAAAATGTGTTACAACTCTAAAAATCTGAATTTTATCCTTGATTTTATTCTTGATTGTATTAGTATATTCAAAAATTTTAGTTACTTTTTTGTGTTTACTTATTACTACCCATTTATGTAAAATAAATATAATTTTAAATTAAAATAATTTAGATTATATTTAATTTAAAATAGTTAAAATTCTTCCATTACATTAATAGTTGCTATTGAACCACACTCACTTATATTTGCCAGTTAGTGTAATATTCGTTCTGAATATATTTCAGACTGAAATATTCTATCAAAAGAATTCCAGTTCTGAGAAAATATTAGTATTCATTTTTTTTGTAAAATTAGGAGAGTCGCGAGGGTACTTACTTTCTGGCTTAAATTCTTACCAGACACTGGTTTAATAAATAAGCATCTTGAGCAGTTTTTATAGATAGAAAGGCTGACTGCTATTTGCTGATGCTGCCTTTGTCATGCTCTCATTTTTGAAGGATAAAATTAGTCCTTCTGGCCTACCCCGAAAATGGAGTAGAATTTCACATGGGTTAAATAGCTTTCAACTGATAGCAGAGCCAGAAGGGGTAGTTCTTTCTTGCAGGAGTAGTAAAGAGAATTTGTAATTAGTAACTTGAGCCGATTTTGAAAGCTACTGTGTAAACTATATTTATGTGCTTATCTTAGTGTTTGCCTGTGTGATTGCATTCTTAAATAATAATCTAGTGTCATGGATGATCATGGATTGTTTGATGCTCCATAACTCTTCATTTAGATAACTTTCTTGTAACAGCATCTTCCAGTGGTGACAAAATAGTTGTTTCAAGTTGCAAATGTAAGCCTGTTCCGCTTTTGGAGCTTGCCGAAGGGGTAAGTTTTTGTTTGTTTTTTAACTCTTTGTTTAGAATCATAGTTCTACTTGTGTAGCAGTTGCTTATTTACTGTGGCACTTGCAACTTAAGATGAAAGTAGTTTAAAGCATTATTTTTAATCTGAAGTCAATACAGTAACACTTAAAGGTGAAGTACATGTGTTTACATGTGTTTAAGATAAAATAATATTGGATCCCACAGGAGCAATTGAGGACTTGGATTGTATTAATTAATACTTGCTTTCTCTGTTTTTTTCCTCTGTAGGTAGGATCTTGTTCAAGCTTGATTTAGGACTATGTTGCACTTAAGTCACTAAGTTGACCTGACCATGTGAACCCTTATGATATAACTACTCTTACTGACCTTGGGTTCAGGACCATCAGCTAAAGACTCCCATCTGATGGTAGCCTTCTGCCAGATTTAGTTGACTCGGTGGGGGAGGGGCTGCCTGAGCTTCTCTCAATCTCCTTGAACTGATGGTTTTGTCAAAATGAACTTGTAGTCCCATAGCACATGAAACGGAGCACTCACTGCATATTGTTTCTTTATCCTGTTTTATGTTAATCCCCCTGATTCAGAATAATATTGGCTTCCTCATTTTCATTTTTAACTACTCCTTGAAAACTGTTTCTTTTTAAAACAATGTAAAGTCTAAAAAAAAGTAGTTGGTAACTTTTTTTTTTAAGTTTCAAAGTTTTTGTAGTAGACCTTAAAACATTATAAATGATCATAATTTTATATACTGAGATAGGTAAGATAGCCTACTTAGAATGAGAACATCAGAACAAAAGAATAAAAACTCTGCCAACTTAAAGAGGACAAGATTTTTAATAAGTTTTTTAAAAAAGTTTTTAATAATTTTTAATTAGCACATTGTAACTAGAAGTATTTATAGCATAAATTGATATTTCAGTTCATAAATATAATATGCATTGACAAGCATCAATTAAGTTGGCATATTCATCACCTCAGAAAATGTATTATTTCTTTGTGTTGGTAACATTAAAAATTCTGTACTAGCTACTTTGAAATATACAATTATCAATTGTGTTCAACTTAGTTACCCTACTATGCTATAGAACATTAGAATTTTATCAATCCTCTCCTACAGGTATCTGGTAGGACTGGCCTGAAGCTCACTTCCAATGCACAGTTGGAGGCTTGGGCAGAGCTAATGTCTACTAAGGGAAGAAATGGAGTTTGAGGTACTCTGCCTATTCAAATAGAATTAATTTATGTCTCATTGTCCTATATATAGATCCCTATTAAGAACCTATGAAATTTTATAAGATACCTATAAAATTGCTCAATTTAAGCTTTTATAGGTGTCCTCTATAAGGATGATGAGACATAATAGGTTAAGTAAAATTGAGGCAAGAATGTCCCTGGTCGGTCAGTAGACTGCAGTCTTCAAGAGTAGGTAGAAACCATCTTTGGATCTTTGGATTTTGTCAGAGGTGGTCAGTAAGCATTTATTGAACCAGTGTCAGTGTCAATGCTGAAACAGTTTCCTCTGTTTTATTTACACACACACACACACACACACACACACACTCACACTCTTTTATGTATTATGCCTTAGAATCAGTGAATCTATTTTTTCTTCCTAAGCATAAACTCAACAGATGATATGCACAAATGTGGCACAGTTCTAAGGATTTTGTGAATATTGTAAATTAGTTGCTGTAATTCTTAGTCGCCTTTCCCATGTTTAAGAAATCACATAATGTAAGTAGTAAAAGTGAAATCATTATAGTTCTAATTTTGAATCTACTTAATTTACTTATAAAATACTTTGCAAACATTGATTCTATAGTCTTTCTTATGAGTTTTGTGTAAAGTATTCATGTGTTGATAACTTGGTTTTTTGTGGAATCCAAGTCCTGTTGCTCATGGTATTTGAAATCTTAAATCTTTTCTGCTAGAAAGAATAACACTCCATTCTACTTATTTCAAAATTGCCTTTAGAGTAGAACTTCTAAATTTTTTTTTGCGCGCTCATGTGTATGTGTGTGTGTGCATTTTACTTCTTTAAAGTTGACAGAATGTTGTTAATAAAATTATAATGGGTTACAGTAGATGGGGTAGAGAGAGAAGATGGGAGGGGAGGGGGGATAGGATGGGGATAGAAAAAAAAGAGAAAAAGAAAAAAAATTATAATGGGTATTATAAGCTACTAAGTAATCTATAAATTTGACCAGCTGTAATTTTTAGATTTTTTAAAAAATTATGCCTGTTGTTGCCTTGTGTCTTGGGGTTACAGGATTCCTGTAATGACCACACAATTTCTATTAATTATTTTAAGTTATTTAAGTTCATTTATTACATTAATAATATTAACGTAAAAAGATCATCTATTAACAGGGTAAGCGAACTATAAGTGTAGGTTTTATTCTGAACCCTTAAGAATAAGTGTAATTTGGCATTCTAACATATCAGTCTTTGCTGGACATCATCTTTGTCTATTTTCTTTTTTAAAAATATTTTTTAGTTGTTGATGGATATAATACATTTATTTTTATGTGGTGCTGAGTATCAAACCCAGTGCCTAACATATGCTAGACAAGCACTCTACCCCTGAGCTACAACCCCAACTTCTTTGTCTATTTAAAGTTTATTTTGGTAGTTCTTAGCAAATTGTCCTGGTTTGCAGTGACAACCCGATTCTAAATTTTATTAGTTTCTTTAGACCAAAGTCAATACCTAGAATGGTACCTATAAGAGAATTATAGCAACTGTACTAAAACACTAATGTAATGTGCATCCTGCTACACTGTTATGTTAGTTGATATTCTTGGTCAAGAACTAGAAGAAACTTTGGCTAGTCCAACTGGAATGCGGGAACTAGACTTTCTGTACCCTATTAAGAATCTCTTGTGCAGAAGATGTTCTTGGGATATATAGACTGTCAAGGTACAAATAGTAGATGTAGTTCTTACCTGCCATTTCTCAGATGAAACATAGGCTCGGAGACATGAAGTGAGTTGCCTAAACCTATATAACTCAGCTTTGAACTTAAGTCATGAAATACCTCTTTTGGATTTCATTTCTTTGTTTTTTTTTCATGGCACCCAACTGAAGATATGGACAATTGATATAACTTCATAGTGCCTCTGTAGGTGAAATAGGAACATACATGTATCATTTTGTTGTATTGCATAGCACAGTTACTGATGGCACCTACTAGACAGGAATATTTATAGATTTTCACTGTGAGAAGAACTTGGTAACCTCTGTATTTCTTAGCCATTTACTTTATAAGTGGAGATGATCTCTAAAGAACCTGGCATTCTGGTAGAAGACAGGCAATAAATTACAACCATAGGACACCCAGGTATTAGTTGTTTTGCAAAGAACTAATGTAAGATATTGGGTTAGTAATTTATACCAGGTGGCTAAGGGAGGCTTCCTGAAAAGGTAGCACTTAAGTTGAAATCTTTTGACTTGAAAAAGCCATCCAGACAAGGTTCAATGAACTTAGCTTTCTAGGCAAGGAGAGTAGCAGTTTGAAGACTTGAGGCAAATACAGAAGTGTTGTGAATTTAATAAATAAAAGGTTGATATGACTGGAGAATTAGTAGATAAGGAAGAAAATGGTAGGCGATGAAGTAGACAAGACCCATATGAATAGGGCTCTGAATGCTAGGTTAATGGGTTTGGAATTTATTCTAGGTGTGATTGGAAGCCATTGAAGATTTTTAAACAAGTAGAAAGGCATGCTTTGATTTGTATTTTTTAAAGTTCACTCTGCTTTATGGAGTTTGGTATATATGGAAGCAGGAGTAGAACTAGTAAAAATAGGATGTTGCTGTTTTCGTTTGGCAATTTTTGGATTAGTGCTAGTAGTAGCTATAAATAAAGGTGTTTGGAGTTTATAGAACTTATTAATGGATTGAAGGGAGAAAGAACAAGGAATCAAGGATTGTTCAGGATTTTTATCCTGAGAAACAGAATGGATGGCATCCTTACAGAGATGAGGAAGAATGTAAAGTCAGGTTTTTTTATTTTATTTTATTTTTTACCATACTGGGAACTTAATCTAGGTCCTCAAGCATGCTAGGCAAGTACTCTACCACTGAGCTACATCTCCAGCCCCTGAGGTCAGATTTTGATGACAGGATTAAAAATTGGGCTCCATATGATGAGATTTGCTAGGAGACTTAGGGCTTGTATATTGACCTGTTTAAAAAAAAAAAAAAAAAAAAAAAAAAAAAAAACACCTCTCCATTTGTAATTTGTTTCTTGTGTAAACTAGAAAATTCTTTAAAAACTTCACTCTTTACCATTTTCCAATCTGGGAATTGATTCTAATTTCGGATACTCTGTGGAGATGAGAGAATAGTGTTTTTTTAAATTTTTTTTAATTTGTTTTTTTTAATTTTTTTTAATTTTTAGTTGTAGTTAAACACAATACCTATATTTTTTTATTTATTTTTCTTATGTGGTGCTGAGGATCAAATCCAGGGCCTTTCTTGTGCTAGATGAGTGATCTACCACTTGAGGCACAACCCCAGCCCCCAAGACAATAGGTTTTATCAAAGGAAAATATTAAGGGCAATCTGATGGGAGGCCCAGATTTCTTGTTTCCTAAGCTTTCCCTGCTGTCACTTTTCAGTGGAAGAGACAGCTAATATGATTTCCTTGATGTTTTCTAGAAATTCTTGCAAGCTGTTGGATCCATATAAAAGATGATGAGAGGAGAACTCTTAGTGTAACTATTACCATGGAATGCCTACTAAGTGCTGGATAAGACTTGGTACTTGTGGGGTCTGTTAAATTAACTTTTTTTTTTTTTTTTTTAACAGCAAAATCAGACATGTGTTGATTTAAATTCCACATCTATGTATTTGGTAAGCGGAGGCTTAAATGGCACCGTTAATATTTGGGATTTAAAATCAAAAAGAGTTCATCGGTCTCTCAAGGTAAGCAATTTTCTTTTAAATCTTTACAGAAAGGGTATCACCCAATGTGTTTTAGAGTAATTATCCAAACTTTTAATCTTGAGGATTAAGATTAAGATGCTTCAGAATTGAAGTGAGTTTTGTCAGGGGAAGTAAAAGTGCTGGTTAGCCAAAAAACCTTGTCCTTTTTTTGTCTCCATGTATATTAGGGCACATTGCTAGCATTTGTTTCAACTACTTCTTTGTTTGCTTTTTTTTGTTGTTTAGCTTTTCTTCCCCTGAGACATGGTTTGTTGTTATTGGGGATTTTTTTTTTAGGTACTTTGGAAAGATAAAACTGGTTCTGGAATGATGGCAATCATTTCAGTCATCAGAGTTGGCGATTTAGCTTTTTAGTTTTGTGGTATATTTGGTTGCTGGTAATGAAATACTTACTAAAATATCTGAACATTTAAAATTATTTAAATCTATTTAAAATTATTATATTTTTGCAGTTTCAGAAAATAAAAGTATTCTTCTCAATAAAGTATGATTATGATGACTTTTGTAATAATATTTACACGTTTTGTCTTTTGCTTTTTAGAAGTTGATCTTTAAAGTTACTTTTAATTTTTACTTTTAATAAAGTTTTGATGTGAAAAAAATTTAATGTATATGCGAACTCACACAGGAAGAACTTCCTTTAACCCGTCAATCATATACTTGTCATCTGACATCAACTCTTGCTCAAGAGTGTTTCATTTTAAGCTGGGCTCAGTGGTGCATACCTTGTAATCTCAGCAGCTCAGGAGGCTGAGGCAGGAGGATTGCAAGTTCAAAGCCAGCCTCAGCAAAAGCGAGGCACTAAGCAATTCAATGAGACCGTCTCTAAATTAAATACAAAATAGAACTGGGGATGTGGCTCAGTGGTCATCCCATTAAATCCCCTGTGCCAAAAAAAAAAAAAAAGTGTTTCATCTTTATCTTCACCAGCTCTCATCTCTCCACCTTCAGGTTATTTTGTAGCAACTACCAGTCCTTTTTTTTTTTTCTTTTTTTTAAAATATTTTAATGTTATTTAGTTAATTCTTACCAGAAAAGTGATAATATTGAAGAATGGTTTTCTCTTAGCTAAGTTGAAATATAATTCTCTTACTGCTATTTAAATACTGTCATTTGAAGTTGCTTCTTTGAAAAGAAAAACAAGATTGATAATCTCTTAGCCAAACTAACCAAAAGAAAATGGGAGAAAAACCAAATTAATAAAATTAGAGATGAAAAGAAGAAATCACCACAGACATCTTAGAAATCCAGCATATCATTAGGGACTATTTTGAAAACTTACACTCGAATAAATTGGAAAACCTAGAAGAAATGGATACATTTTTAGACAAATATGATATGCCAAAACTGAATCAAGAGGACATAGAAAACCAATAATTTGTAATGAGATATGAGCAGTAATAAACAGCCTTCCAACAAAGAAAAGCCCAGGACCAGATGGATTCTCAGCTGAATTCTACCAAACCTTTAAAGAAGAACAAATGCCAGCACTCCTCAAATTATTCTGAGAGAGGAATAAAACACTTCCAGATTTATTCTATGAAGCCAATATCACACTCATACCAAAACCAAATAAGGACATATCAAGGAAAAAAACTACAGACTGATATCTCTGATGAACTTAGATGCAAATACTTAATAGCAAATTGTTTTCAACAACTCATTAAGAAGATTGTACACCACGAACAAATTAGTTTTATTCCAGAGATGCAAGGAGAGTTTAATATATGTGCATCAATAAATGTAATTCATCACACCAACAGAATTAAGGACAAAAATCATTTAGTGGGCTGGGGTTGTGACTCAGAGATTCAGTGCAATCCACATCAAAATTCCAGTGACGTCTTAATAGAACTAGAAAAAACAGTCCCAAAATTTATTTGGAAGACTAAAAGACCCAGAATAGCAAAAAAGAATTTTAAGTCAAAAAAATATGCTGGAGGCATCACAATACCTGACTTCAGATTATACTACAAAGCTAATAGTAACAGCAGCTGCATGGCAGACACACACGGACTGGAATTGTGGCTCAGTACTACAGCACTCGCCTAGCATGGGCAGGACCCGGGTTTGATTCTCAGCAACACATAAAAATAAAGGCATTAAGTTGTGTCCATCTACACCTAAAAAATAAATATTAAAAAAAAAAAAAAAAAACAGACACACAGACCAGTGGTACAGAATAGAAGACACAGAGACAAACCCGCACTGAGTCATCTGATTCTTGACAAAGGTGCCAAAACCATTGAAGGAAAGATAGCCTTTTTAACAAATGGTGCCAGGACAACTGATTATCCATATTTGTAATGAAGCTACCTTCTTATCTCTCACCCTGAACAAAAATCAACTCAAAGTGGATCAAAGACCTCAGAATTTGGGGCTGGGGATGTGGCTCAAGCGGTAGCGCGCTCACCTGGCATGCGTGTGGCCTGGGTTCGATCCTCAGCACCACATACAAAGATGTTGTGTCCGCCAATAACTAAAAAAAATAAATAAATATTAAAAAATTCTCTCTCTCAAAAAAAAAGACCTCAGATTTTGACCAGAAACTATGCAACTCCCAGAAGAAAACATAAAGTCCATGCTCCAGTTTTTAGGCACAGTCAACAACTTTCTCAGTAGGACCCCTAAAACTCAGGAAATAATGCCAAAAGTTAATAAATGATATAGCGTCAAATTAAAAGGCTTCTGCAAAGGAAACGATTTGGAATGTGGATAAATAACACACTGAATGGGAGGATATCTTTTCTAGCTACTCTTCTAACAGAGGATTAATATCTAGAACATAAAAAGAGATCAAAAAACTTTATGCCAAAAAAATAAAATAACCCAATTAATGGGCAAATTAATTAAACATACACTTCTCAAAAG
This sequence comes from Marmota flaviventris, assembly GCF_047511675.1. Classification (NCBI taxonomy): domain Eukaryota; kingdom Metazoa; phylum Chordata; class Mammalia; order Rodentia; family Sciuridae; genus Marmota; species Marmota flaviventris. The sequence continues at coordinate 23,786,818 of NC_092500.1, read as the reverse complement.
AAGAAATATAAATGGCCAACAAATACATGAAAAAATATTCAATATCATTAGCAATTAGGGAAATGGAAATCAAAATTACACTGAGGTTCATCTCATACCAGTCAGAATATCAGTTATCAAGAATGCAAACAATAATATATGCTGGAGAGGATGTGGAGGAAAAGGAATCCATTTACACTATTGGCGGGACTGTAAATTTTACAACCACTGTGGAAATCAGTATGGAAGTTTCTCAAAGTCTAGGCATGGAACCACCATATGCCCCAACTATACTACTTCTCAGTATTTTTCCTGAAGAATTAAAGTCATATTACTATAGTGCATATCTGTCTTTCTAGGAGCACAATTCATAATAGCCAAACTATAGAACCAGCCCAAGTGTCCATCAACAGATGTTTTATATATGTTTTATTCAGCTATAAAGAAAAATGAAATTATAGCACTTGCAGGAAAATGGATGGAATTGGAGACCATCATAATAAGTGAAATAAGTCAAACTCAGAAGGTCAAGGATTACATGTTTTCTCTCATGGGGAAGTTAGAGAGGAAAAAGGAAAAAAGGTGGGGGTAGATCTCCTAAAAATCAAAGGGACATCAGTAGTGGAAAGGGACTAAGGGGTTGGGAAGCCCAGAGGTAGGAGGGAAGTGCTGGGGGTTGATACTGACCAAATTATGTTTTTATGTGTTTGTACTAATATGTAATAACAAATCCCATCAGCATATACAACTATAATGTGCCAGTAAAAATTTCAAGAAAAAATAAATACTGCTCTGTGCAGTGGCACGTACCTGTAACCCTAATAGCCCAGAAGGCCAGTAATCCCAGTGATTGAGGAGGTCAGGACATGAGGATCATGAGTTAAGAGCCAGCCTCAGCAACTTAGCAAGACCCTATTTCAAAACAAAAAACAGGGCTGGGGATGTGGCTCAGTGGTTAAGTATCCCTGGGTTCAATCCCTGGTATCAAAAAACAAAACAAAAAAAAACCCAACAAATACTGCAAAGCAAGTAGAGTTTTCCTGTGTACAGATGGAGAAACTGAGAGAAGTTAAAGAACTTTTTCTTTGTTAAACAGTTAGCAATGGCTAACTCATTTTAGGCTGGCCTTGAGCTTATGATTCTCCTGAATAGCTGGTATTATAGGTGTGCACCATGACACTAGACTCTTAATCTTTTCTTTAAGTTTGAACTCAAGTTTTATATCTTCTTTTATATCATTTCCCATTTACTCCAGATACATTTTTCTTATTGTTTGAAATTCTTAGAGTGATTTGTTCCCTTATTCATTAAGTAGTATTTGAATGGCAAGTGGTGATAGTGGGAAATCTTATCTTTGGCCTTTGGATCCCTCACTTACAGTCCTTTTCCTGTTGGTATAACAATTTCTGGCACTTGGGTAATGCTGAGTAAATGTTTACTGAAAGACTTATTTTTCACTGCTGAAATTAGGAAGGTACCTGCCCCTTGACAAAGTCATAGAAATCGTATTGGACTCCCATGTTCTTAATTTCCCAGTTGGGAACAGTGCACAAAATGTTGGTAATTCCTTTTTTTCTTCTTGTCAGACATTTCTTTCCCCCACAGACAATTGTTTCTTTGATTTAGAAAGGTAATAAAATGTAAATTTCTGAAAAATACTTGAAGAATCATTTGAAAATATGTAATATTAGTAATAAATTTGTAATATGTGTGGGATGTGTAACTACTCTTAATAGGACATTAATTATTAGGTACCACACTCAGTTTATCTTATGACATAAAACTGTTTAAAATTATTCTGCAAATGTTGATTTTTTTTTCATTTTCCTATTAAACATCTTTAATTTGATATTGGGAAGTAGTCCTTATGAATTCAGTTTGTTTAAAACCCTACACTTTATTTCATCAAAGTGGATTGCCATTTGGATTTGAGAGGGAGTCTCATAGTGGGAAGAAGATAGGCTTTGGAGTTTGACCTGGAATTGAATTCTGGTTCTGTCATTTAGCTGTTCTATGAGCTTGCATGGATTTATTAACCTTTCTTTGTCTCATGTACTTTATCTATAAATGAGTAAAATGACCTTGCCTTTTGGGATTTCCTAAAGATTAAATAGTAGAACATAAAGCTCCCAGCATGGGTAGGTACTCAGCAAATTTAAGCAGCTGCTGTGTGATGTCTCAGAATGTGCCTTGCTCATTGCTCATTTGTTTTTCCTCTCTTCATTTTCAATGTCTGGTTTCTTTCCTATTCCCCTGACTTGCCTCTTATCCTTTGTATTCTTCTGTGTGTATGTGGTGAGGGTAGGGAATGGGAATTTAACCCAGGGATGTTCTACCACTGTTGTATATTCCCAGCCCTTTAAATTTGAACTCAAGTTTTATATCTTCTGTCAACTAGTTCAGAGTAATAGCCCATCTCTTTTTTTTTTTTTTTTTTTTGGATACTTTGCCTCTACCACTCAGCATTTGCTGTGTCATTTACATGTTAATATAAATGTTTCATCTTCTCAGTTGGTAATACTAATTAATAGTCAACTTGGAATAAATGCTATTTGTAAGTGAGAATGATTCTTTAAGGTAGTCATTTAAAAAATTACCCTTCTATGCTGTCTCTTGTTTGAGAGTTCTTAGACCATTAATATATTTATGAAAGGTAAATATTGTTTCCTGGGAAGACTTGGTGTTGATTATATAGTTCCTTACATATCTGAATTTTTTTTAAAACTTATTTCAGGAAAATATTAAAATAACATTTGACAAATGTAATGAAACTATGAAAATGGGCTGTTGGATGGTATAGAACATGATGCTTACTTGGATTTCTCTCTTTCAGGATCATAAAGATGAAGTAACTTGTGTAACATACAATTGGAATGATTGCTACATTGCTTCTGGATCTCTCAGTGGTGAAATTATTTTGCATAGTGTAACCACTAATATATCTAGTACTCCTTTTGGCCATGGTAGTAACCAGGTATAGTATCGCAATATGGGTTTATTCAAAATGAAGTTGATAACATAGGTTTTAAAATTATTTTACATAAGACGATGAATTTATGTTTAAAACATTTTTATATGTCTTAAATTTGTATTTAGTTTGCTTAAAACATTTCTAGACAGTTTTTGATGGTGATGTTTAAAATGTTAAAATTATTTAATACATAATAGATTAGGGTACTTACCCAAATTTGATTATGTAATTAAATAGTTGCATACTTCTAGAATATAACTGTATTTAACAAAATACAACTAGCCGTTAGTAGGTTAAGCCTAAATATGTATTTTAATCTTTGTATGGCATATATGTCATATATAAGAGTATTGCATACTTTAGGCTGTCGGCTCCAAGACAGATACTTATGTTCATAAATAGCATAGATGAATTAGTCAGCTTTTTGTTGATGTGACTAAAATATCTGAGAACTACTTAGAGGAGGAAAAGATTATTTTGGCTTATGGTTTGAGAGATCTCAGTTCGTAGTCAGTTGACTATATTGCTGTGGGCCTGAGGTTAGGTTGAACATTGTGGCTGAAGGAAATAGTAGAGGAAAGTGGTTCAGCTCATGGCTGCCAGGAAGCAGAGAAAGAATGAGAGTTGAGTGCACAAGAGCAAGTGGATGAACCAGTGACAAAATATAATTCCCAAGGTCATGGTCCAGCCTACTTCCACCAGCCATGCCCCCTTTGCCTAGTCACCACCCAGTAATCTGTTCAAATTATTAATCCATCAAATGGATTAATTCAGTGGTTAGGTTACAGCTCTCAAAATTTGATCATTTCACCTTGGAATATGCCTGCATTGCCACTTCAGGGGACATTTCACATCCAAACCACAACAGTAGGTATGGGATAGTTGTGTTTAGGCAGAGGGCAATGGAGTTTTAGTTTCTTAAATGTGTTAAAGAATCAAATTTATGAGAGCTAGTCACTCTTGGAAAACAGTTTATTAAACATTATTTGAATAATATTAAGTGATTAAGGAAAACTTATTGGATATTTAAATTATACAGAAAAAAGATTTTTCAAGTTTCTATTAGGAATGAAGGAGATATAAACATAAATGGTATTATGAGGTATTGATATACAATAATCTTGAATTCAGAACAGGTGAGAGAAAGCTATCTGGGAATAAAATTAGGAAAATTAAAGGGGTTAAATTAAGCTGGGTTAATTTTTGTTTTTGCTAAGGCATTATAATCTGTCCTTTTGGCAGATTTTTGATGCTGATTTAGGCTAGGATTAACTCTTCACATGTCCACATTATGGTTGGAACCGTGGCTTGTATCTCTGTTTTTATTTTGTTGTCCAGCTTCATGTATTACATGGAAAAGATGCTGGATATAATATGTGAATGTATGAATTCATTTAAAGATGGAAGAGATGTAGTAGGCTAATATAGAACTTTGGGAAAGGATGTTTGATAATAGAGAAAATAACAACAAGGAGAAAGGAAAGTACATAGACTTTAATATAGGACTAGTATGGGAAAAGATGAATATCATTGTTAAGATTTGAATGCCAGACACAAGATTTGGCTTTTGTTTTGGAAGGCATTTAGGGAAACTAATCAGAGTGTTTAATTGAAAATATCTAAACTAAAAAATAAGTTTTTGGAGATAATCTCATTTCCTTCATTTTATGGATGAGGATGTGATTTTTTTTTTTTTAATAGACATGTTTCTTATAATGTTAGTATTGTCATAAAAATTGTGTTTTGTTTTTGTGGTTTTTTTGTATGTATTTTGATAATGAAGACAAAGTCTAAGCTTAAAAATTTTGAAATTGTGAAAAAATTAATATGCAGTGATCAAATGTCATAGGAAATACAGTATTTTTTTTTTTTTTTTGCTTTTTTTGTATTAGAAGCATGGCAGATTTATAAAATTTGGACTGGCTTTTTAGTAGCATCAAATTAGATCAGATACTACTATGTATATTCTTATAGTTTAGTTTTTATTGTGTGTTGGTGTAGTTTTCTTATTAAAACAAAACATAGAGGAATATTCCTAAAGATATGAGGCTTGTTTATATGTGAAAGATTTTAGCTTTTTTATTTGAGAAATAACATACATGTAATAAAGTATGTATATCTTGAGTGTACAGCTTGATAAATTTTTATGTTTACTTAAAGCTATATAAATACTAACAAAATCAAGATACAGACCATTTGCAGCACACCAAAGACTCTCTTATGTTTTCCAATCACTGCATCATGTTTCATAAATCATGTGCCTAGTTTCTTTTAGTCATGTTTGCTTTGTTGCATGAATTAGTAGTTCACACTCTTTTAATACTGTTTAAATGGGCCTTCATTTATTTATGTAGTGCATAGTAGATGAGTGTGTCAGTTGCTTCCAGTTTTAACTATTATCAGAAAGTTACTGTTGATATTCTTGTATAAGTCTTGGTTTAGACATATGTCTTTGTTTCTCTTAAGTAAATACCCGGAAGTAGAATTGCTTGGTTGTAGAGTAGGCATATAATTTTATTTTACGTAAAATTACCCAAAAGTTTTAGGAAGAGCTTGTGCCATTTTATGCTTCTACTAGCAGTGCATATGAGATTTAGTTATTCCATGATTTTGTTAATAGTTTGTGTTGTATATCTTAAATTTTGCCACTTTGATGGTTGTGTGTGGTATATAATGGTGGCTTTGATTTGCATTTCTCTATGTTGAACTCATTTTCATATATATTCCTTTGTGAACTGACTGTTGAAGACTTGTTTACTTTTGCATTGGATTATTTGAGTTTTATGCATTTATAATTTTTTACTTATTCCAGATTGTCAATTTTTGGGTGTACTTTAGTCATCTCCTATTTTTTTAATTTAATTGGCTCATATTAATTATACAGAGTGATGAGTTTTATTATGGCATATTTATATAGGCATATAAATAATCTGATCAGTTTCACTCCCTAGTATCTCCCCTTACCCTCCTCTCCTCTTTCCCACTTATCTTCTTCCTTGACTCCCGTGGTCTCCATTTTACTCTCATGACATCCATTTTTTTTCTCCCCCCCACCCCTTGCTTCCACATGAGAGAAGACATACTGTACTTATTTGTCTTCTCAATCTGGCTTATTTCAGTTAACATGATCCTCTGTAGATGCATCCATTTTCCTGCAGATGACATAATTTCTGTCTTCTTGATGGCTTGATAAAGTTCCATTGTGTGCATATACCACATTTTCTTTATCCTTTTAGCAGCAGATACCTAGGCTGGTTCTATAATTTGGCTATTGTGAATTGTGTTGTGATAAGCACGAGTATGTCTGTATTTCTAGAGTAAGCTGACTTCAGTTCTTTTGGATAAATATTGAGGAGTAGTATAGGTAGATCATGGTTCAGTGTTTAGTTTTTTAGAAACCTCCATACCAGTTTCCAAAGTGGCTATATTAATTTACATTCTCAGCAAAATGTAGAGGAGTTCCTGTATTCTTTTTTTAATTATTATTATTTTTTAGCTGTAGGTGGACACAGTGCCTTTATTATATTAGTATGTGATGCTGAGGATTGAACCCAGTGCCTCACATTCTAGTGAACACTTTACCACTGAGTTACAACTCTAGCCACCGCCCCCCACCCATTCTTGACTGCATTTATTGTTATTTATGCTTGTCATTCTGACTGGAGTGAAGTGGAATCTCAATGTAGTTTTTAAGAAAAAAATTTTTTTAGTTGTAGATGGACACTATTTATTTATTTATTTATTTAATGTGGTTTGAGGCTCGAACCCAGTGCCTGACACCTGCTAGGTAAGTGCTCTACCACTGAGCTACAACCTCAGCCCCTCTATGTAGTTTTGATTTACATTTCTCTAATGGCAAAAGAAGTTGAACTTTTTCATGTAATTATTGGCCATTTCTACTCATTCTTTTGCCAAGTGTTTAGTTCATTTGTCCATTTATTAAATGGGTTATTTGTTTTTTTGCTGTTGAGTTTTTTTAGTTCTTTATATATTCTGTACATGAATCATCTGTTGGAAGAGTAGCTAGCAAAGTTTTTCTGCCATTCTGTGGGCTGTCTCTTCACTCTGTTGTTTCCTTGGCTGGGCAGAAGCTTTTTCAGTTGATGGCATCCCATTTACTGATTCTTCATCTTATTTCTTGAGCTACAGGAGTTATATTCAGGAAGTTGTTGCCTATAATTTTATTTTGAAGTGTTGACCCTACATTTCACTTCCAACACTTGTAAAGTTTCTGGTCTTATACATAGGTATTTCATACATTTTGAGTTCAATTTTGTATAGAGTAGGAGATGGGGATCTAGTTTTATTCTTCTACATATGGCTATCCACTTTTCCTAGCACCATTTGTCTAAAAGGCTGTCTTCCCCAATGTGTTTTTTGGCGTCTTTGTTAAGAATTAGATGACTATTGCTTTGTGGGTTTGTCTTTACATCTTCTGTTCTGTTCTGTTGATCTATGTGTGTTCATGCCAGTACCATGCTGTTTTTGTTACTATGGCTGTGCAGTATAATTTGAAATCAGGTACTGTGATACCTCCAGAATTGCTCATTTTGCTCTGAATTGTTTTGGCTATTCTAGGTCTTTTGTTCTTCCTTATGAATTTTAGTATTGTTATTTTCGAGTTCCGTGAAGAATGTCATCAGACTTTTGATGGGAATTGCATTGATTCAGTAGATCACTTTAGGTTTAATATTAATTCTTCCTGCTTATGAACAAGGGTTGTCTGTCTTTTCACATCTTTTTAATTTCTTCCAGCTGTGGTTTATCTTTTTACTCTTATAATATCCACACACACACACACACACACCCCGCCATGGACAGACGTTCTTAAATTTAATTGGGTCTAGTTTGTCATTCTTGTCTTTTATAGTCGCTGTTTTTTGGTGTCCTATTGAAGAATCTTACCTTCCCCACCTTTGGAAGATACTATTTTATCAATGTTGAGAGGTGGGACCTTTAAGAGGGGATTAAGTCATGAAGACTCTGGCCTTGTGAATGGATTTAGGTCATTATTAGGAGAGTAACTTTCTATTAAAAGAGTAAATTTGGCCCCCTTCCCTTTTTGTTCTCCCTTTCTGCATACTCCTTGTACAAATTCTCTTTCCCTTCCATCTTCTACTATAGGATGATACAGTAAGAAGGCCCTATAGGATGATACAGCAAGAAGGCCCTTGTCCTTAAACTTCCCAGCCTCTAGAACTGTGAATAATAAATTTCTTTGCTTTATAAATTACCTGATCTCTGATATTCTGTCATAGCAGCACAAAATAGATCAAGACACTGTCCTTTGTTTTCTTATAGAAGCTTTATTGTTTTAGCTTTCTCATTTATGTGTTATCCATTTCAAATAGTGTATGGGTGTAAAATAGGGTTCTATTTTTCCTGTAGATATCTAATTGCATTAGAACTATTTATTGCAAAGACTGACCAATGAATTACAGTAATGCCTTCTTACAAAACTGGTAATTAGATGTTAGTTTCTAGACACTCTATTTGTTCTATTGATCTAGTTGACTGACTTATATGAATCTAGAATCTCATTGTTTGGATATTGTAGCTCTATGGTACTTGATACTTCTAAATTTGCTTGACTATTTCTGGGTCCTTTGCATATCTATCTGAATTTTAGATTCAGCATGTCTGTTTCTATAAAAAAAAAAGTGTTTGAATTTTGATTGGGATTATATTGGATCTGTGGACTAATTTAGGAAGAGCTATCTTAAAATTCTTGATCATAATATAAATATGGTTTAACTTGGTATTTATATAAACCTTCCTTAATTTTTCTAAGTAGTGTTTTGTTTTCACTAAAGAAGTCTTAGAGATGTTTTGGTAGATTTATTTGATTTTTTGTTGGTATAGTATAATTGTTTTTACTATTAAATTTTATCTGCCACTTCTTTGTGGCTGAGATACAGAATTTTAGTAAGTATTCGTATATTGCTCTTTTATCTAGGAATCCTGCTAAATTCACTTAATAGTTTGGCAGTTTTGATTATTTTTGAAGAATTTGTAATTTTTTTTTTTACATTTTGCAGTTTTTATACTCTCATGCTTTCTGTAAATAGCAGTTATTTTCTTACTTCCCTATCTTTACACATTTTGTTTCTTTTTCTTTATTGCATTGACTAGAATTTCCAATACAGTGTTGAATAGACTTTGTAATAGTGGATGTTCTTGTTTCATTGCCAAATTCAGGAAGAAATATTCACATTTCACTACAAAGCATGATTTGAATTGCAAAGTTTCTTTGCAGAATTATCTTTTATCTTACTAAAGTGGTGTTTATTGTTCTTAGCTTATGTGGGCAAAATTTACTACTTATTTTGGACATTTTTAAGACATTCAATCAAATTATTCACAATCTTCTGTTTCTGTAGCCTACATATACTAGATGAAACTTCTGTTTATCTTTTGCTGCTTTTATTCTTATTTTTACCTTTTAGAATGAATCAAGAAAACACTGTAGGTATTATTTCTTGTTACTTTTTATTACCTTTTACATTTAAATGAAATTATTAAATTAAAAAAACCATACACATGGCTTTTTTCCCTATAGAATTTTACAATTTAACACTTTGCTGATTATGTTGTAAGTACTGACTAAATACTGTGGGATATGACTTTGAATATGATATATTTGCATTTTAGTAGGAGCAATTAGTCATGGACAGTTAACCAGATAATACAAATGTTATGAAAACAGTAAATAGTACTAGGGAACCTGACCTTTTGGGGAAGAAGTCGGGAACAGCAGTTTTTAAAAAAATTTTTTTAGATATAGGTAGACACAATACCTTATTTTATTTATTTATTTTTATGTGGTGCTGAGGATCAAACACAATGCCTCACACATGCTAGGCAAATGCTTTAACACTGAACCATAACCACAGCCCAGGAAAAACATTTTGAAGAGAATGATGTCTCAGTAGCATCCTGAGAAAAGTCCAAGTTACTCAGACCTAGGGTGGGAAAGGGAAAAGGAAAGGGTGAGAGGGTTTAGAAACTACTTTTCATGGAGATTATCACCAGCATAGAATACTTAATATTGGGGGCTGGGGCTCAGCAGTAGTGCACTTGTCTGGCATGTGTGAGGCACTGGGTTTGATTCTCAGCACTGCATATAAATAAATAAAATAAAGGCCTATCAACAACTAAAAATAAAAATTAAGAAAGGAATACTTAATATTTACTGATCATTGATTTATATTAATTTTTTAATTTAATCTTTGTTACTAGTTTGTGGAGATTATACTCTTCTCATTTTAAAGTCTAGAAAATAAGATTCCAGGATTTTTAGATCACATAACTCTTAAATTTTTAAGTTTTATTGGTGCATAGGAATTATTCAGAAGAGTGGGTTTCATTATGGCATATTTGTTTATGTATATAACATAATTTGATCAATTTCTGACCCAGATGCCTCCTCTTACCCTCCCCTCCCTTTCTCTGCACTAATGGTCTCCCTTCTACATTCAGAATGTCCTTTTTCTTTTTCCATCCTCTAGCTTCCACATATGAGAGAAAATATATGATACTTGTCTTTCTGAATCTGCTTTATTTTGCTTAACATGATGATATGCAGTTCCATTCATAGATCATATAACTCTTTGATTGTTTTGAAGATCAAGTCTTTCAAGAGTGGCAGTATTGTTTTCTTTTGGATCTCTTTCTAGTTGTAAATGTGTAAGAATTTGAGAATCCAAATCTTAGGGGAATTTTGTACCAGTCTCTTGTCACCTTGTGCAGGAGTCCAGTGTTTACTCTTATCCCTTTCTTATGTTAAATGAATTATCTTTTAAAATTCTAGGTGATGGGTTGCTCTTTTGTTGCTTATCAAGGTATTTTCATTGATTACTTTGTATAGGAAAACCCAATTAAATTTAACTTCTAGTTTAGGAAAACAGTAATGCTCAAAGTTTATCTTTTTTTTTTTTTTTTTAAAGAGAGAGAGAGAGAATTTTTTCATATTTATTTTTTAGTTTTCAGCGGACACAACATCTTTGTTTGTATGTGGTGCTGAGGATCCAATGCTACCGCTTGAGCCACATCCCCAGCCCTCAAAGTTTATCTTTTGTCCAGATAAGATAAGCCAAAATTTGTGATCATCCTGTTTGTGCTGCTTCCTGCTCAGACATTTTGCAGCTCAGTAGAAGCTTTTGGTATAGCTTCTCATGATAGGTTACACATTTATTTGAAGAGCACCAGGGGTAAAGCACTTAGCTTGCTGAATGAATTTGTGCAAGTCACTTAACTCTCAGACCTCCTTTTCCTAATCCATCAAGTGAAATGATGTATTTTCATCAGGTTTTTTTTTTTTAATATAGTTAAATGAAATGTTGAAATTTATCACTGTGTCTGACAATAAAAGATCAATGATGATAGCTGTTGTGAGCTTTTAATAAATAATTATATCAACCCATTAAAATACCTTATATGATTTACTTCTCCAAATTGGTTTGAACATCTTTGGGTGTGATATGTTCCCCCTAAATCCCTCATAATGTACTAGTTATAATTTGATCTTGGTAATCATATTTTGTGTTTTATATTGACTTGAGAAAATTAAAGACAGTGAAGAAATTGAATGTAGTGCATTATTTTTTTCCTTTCCCCTGGGATGAGTGGTAATATATTTTTTGTTTATTTTATTTCTTCTCTTAAGCTACACTGAAACAGTATAGGGGCTGAGAAATAGGAATTGGTTTCTGAATATGTAAGGATGGCAGTCTCTGTTTTCTTAGTGAGGAAAGTCATAGACGCCCTGATTCCTTGTTCTTTTACATAATTGAAATGTTTTTTTAAATTAGTTTGTTTTCTAAAAAAAGTTTAGTTGAACCTTATCAATTGTTGACCAAAAGCATAGAATTTTTACTTGAGCATTTATTTAAAAAGTATTTTCTAAGATTTATCAAAATTTATTCAAGATTCCAAATACATTAAATATGAGTTTCTATTTTTTTTCACTTCATAATTATTTTATTATATTTTGATAGCTGGAAATTAGTTATGGTGGGAATATTTACACAACAGAAATGGGTAACTACTACAAATCAGGGCTTAATTTACTGTTTGATTGATTGTATATACTTACGGTGATGGATAAAATTTTTTTTTAATTCACATTTGTTAGATATGATGGCAGAATGCATTATAATTCATATTACACACATAGAGCACAGTTTTTCATATCTTGGTTGTATACAAAGTATACACCATTCGTGTCTTCATACATGTACTTAGGGTAATGATGTTCATATCATTCCACTATCTTTTCTACTGCCATACCCCATCTCTTTCCTTCCCACCCCTTTACCCTATCTAGAGTTTGTCTAATCCTCCCATGCTCCCCCTCCCAACCCCACTATGAATCAGCCTTCTTATATCAGAGAAAACATTTGGCATTTGATTTTTTGGGATTGGCTAACTTCACTTACATTATATTCTCCAACTCCATCCATTTACCTGCAAATGCCATAATTTTATTCTCTTTTAATGCTGAGTAATGTTCCATTGTGTATATATACCACATTTTCTTTATGTATTCATCTTCTGAAGGGCATCTATGTTGGTTCCACAGTTTAGCTATTGTGAATTGTGCTGCTATGAACACTGATGTGACTGTGTGTCCCTGTAGTATGTTGTTTTTAAGTGCTTTGGGTATAGACCAAGGAGTGGAATAGCTAGGTCAAAAAGTGGATCCATTCCCAGTTTTCCAAGGAATCTCCCTACTGCTTTCCAAATTGGCTGCACCAATTTGCAGTCCCACCAGCAATGTATGAATGTGCCTTTTTCCCCACATCTTCACCAACACTTATTGAGAGCTGCCACTCTGACTGGAGTGAGATGAAATCTTAGAGTAGTTTTGATTTGCATTTCCCTAATTGCTAGAGATGTTGAACAGTTTTTCATGTATTTGTTGATTGATTGTATATCATCTTCTGAGAATTGTCTGTTGAGTTCCTTGGCCCATTTATTGATTGGGTTATTTTTATTATTATTATTATTTTGGTGTTTAGCTTTTTGAGTTCTTTATATACCCTAGAGATTAGTGCTCTATCTGATGTGAGAGTGGTAAAAATTTGCTCCCAATATGTAGGCTCTCTATTCCCTTCACTGATTATTTTTTAGTTTGAATACATCCCATTTATTGATTCTTAATTCTTACACCATAGGAATCTTATTAAGGAAGTTGGGGGCTAATCTGACATGATGGAGATTTGGATCTACTTTTTCTTGTGTTAGATGTAGGGTCTCTGGTTTAATTCCTAGGTCCTTGATCCATTTTGAGTTTTGTGCATGGTGAGAGATATAAGTTTAATTTAATTTTGTTGCATATGGATTTCCAGGTTTTCCAGTACCATTTGTTGAAGAGCCTATCTTTTCTTCAATGTATGTTTTTGGTGCCTTTGTCTAATATAACTGTAATTATGTGGGTTAGTGTCTGTATCCTCTATTCTGTACCATTGGCCTACAAGTCTGTTTTGGTGCCAATACCACGCTGTTTTTGTTACTATTGCTCTGTAGTATGGTTTAAGGTCTGATATAGTGCTGCCACCTGCTTCACCCGTTTTACCAAGGATTGCTTTAGCTATTCTGGGTCTCTTATTTTCCAGATGAATTTCATTACTGCTTTTTCTATTTCTATGAGGAATGCCATTGGGATTTTGATTGGATGTATTAAATCTGTGTAGTGCTTTTGGTAGTATGGTCATTTTGACAATATTAATTCTGCCTATCCAAAAAAAGGGAGATCTTTCCATCTTCTAAGGTCTTCTTTGATTTGTTTCTTTAGTGTTCTGTAGTTTTCGTTGTAGAGGTCTTTCACCTCTTTCGTTAGGTTGATTCCCAAGTTTTTTTTTTTTTTTTTGGCCACTGATATACAGAAATGCCTTTGACTTATGGGTGTTGATTTTATATTCTGCTACTTTGCTCAGTTCATTTCCTAGTTCTAAAAGTTTTCTGGTGGAATTTTTTGGGCCTTCTAGGTGTAGAATCATATTGTCAGCAAATAGTACTAATTTGAGTTCTTCTTTTCCTATCTGTATCCCTTTAATTTCTTTTATTTGTCTAATTGTTCTGGCTTGTGTTTCAGGAACCATGTTAAATAAAAGTGGTGAAAGAGGGCATCCCTGTCTTGTTCCAATTTTTAGAGGGAATGCTTTCAGTTTTTCTCATTTAGAATGATGTTGGCCTAAGGCTTAGCATAGACAGCTTTTATGAGGTTGAGTTTGCTCCTGTTATTCCTAGTTTTTCTAGTGTTTTGAACATAAAGGGGTGCTATATTTTATTGAATACTTTTTCTGCATCTATCAAGATGATTATATGATTCTTATCTTTAAGTCTATTGATGTGATGAATTACATTTATTGATTTCCGTATGTTGAACCAACCTTGTATCCCTGGGATGAACCCCACTTGATCCTGGTGGCACCGTCTTTTTGATATGTTTTTGTGTTCGATTTGCCAGAATTTTATTGAGGTGTTTACATCTATGTTCATTAGAGATATTGGTCTGAAGTTGTTTTTTTTTTTTTTTTTTTTTTTAATGTATCTTTGCCTGGTTTTGTAATCAGGGTAATATTGGCCTCATAGAATGAGTTTGGAATTGCTGCCTTTTTTTTCTATTTCCTGAAATTGTTTGAAGAATATTGGTATTAGTTCTTTAAAGGTCTTGTAGAACTCGGCTGTGTATCCATCTGGTCCTGGGATTTTCTTGGTTGGTAGGCTTCTGATGGTGTCTTCTGTTTTGTTGCTTGAAATTGATCTGTTTAAACTGTGTATATCATCCTGATTGAATTTGGGCAAATCATATGACTCTAGAAATTTGTTGATGCCTTTAATATTTCCTATTTTATTGGAGTACAAGTTTTCAAAATAATTTCTAAATATCTTCTGTATTTCTGTAGTGTTTGTTGTGATATTACCTTTTCATCACGTATCTTACTAATTTGAGTTTTCTCTCTCCTTCTCTTTGTTAGCATGGCTAAAGGTTTGATAATTTTATTATTTTTTTAAACTTTTTTTTTTAGTTGTAGTTGGACACAATCCTTTATTTATTTATTTTTATGTGGTGCTAAGGATCGAACCCAGGGCCTCTCACATGCTAGGCAAGCACTCTATCGCTGAGCCACAACCCCAGCCCCTAATTTTATTTATTTTTTCAAAGAACTAACATTTTGTTTTGTTAATTTTTTTCAATTTTTTTTTTTTTTTGCTGTTGTTGTTTCAATTTCATTGATTACAACTCTGATTTTAACTATTTTTTATCTTCTAGTGCTTTTGGTATTGATTTGTTCTTCTTTTTCTAAGGTTTTGAGATGTAATGTTAGGTCATTTATTTGTTGACTTTTTCTTCTTTTAAGAATGAACTCCATGCAATGTACTTTCCTCTTAGAACTGCCTTCATAGTGTCCCAGAGATTTTGATATATTGTATCAGTGTTCTCATTTACCTCTAAGAATTTTTTAATCTCCTCCTTGATGTCTTTTGCAACCCATTGTTCATTTAATAGCGTATTATTTAGTCTCCAGGTGTTGAAGTAGTTTTTATTTTTAATTTTGTCATTGATTTCTAGTTTCTAATTTCATTCCATTATGATGGGATAGAAGGCAGGGTGGTTTTTTATTTGTTAAGAGTCTCTGTGGCATAATATATAGTCTGTTTTATAGAAGGATCCATGTGCTGCTGAGAAGAAAGTATATTTGCTTGTTGAAGGATGAAATATTCTATATTATGTCAGTTAAGTCTTAAGTTATTGATTATATTATTGAGTTCTATAGTTTCTTTGTTCAGCTTTTATTTGGAAGATCTATCCAGTGCTGAAAGAGGTGTGTTAAAGTTACACAAAATTATTGTAGAGGTCTTTCACTCTTGAACTTGAGAAGAATTTGTTTGATGAACATAGCTGCTCCATTGTTTGGGGCATATTATATTTATAATTGTTATGTCTTATTTGTGTATGGTTTCCTTGAGCAATATGAAATGTCCTTCTTTTATCCCTTTTAATTAACTTTAGCTTAAAGTCTACTTTATTTGATACGAGGATGGAAACCCCTGCTTTCTTCCACAGTCCATGTGAGTGGTATGATTTTTCCCAACCTTTCACCTTCAGTCTGTGGCAATCTTCCTACGAGATGAGATAAGTCTCCTGGAGGCAGCATATGTTGGATCTTTTTTTTTTTTTGATCCAATCTGCTAGCCTGTGTCTTTTGGTGAGTTTAGGCATTAACATTCAGGGTTATTATTGAGACATGATTTGTATTCCCAGCCATTTTTGTTATTTAACTTGCACTTGGTGTCTCCTTTGATTAGTTTTTCCTTTAGTGTAATACCTCCCCTCTGCTGATTTTCATTGTTGTTTTTCATTTCCTCTTCATGGAATATTTTCTCAAGGACTGTAGCGCAGGTTTTCTAGCTGTAAATTCTTTTAATTTTTGTTTATCATGGAAGATTTTTATTTCATCATCGAATTTAAAGTTTAATTTTGCTGGATACAAGATTCTTGGTTGGCATACATTTTCTTTCAGAGCTTGATATATGTTGTTCCACGATCTTCTAGCTTTCAGGGTGTGGTTTGAAAAATCTGCACATAATCTAATTGTTTTCCCCAAAATGTAATCTGATTCCTTTCTCTTGTGGCTTTTAGTATTCTCTCCTTATATATGTTAGGCATTTTCACTATTACGTGCCTCAGTGTGGAAATCTATTATGATTTTGTACATTTGGCGTCCTTGTAAGCCTCTTGAATTTGGTTTTCCAATTCATTCTTCATGTTTGGAAAATTTTCTGATATTATTTCATTCAATAGATTGTTCATTCCTTTGGTTTGGAACTCTATACCTTCCTCTATCCCAATAACTCTTTCAGTTTCTTAAATTTAAAAAGTATTTATAAAAATTTAAAGTTTGTAAAAAAAAAAATTGACTTTTTAAAATTCAAATTACTGTTACTGAGCCCAACTTCTATATTGCTCAGTTTTATAATAGATAGGATCTGAGTTGTTAAAAAAAATAGTAGGACATTTCTGTGATTAAATTGAAATTTTACATACTTTTGTTTCTTTGAACAATCAAGGATTTGAAATCTTTGATAATTATCAGATTGGTTTCTTGGTAAAAGTGACAAGTCCTTGGAGTTTCACTGAATCTACATCAGACTGAATTTCATATCAGAAAAAAGATTGCCTGAATATATGTAGAATTCTACTTTGAAATGTCTGAGCCGAATTGAAGCTATTAGTTTTATGTGGAATGCAGTGTCTTTCTGCAAGGTAAAATGAACCGTGTTGCTCCTTACAGAAATGCTGGGGCTGACCGACTGCTTAGACCATAATTGCCTGTCAGTGTTTGGCAAGTTCAGCAGCTTAGGCTTGAAAATAGACTGTGTTGTCTTTCTCAAACTGTTGCATTTTCCAAAGCAGTTAAAAATGTAGATCTACTTTATTGATTCTTTGGATTTAAAAAAAAAAAAAAACTTTAGATATAACAGGGTGAGATTCTGTGAGATTTTAAATGTATTATAATATATGTTAAATCCATTTACTTTTCAAGTGTAATTTTTGCTTTTTTATGTATAGATAACCCATTTGAGTACAGAGTCTGTTAAATGCAAATAAGTACTAATTACATTTTTAAAATAATTATTATTTTATCAGAGTAAATTTAGGGCTGGGCATATAACGTGGGAGAGCATATATGCAAGACCATGGGTTTGATCCCCAGCAGTGCCAAAAAGAAAAAAAAATTCTAATTTGATTTATTTGGTTAATTGATATGTTTATACCTGAATTGTTTATACTCAAAGTATTTCACTACAAAGCTTTATATCTAATATTGGTCCTCTTTAAGTTTTATATGGAAACACGAGTATAATTTACATTGGGATAGAAGTGTTTGCATAGCATGTTCTTTATTTTATTGCTGTATTTCTTTAGTATTTGTATGTACTTGCCTGGCCTATATTATGTTCTTGAACAATTTATAATTGACATGTGGTCAATTAGGGCTTTGCTGAGGCTGGCCTCAAACTTGTTGGCCTTCCATGTTACTGGGATTATAAGTGTACACCACAGTGCCTGGCTATGTTTTTCTCTTAATGATTGATTTTATTCCATTTGTGTCTTCCAGACTTTTTTTTAATGGGAAGTTATTTGTTTTCTTCTATAGTCATTCTCCTTGTCTAATCCTGTTTTCTGCCTTTTTCTCATTAGTGAATGCTCATATTAGTCTTCACAACCAATTTTTAATGATTATAGATATATTATTGTTTAGTATCACAGTTTACGTAAACATTCCTCTGTTATTTTAGATATTTTCCAAATTTTTATAATCAGAACAGACACCATATTAATATTGTTTCCATAAGTACATCTCTTCTGCTTCAGACTTTCTTTCAAGGTGCTAATTCTTTCAATGTATTTCATTTTCTTTCCAAGGGGAGCTTAAGTGTGTTATTCTCTTATATTTGATCTCAAATGTTTAATAATTTATTTTTTTCTTTATAAATCACTTTTTTTCTCTATATGAGTTCCCCTCCCCGCTTTGAAGTCCACTAATTTTACTATAACGTGTGCTGGAGCTGGTCATTCTGTGCTGCTATTCTTATGTATACAGTATGTGTAGTTTCATATCTTTTTTTAAATTTTAGGAAAATTTTCTTCAGTTATAGCTTTTGTATTTGTTGTTTTTCCCTATCTTTGTCATATTGTTGTTGTTGGATATCTTTGCTTATTTTCAGTTGTCTTTTTTTTCCTAAATTCTTTTTTATTCTTTTTGATTTTTAAAAATTTCTTTTTACTTCTAGATATTCTCTGTTATGTTTGTTCATTCTTGTATTTCTTCTAAATTAGCCTTCGTTTTTAAAGAGAATTTTAAAAATTTTAATTCTTTTTCAAGTTCTTATATCTCATTTTTTAGTTTTCTAATTCTAACTTATGTTTTAAAGGGTCTTGTGTCATTTTTTTGTTGTCCTTTTGGCTATCAATTGAGAATGTCTTCTTGTTTTCTTTGTTCTCACAGTAATTATATGTGGAGTGTATCTCTGAAATTAGTTTCCTTGAACTTCTAGACAGAGATGGGGTTCAGGGTATGTAATTTCACAGAGCTCCCTCTTGTTTTAAGGTAGGTTTCTTTAAAAAAAAAATAAAAAGAAGTGTTATCTTGCTTTCTGGGGTTCCCTGGTTTGTTCTATTTCTCCAACTGAATGTGAACCTTTGTTTTTTTTCTGTTGCTCCAGCTTGCCCAGGTTTACTTCTGCTCCCAGCAGTCTCCTCAGTGACAGGGAGGCACTTTGGCTGATAATTTTGGGGATTCACAAGGTCTAAACTGCTGTAGCCCTTCAGAACTTTCATAGACCTGAAAAGACCTGGTAATATAATGGGTATTCCTGGTTAGAGTTGAAATTTGCCACCACGCTTTTCTGTAAATACTGTGTGGCTTTGTTTTCAGATCTGTTTCAAACTTCATATTATTTCCCTCTGTTTCTTTTTATATAGACACTACCATGAAGGACTCCTCATGGCTGTTAATTGACCTGCCAGCATGTTTTGGGGGGAATTAATGTAGATATATGACTGTCTAGTTTTATTGTAAATATACATGGAATTTTAGTTCTATCTACTTTATTATCTGTCTGTTAAGCACAGACACATGCACATACCCCTTCACATACTGTATGGGGGTGGGGGTCCTTTAAGACCCCAGTAGAAGAATTCACAAGACTCAGTGTATAATCACACAACTATGATTTATTATGATGAAAGGATATAGAGCAAAATCAGTAAAGAGAAAATGCACATGGGGGAAGTCCATGGGAAACTAAGTGTGAGCTTCCAAGAGTCATCTCCCCAACAACATGTAGGGGTGGAGGGAATGTTGTCACACAAAACCTTGGTCTGGTGGTAGCCCAGTGAAAGCTCAGTTAGTCCAAGTAGTTGAGGGGCAAAGCAGAGGTATAGAAAGAACCTTATTACCACAATCTGCCTGGTTGATTAGAAGATGGCTGTACTATCACCATTGTCCTAGGGACCATCTTAGCTAATACCTGCAAGTGAAGGGCTTATATAGGAAATTTAAGGAAGTGTATCTTCAGCCACAGATGGGTGGCACCAGAATAATCACTAATTCTACAGTGGTCTATTTTCTGATATTATCTGACAGTTATCAGATGTTTTGGCTTGTGTATATCTGCAGAAAGATTATTGATTAGAAGGCCTTATGATAATGTTTCCCTTGTTTCCTTTTTCTGGAATAACTTATTGTAGCTCTTAATGTCTTATTTAGAATTTAAAAAGCTAGGGAAAGAAAACAAAAAGCAAGTTTACAAAGGACAATTTGCAGAGGACAAGTTAACTCACCTAGGTAGCTTCACTTTCTGCCCTCTGAAGGTTCAGTAGATTGAATTTGCTGAAATAAACTAAACATCTGATAACAGGAGAGGTAAGAATGAAAACTGAGTACCCAATAATTGAGTAAGATTTAGAAGCTTATATACTCTTCTTTAAATGAGAGAAATGGGGACCATAGGCACTTTCTGAGAGAATAAATGCATTGTGGGGAGAGGAGTGGCTCCAAAGAACAGATAGTTCCTAGGGCAGAGTTCCTCTGAGTTTGGGAGGGGTTAAGACGAGTTATGGGAAGTTGAAAATTGTGCTGTGAACAAAGGCAGTCTCTCAGATGACATCCGCAGAAGGGATGGGAAGTCTGTCCAGTATGTATAGTGATGACCTTTAGTTTCTTCTGTGATTAATTTTCCCTGATTTAGTGAGATTTCCAAGATGATTTTATTCCTTCTGGATGAACTCCTTAGGCAAGGGAACTTAGTGAAAGTCATTCCCTGTAATTCCAGAAGGAGGATCCAGTGATTTGTAGGAGGAGTTTGGAGTAGGTGTTGTGAGGTCAGAGAATCCGGAGGCTGATTCTCTAGTTCAAAGTGCTGAGCGTGTCAAGCCAAGACATTTTTGTAAGCATCAACAGAGATAATGTGCTTAATTTTTCCAGCATAAAATTGTGACATTGTATGAAATGTTATCTACCAGGAAAAGCTTGCAAGTAAGTTTTTATTGGAAGCTAGTTATTTAGAAGCTTATATACCCTTCTTTAAATGAGAGAAGTGGGGACCATAGGCACTTAATGAGAGAATAAATGCATTGTGGGTAGATAAGTGGGTCCAAAGAACAGACAGTACCTTAGGGCAGAGTTCCTTTGGGTTGGCAGCCTTCCTCTAATGCAGCCTCTCTGGCTACTCATATATGCCAAAATTCCAGACTCCTAGAAGGAAAGCAGATGTTCATCCATACACCTCATCTTTTGCCCAAATAGTTTAGGCATAGCGAACCACTCCTATAAGGTATAATGGGAACCTTCCAAAATTCAAGTTCCCAGATGCCAGCCAAGGACCAACCTTGAAAGCAGAACTTGCTAAAGAAGTCTCAGGTCTGCTTTTCTGCACACATACATATGAGTAGTGGAATTTAAGAAGAGTTTAAAGAAATGCCACTATTATAATCATTATTTCCCAGAATTCTCCAATTAAGATCTTTCTCTAAGCAGAAGAGAAATCTGTTCAGATTTCCATTTTGAAGATGGTGTTTCTACAATACTAGGAAGGATTGCTAGGAAACCATTGAGAGTGGAAGTGGGTTAAACATGCAGTAGCTCAGGTGATAAGAGGTTATCAGCTAGTGCTTTTGAAAGAAGACCTGGGAATCAAGGAAAGGGGAGGGGAAGGAGTCAAAAGGGAAACTACATATGTATATTTATGTGTGTATGCATATGTCCACATGCAATATATATACTACACACTAAGGCAATAAGAAAATATCATGAATGTATTTTCTTTTCTGTTTCTAAGTCATAAGGGGAGACAAGTCCAGAAAATTTAAATATGTAAAAATTTAAAACCTATGATAGAAAGCAAGAAAAAAAATCAGTAAAACTAAAAGGAAATGGGAAAAATATTTATAACCTCTAAGAGTGTTTATGGCCTTATACTAAGATTTGTAAGTTAGTACTTTTAAAAAATCTTAACCCAGTAAAAATAGGCAAAGTGTATTAATGGGCAGTTCACAAAAGGAGAGAGACAGATGGTCATATTATTTTTCAACCAGGACCTTTTAAAGCAAGAACAACAATGAGATACAAATTATTTTGCAAATTAGCTGTTTTTTTTTTTTTTTTTAAAGAAACTGTAGTAGTCAGGTACTTGGAAATGGAGGTAACTTAAATGTGCAGCATTAGATTATTGTAATCAGTTGATTTTTTTGTAGAACTTTTTTTTCTTGAAATAGTTTATAATCTAACAAAATAAGTGCTTAACAAGTTAAGACTGATGATACAATAGATGTAGAAAGTTCAGAAATGATATCCTATTAATATTAATACAGGATCAAAGAATAGACGTTTATAGAAGTTGGTGTGCTTACTTATGAATCTTTTTAAAAAAATCTTTGTAGGAGCTGGGTGTGATGGTGTAGGCTGAAGCAGGAGGATTGCAGTTTGAGGCCAGCCTGGACTGGCTACTTAACCAGAACCTGTCTCAAAATTTTAAAAACAGAGAGAAAAGAGAAGATAGGAAGGAAGGAAGGGGGGGGGGGGCGCAGGGAAGGAAGAAAAGAAAGAAGGAAGGAAAAGAAAGAAACCCAGGAGGGTTAGGGACATAGCCCAGAGTTTGTGCTTTCTACTTGCTTAATAAGCCCAAACCCTGGGTTTGATTCCTGGCACCATAAGAAAAATGAAGTCTAAAAATTGATCGAATGATGGGTATACAAGCAACAGTGAACAAAGTATTATGAACTATGAGACAGTGGTGAAAGCTACTGTCCATCTGAATCTGCAGAAATGCCATTTAATCCTCAAAAGAGTCTTGATAGGCAAACAAAAGTCTTTTATATTTTATAAATGAGAATATTAATGTTTGGAGAATTTAAGTATTTACCTAAATCATGGCTAGTTTGGCTGAACCTCTACCTAAAGCCAGGTTTATCTGAGAATAACATTTATGATTATCTGTCGCCTTTTTTTCTTAATAAGTTGCCATGTTGATCTTAAGAACTTGAAGCAATATATATAATTTAGCTTTTGTGAGTCAAGAAATATGTTTTAACTATTTATGTTTTATTATATAAAGTGGTAAGCTCCTTGTTCCCTGATATACTCAGACAGATTCTGGATAACCATATTTTAAGAAGGTTTTAGGTAAATTTTTGCTGTGGCTAATATCAGTTTGAACTTTATAAACTTTGAGAATCCATGGATCTATGCTTTTATGGTGTTCTCTTTCTTTCACTTATGCTTGTGCATTTCATCTAAATTTAGATCATGTGGAGGACCGTAAGTATATGAACACAAAGTGCTGTGGAAATCCTTGAAAATTAATGTTTGCCTTATGTTTTGATAGGTTGGCACATGACTCTAAACCATTAATTATAATCCACTAAAGAATTCTGTCTTATGTAGTCAAAATTCATGAGGTTTATTCTTGAATGTAGACCAGAGGAAGGATTTGTCTATTCAAGTGTATATGCTTTTTCTCAACAAAAATGAAAAATATATAAACCAATACTTTCTTTTTGTACTTTAGCTATATGAAAAGCAGAGCCAAATGTAATGGGTGAACATAATAGTTATCTTACCCTAGATGTTTGATAGCAAACACTTGGTTTCCTTAGTTAGAGTTTGTTTTATGTTATTCCTAAACATTTTTTGTTATGGAAGGTAAATGCCTGTTATTTTTAAAAAAACATCGTAGAATTACATAGATTATAAATTTGCAGGGGAAAGTAGCTTAAAAGTCAAGTACTTAATTCTTATGATGCATTATAATATCAGTAGTTTGAGTGTCATTTTTTGGAAAAATAGGTAAAATTCAATCTGTTGTAATGTAAGACCTGTTTACCCATCCTGTGTCTTTATTTATTTTGGTGCATTAAAAACTGGAAATGGAGAATGTTTTCACTGCCTCAGGGATTAGTGTTTAGAAAATGGCCAGCATTGCTCTTAGGCTGATACTTTTGAAAGAGTGGATATAATTTATCTCAGGTCTGTAGCATTGCCAGTTCCTCCTTTAGGGTTTAATGTCTTATTATGCTTCAGGTGTTAAGTTGACAGTTTATCACATACTCAAACATACCCAGATACCTAAAGTATATATAGAAAACAAATGTGAAATATTATTGCTTATTCTCTCCTAGTGTTCCTTTATACTTGTTCATGATTTGTCTCTGATCAAGTCCAATATTTATGGTGAATGTTCTAACCCTAATGGACATAATGTAGGCAATCTCTATATGAGATAAAATCATGACAGATATTCAATTAATAGAATATTTGCATGTTTCGGGTTCATTTTACACCCCCAAAATAATAGTGTGATTGTTGTGATAGAAATACGTTAGTCTTGAAACTAGAGAAGTCATAAACCCCATGTGAAATGTATAGTTGACTATTATTTATAGCTTATATAAAATGTCTTTATGAATGCTTACCATTATGTAAAACTTATTCTTTTATTTTTATAGTCTGTTCGGCACTTGAAGTACTCCTTGTTCAAGAAATCGCTATTGGGCAGTGTTTCAGATAATGGAGTAGTAACTCTCTGGGATGTGAATAGTCAGAGTTCATATCATAACTTTGATAGTACGCATAAAGCTCCAGCTTCAGGCATCTGTTTTTCTCCTGTCAATGAATTGCTGTTTGTAACCATAGGCTTGGATAAAAGAATCATCCTCTATGACACTTCAAGTAAGAAGTAAGTGTGATGTGCTCATATCTTACTTTAGTTTAAAAAACCATAGTTATTTTATTAACAAACATAGACTGTTGGCTAATGTCCAGGGGATCTAATGTTTTTACACTTAATATATATAGCTAGTAAAATCAAGCTCTTTTTCTTTTCATGCAGAAAAAATTGATAGGATTATGGATATTACTTAGGGTGTTTTTGAAATATAGATATTGAGGGATGACATCTTAATGTTTTCATGTCTTTACTTTAGCATGCTTACTATTCTTTTTTGTAAATACATATTTTTAAAGCATTATGATTAATTTGCTTTAAAATTAATTTATTTTCTAGATCAAAGTTTCCTAAACTGTTGACATTGTGGACTGGATAATTCTGTGTTGTGGGGGGCTGTTCCAATTATTGTAGGGTATTTTGCAGTATCCCTGGCCTCTACCTATTAAATCCTATTATCATTGCCAGAGTCATGACAGCCTAAAGTTTCTCCAAATATTGTCAAATATCCCTGGAGGATTATGGCCCCCTAGATGATCTTCTAAACATCTGGGCCCATTTTTCTTCTTTCTTCAGTTATGGGTGTGCTGGATCAGTTACGTAAACAAAAACCAGCTACAAGAGTGCTAGAGCTGTATTCAAGATACCTGATGGGAAGTTCCCACTGTCAGGCCTTGTTAGGATGCTAGAGTTTTTACTGTTACTTTTTTCACTCTCTTCTGAGTTAGCAAGCCATTCTTCTCACACTAAACACACAGGCAAAGAGATCAGCTTCAGCAGATCAGAATCCATATTTCTTTGTTAGCTTCTTCAGGTCAAGCTACATAGACTCTGTTCCTTTTAGCTTTTTGGTCAAGAAGTGTACAACTGAGAACAAAGTAGCAGCTGCTTCCCTGTGAAAGGTCATGGTCCTCTTGAGACCTAAGCAGTTCAGTAAATGGAAAGTGGTTACTTAGAGCTTCATCAACCCTGAGGCTAGAAACCCTTTTTGTGAAGTATTATGTCACATTCACTTCCAAGATAATAATTAATCAAGGTGCTGTTTTCTACATTCTGGTTGATGTAGATTGAACTTATTGAAAGTGAATAGAAAAATAGGATGTAACATTCAGCAGTTACTTACATGTCATTTTATTAGAAATGTCTCTTAAGACAGATTCTAAAATTCTACTTTAAACAAGTGTTTGGGATGTGTATGCTGTTTACCCAATTCTAACTTGGTTAGTAAACATTTATATCACATAAGCTTATACACATATCTGCATATACTTTGTTCCCTTTTCTAAAGGGTAGTGAAAACTTTGGTGGCCGACACTCCTCTGACTGCAGTTGATTTTATGCCAGATGGAGCCACTTTGGCTATTGGATCTTCCCGTGGGAAAATATATCAATATGATTTAAGGATGTTGAAATCACCAGTTAAAACCATCAGTGCTCACAAGACATCTGTGCAGTGTATAGCATTTCAGTACTCCACTGCTCTTACTAAGGTGAGATATTTTCAGCATTTTTTATTTTAGTAAAAAATTCTAGCTCAAAATATGTAAATTTTTTCACTTAAATGCAGTATATTGGTTCATAATTATATGACAGCATTTTAAATAACTTTAGCATAAAGCCCTCTGATACTTAGTTTTAAAAATTTGTGGGTACTTAATTTTCTCTGTCTTTAAAAGTATTTAAAAGTATTTTTATTGGTTTAGAAGAAAACTTAGATCCAACACCAAGCTTAAGATATGTAAGGGAAGAAAATGTTTTTAATCTAATAGAGAATATAAAATATTAACATATAGTAGAAAATATTAGTAACCTGATCCTTTAAATGTTTCATTACATTTTAGTCCAGTTTAAATAAAAACTGTTCAAATAAGGTCACAGCAGCGAATAAACGAGCCATTAATGTGAGCACCGTTGGTGGAGGAATTCAGAATTCTGGAATTGTCAGAGAAGCAACTGCCACTTCTATTTCCACAGTTCTCCCGCAACCCATGACAACAACTGTGGGGAAAGCAACAGTTGCTGTTCAGGACAAAGCAGGTAAATGTTATGTATGTAGAATTTGGGGTTTTTTTCTTCCCCAAATATATTTAATTAGCACTTTCTTTAAGAATATTTATCTCAAAATTCATTTGAGATTTAGGTAAAATTATCAGTAGATGTCATTGAAGAAATGAAAATTTTAACTTTGGATATAAGTTTTTTTTTTTTTTTTTTAATTCATGAAAGGCACTTATTATATTCATTTAAACTTCTATTGTAGGAAATAGTGATTATCTTAAAAAATGAAATGATGCCAACTTAGAAATCATTCATCTTCAGTGTTACCAAACACTAGGTGACTTTCCATTGTGTTTTCAATAGAGAATATGAAACTTTGATGTTCATTATAATTTGACTGAATAGTTAAAAAAAAAGCTGTTAATGACTCCTTTTATTTTATATTTCAGAATGAAAAGTAAGGTGCTGTAATTAATATTTTTAGGTGCTCAATAGTACCTGGCATATATTAAGCAATACATTAGCAGTTTGTTAAATTGCAACATATTCATTTATTTTTTTATTTATCAATGATTTCTTCTATTCTGATAATCATTGATGAGATGGTTCTGATACAAAAGTTCCTGTAGACTTTGGGAAGGTATTATAATAAGCTTCATCATACTTAAAATAGAAAACATCCCTTATTCCCAGTAAAGACCATATTGCTGAAAACCTTTTTGTTTTCAGTGTATTAGGCTATATCATCAATTTGCAGTACTTTTAAAAGTCTTAATGGCAAACTAGTTTTGAAATATGCTCAATATATTCATATATTTTTAAGTTTTCAAGATAGGTAGTTTGGCAAAACTCATTGTTGGTATCTTCTGGGTTGGAGTTTTAATATTTCCAAGTAGCAGCAAAACTTTAATTTGTTGACCTTGATAGTATGGAATAGTTTTTTTTTTAAGTATATTTACTATCAATTTCCTGTGAATATCTATATCATCCTTATAGAATAGTCACTATGTATAGAAAATAATTGGGTGCTTATTTAAGGACTCTTGGAGACAAATACCATTGCTATTTACCTAAAAGAATAAGTTCTTTTTGAAATATGACTTTGAGTAATGTCAGCCAATTTGTTAGAATTAACTATATTATGAAAATTGCCAATAAGTTAAAAAAATCTTTAGAAACATATTAATTTGATACATATTTTTAAAAAATAGGTTCTCTCATTTACTCTAAACTCAAGTCTCACTGTTATGTATCTAGTTTTTAATAAGGAGTCTCTTATTTAAGGATGACAACATTAATTAGGAAATGAAAGACGGGTCTGTTGGGTCACTGATGAATGATAATGGTAGGCAAATACACAAAATTTCTGGCAAAATGATTGTTTGCTCTGCCCCCACAGTTAAAGATTTTTATTTATTAACTTTATTTTGAAATAATTGCTAATTTACAGAAAGTTTTTAATATTACTCAAATAACTCCTGAGCTTTTAGCAAATTCACCACTTTGTAAATTTTGTTACATTGGCCTCCTCATTCTTTCCTTCAAACACGTATGCACACACACGCATACACACATCTTTACACACACACACAAAACACATTTTTTTCCCCTGGGAAGCATTGAGAGTAATTAGACTTAAATCTTAGATCCATTACTTCCTATCTAGACAGCTTTAGACCGCTTTCTTAACATGCCAGACTTTCATTTGTTCCCTCCATATATTGAGATAATAATATTTAGCTTTTAGGATTTTGTGAAAATCAGAAGAAATGTATCACAAGTATCTGGCACAAGGCAGACAGTGGATGGTGGTATTGCTGATACTGTTATCTTCATGATCATCACCATCACTCTCATTGTTTTATGCTTTGTGTAATTATTGTTGCTTCTACTAAAGTTGTCCTGATTTAGATATTGAAAAGAATCTCTGAAGACTTGTTTCTGGTGCTCATTTTTAGTACAAAACATTTGTTTAAGAAGTCAAAACTAAGGCTTTAGCACTGTTTTTATATGATACCAAACTTGTTTTTTTTTTATATTTAATTTGTGCATGTTAAAGCTTGCATATTATTACAGGCTGGAGTTAGACCTAGAAAGAAGGAGAGAAAATGTCTCTTTATAACAGTTTAACTCTTATGGTAAACACTTTTCAGTGGTTGTGATATTCAAATGATTTGGTTATGATTTAGCTTTCTAGCAGTTGTTATTAGAAAAATTTATTCTGTTAGCAAGACATGGACATTTTTGGATATACAATAGTCCATTCTTTGTTTTTATCCTAGGGTTTGCAGTTTTCATTTGAGACTGAGATGCTAAATAAAACACTTTAAAATATAGCACAGTAATGTGCTACCATTCCCAGATTTTCATCCAACTTCTCAAATCTCAAGAACTCATTCCTTAACCCAGAAATGAGCAAGAAGCTACTGATCCTACAGAGTTCCTCTTACAAAGTCCCTGCATTATATACTGCCAGAGAAAATAAACTGCTGCAACCTCTTTAGTGTTGTGTAATGAATCTTGTTTGTTAGGCATTGTATTACATACCTGCCAGACTTTTTGCCTCCATCATTTGTAGATGAACCCAAGAGTTCATAACAAAAGTAAGCTGTGTTCAGAGGGCAGCCAAGTGTATAAATTATTTCAGAAATTTTCCATTAAAATGGCTAAAATAAAGTGTTGCTGTATGAACAGATAAGCTTTTTGCTTTTGAGGAGCCCTTCATTCCATGAAAGTGCTGATTGGCTTAATTATTGTCATATTCTGCTTTTTTTTCACAGATGCTCACAGTTGTAAATTTCTAAAAAATGGGTAATATTGATAATTTTTTCAACTTAGCTTCTGATGATGTTTAATTAGATTTAATAACAACTTTTTTTTTTTAATCTAATTCATCTAAGGTTTTCCTCGAAGCATAAATACAGATATTTTATCTAAGGAAACTGACAGTGGAAAAAGTCAGGATTTCTCCAGCTTTGATGATACTGGGAAAAGTAGTTTAGGGGACATGTTCTCACCTATCAGAGATGGTAAGTGTATTCAGATGGGTGGATCACGTTCTCTTGCTGGTGGTCATTACATTCTCCTCCTAAAATGTGGGTAATATTTTTTGTATACTCAAGTTAATTAAGACCAATTGGAGAGTAACTAAGAACAGAGTAGGGTCGAAGAGAATGAGAAGAAGATTAACATTAAACAGGGATGAGAGGTGGGAGGGAAAGGGAGAGAGAAGGGAAATTGCATGGAAATGAAAGGAGACCCTCAGAGTTATACAAAAGTACATACAAGAGGAAGTGAGGGGAAAGGGAAAAATAATACAAGGGGGACAAATGAATGTCAGTAGAGGGGGCAGAGAGAGAAGAGGGGAGGGGAGGGGAGGGGAGGGGGGATAGTAGAGGATAGGAAAGGCAGCAGAACACAACAGACACTAGTATGGCAATATGTAAATCAATGGATGTGTAACTGATGTGATTCTGCAATCTGTATATGGGGTAAAAATGGGAGCTCATAACCCACTTGAATCAAAGTGTGAAATATGATATATCAAGAACTATGTAATGTTTTGAACAACCAACAATAAAAAATTTTAAAAAAGTATGTAAACATTTAAATAAGAAATTTTAGTTATTACTTGCTTAGTTTAAAAAATCACATTAAAATTTAGTGGTTTAAATTAAAAAAAAAAAAAAAAAAAGACCAATTGGCTTATTTTCTCTTGTCCTGAGCAACATTTTTCTGATATTTTACATATATACTCTATCACATATAAAAATATATTTTTTGATATTGCAGATAATATAATTCTAAAGTAGTTATTGGTAATTTTCACATGGTAACTATGCAAATAGTTCTCAAATTATTATTTTAATTTCCACAAAAATTTCTTTCTTTACTGTGGTGCTGAGTATCAAACCTCAGGGCTTTATGAATGCTAGACCAGTGCTATACCACTGAGCCCTAGCCAACCAAAATAATTTCTTAAAGGAAGTTTTACCTTTATAGGCAGTCTTTTACTTGTATCTACTTCAAAATAAGTCTCCCTAAAATTTTGGATGTTTTGGTATGCAAAAAATATCTTCCTAGTTTAAAAAATTTAGAATTGTTAGTGGGTTTTTTTTTTTTTTTTCTTTTTTTTTTTTTAATAGGAAGTTTAACTACATTGAACTTTATTTATTTATTTTTTTTTATGTGGTGCTGAGGATCGAACCCAGGATCTTATGCACATGCTAAGCGAGTGCTCAACCACTGAGCTACAACCCCAGCCCTAGATTATTAGTGTTTAATTGATATTTGTTAAATGTTTTCACAGAGTATATGGCCATATGATAGAATACCTCCTCATTTATGCTATGTATGAAAGTACCATATTTTGTGCTTGTGTGTATACATAATATATATTAAAAATATTGCCATTAAGTCTTTGCTGGCTTGATAGGTGGGAACTAAGACAGTATTTAGCTGTACTTTTTAGGTGCTAATGTTCATCTTTTGATGTATTTTTAGGTGCTGTACTTTAGATGCTAATGTGGGAACATCTTACTATTTATAGTAATGTAATCAATAATTGGGTAAATATCTAGAGGGTAATTTGGAAGAGTTAAATTAATCATATTTTTTGGCCTATTAATTCCATTTCTACAAATTTACCTTAGAAAATATTCAGAGAAGCCTACAAAGATTTGTGGGTTTACAGTTTTATTTATAGTAGTGAAAGCTTAGAGACAATCAAAATATCAGGTTTTTGTTTTTTAGTTGTAGATGGACATGATATCTTTATTTTATTTATTTATATTTTTTATGTGGTTCTGAGGATTGAGCCCAGTGCCTCACAGGTGTGAGGCAAGAGTTCTACCACAGAGTTACAATCCCAGCCCCAGTATTAGGTTCTTGAAATTGTTACATTCACTTAGGATTTTTACAACTTCATTTTTACTTTAATGTTGTCTTTCCCAAGTTTACATAGTCAGAAGGAATAAACGTGTATTTGTATAGAATTATTGGTTATCTTCTGCCTTACCCTAGTCAGAAAATAACCACTTAAATTTCTGGGTCAGAATCTCCTATCTTTCACTGAATGAAAAAGGAAGGATCCTTTTTAGTACAAGAGAAAATCAAAGTACATAGTTAAAAAGAGTAAAGAAGGGAAGGAAGGCGGGTGAGGTGGCGCACTCCTCTAATCCCAGTGGCTCGGTTGGCTGGGGCAGGAGGATCTCGAGCCTTAGCAAAAGAAAGAAAACAGCCTCAGCAAAAGTGCTAAGCAACTGAAGGGATATGGCTAAGTGGTTGAGTGCCCCTGAGTTCAAGCTCCAGCACCAAAAACTAAGGAAAGAGTGGCTAGAATTGAGAAAGCTTTCTAGGATCAGCACTGAGTTGGGTAACTTGGCTTCTGAAACCTGCTTAGAGCACCTTTTGCATTGAAGAATGTAGGAAGGGCTTTTTGTAAGAGTTATAAATTAAATTTTTTAAATGAGTTTTAAGAGAAATGATTAAGTTAATTTTTCCTTT
This sequence comes from Marmota flaviventris, assembly GCF_047511675.1. Lineage (NCBI taxonomy): Eukaryota > Metazoa > Chordata > Mammalia > Rodentia > Sciuridae > Marmota > Marmota flaviventris. Next base: position 23,754,630 of record NC_092500.1, on the reverse strand, counting down.
AATTACTTTTATTGTTTTTAAAAAATGTGATGAAAATTTGAGGCATATGTCCTCAATTCTTTTAGAGTTTTATGTTATTAATATGGAAAAACATAGTTACTAAATATAGTGCTGAGAGTTTTCATTGTTGAGGGATTTTTCTTTTAATCTCAAGGATGCAGCTCTCTAAGTAAAAGACTTAATCTGTTTTTGTCTTGATTTCTTCATCTTGTAAATAAAAGTATTTCTCTTTTAAGAGGAAATTTATAAGATTGTGTGTAGCGGGCATATTATATACAGTTACTAGGTCTGAAACACTAATATAATAATCATGTTCATTAGTCATTTGAATTTCTGGTGAATTTTTTAGTGACTTGTCCATTTTTCTATTAATCTGTTAAAATTGAGTGTTTTTTTAATCGATGAATAATATAGCATTGAAATAATCTAACACATTCTGCATTAAAATAAAAATAAAACCTAGTGTTTTTTATAACATTGTAATACTTGCACAATATTTGTGTTATTTCAGTTGAGCCCCCAAACAAGATGATCAAGGCGTTATCCCATTGTAGAGATGCAGAAACTGGAGTTTAATTGCATTGTAAGCTTGCCTGAAGCCACTGGGATTAGAGGAGTGCGGCACCTCACCCACCTTCCTTCCCTTCTTTACTCTTTTTAACTATGTACTTTGATTTTCTCTTTATACTAAAAGGATCCTTCCTTTTTCATTAGGTGAAAGATAGGAGATTCTGACCCAGAAATTTAAGTGGTTATTTTCTGACTAGGGTAAGGCAGAAGATAACCAATAATTCTATACAAATACACATGTTTATTCCTTCTGACTATGTAAACTTGGAAGAATGAAGCTAGAAGAATGAAAAGGGAAGTTTAAATAAGTACTAGCTTTAATCTTTAACCTCATTCACTCCTTAAGATTGATAGTCTCTGAACTCCTTGGGGAAAGAATTGGAAGTCTTAAGTTGCTATGGCTTATTTTTCACTACTTTAAAATTTGATTTTTTTAAATTTTATTGTAGATGGTGAAGTTAACAAGGGAGTTGATGAGTCTGTAGGCAAAGGAGATGGTAAGAACTATTTAGAAGTATTTTCATGAAAATTAAAAATGCTATTGGATTATCTGTTGCTGTGTAACAAGTCACCCCAACATTTTGAGGCTTAACAGAACAAACATCATTTTATTACTTCTGTGGATTGACAGTCTGGGCATAATTTGATTAGATGATTTTGCCTTCAGATCTCTCTTGATGCTTCAATTAGGGTATCAGCCAGAGCTGCATTCAATTCAAAACTCAACTGGGCAAAAATCTGCTTTCAAGCTCATTCATATGGCTTTTGGCTAGAGACATTAGTTCCTTGACAGTTAAGCATCTCTCTGGGAAAGCTGACCACAGAACAGCTATTTTCCTCAGAATAGGTGAGTGAAAGAGTGAGAGATAGAAGTCACAGTGTGTTTGTAACCTTATCTTGGAAATGGCATCCTAGTATTTTTGCCATATTCTCTTTGTTAGAAGAAAATTCCCAGGTCTAACTCATATTCAAAGAAAGAGGAATACACAAGGGCATGGGTGTCAAAAGATGAGTCAGAAGCCATCTTAGAGGCTGCCTACTAAGATACATGCCACAGATACATACCAAATTAACCCTCTTCATTTATCAAAAACTAATAAAGCATTCCTTGTGTCAAGGTATTTTCACGTTTAATATTTTTTAAGCCTCACTACTCTTGAGAGATCATCATTCACATTTACATATCAGGAAGTAGGTTTAAGATTTTTAAATTTGTGCCTAAGAGTATACATCATTTAAGGGGAATAGCTGAGAAACTAGTCTTCTGACTCAAGTTCCTATGTGTTTGGCTATGTTATTCTGACTCTATTAAGTGTTTATTTTAAATATCCAAGATAAAGGATATCATGTACCATTTTTGTTCTCCTTTTCTTCAGGCTTTGACTTTCTACCACAACTGAACTCAGTGTTTCCTCCAAGAAAAAATCCAGTAACTTTAAATACTTCAGCATTGAATTCTAGTCCTCTTAATGTCTTTATGGGATCTCCAGGGAAAGAAGAAAATGAAAATCATGATCTGATAGCTGAGTCTAAGAAAGCATTTCTAGGAAAACAGGATCCTAAAGATTCCTTCAAACAGGTATGTGCCTGAAAATGATACTGAAGTCACTTTGTCACTAGAAAGTGAGTGGCTGCCAGGATATATCCTAATTATTGAGAGTGCTGTGCACTTACTAGGTAGAATAATATTTACTTTTTAACAACTAAAGAATATTTTTGAAATCTGTCTTTGGCTATGTTGAAGGTAACAGCAGATATAAATGTATACTATTTTTTCTTAAGGTAAATATTTGCTGTACTGTCTATGTAAGAACACTTGTTACCTGAATTTAATAATATATTTCCATTGCAGCATAAAACATCAAGTTGGTGGTTAAGATGTTTGCTCTAAGTTTTAGAGCAAATTTGATGGTGCTAAGAATGAAATTAATCATTATTACATTTTATGAAAAATACAGTATCCAATATAGAATTAATTTCTTATGTAAGCGTTCAAAATCTGTTATAGGAAGGCCAAGTCAGTTAGGTGTATAGTATGTGTTTATTTGTTTTCACATTTATTTTTTAGAATAATATTAAAAGATAATTATGGAGTAAATACGTCTTTTGATTTGTTTTTTAATATTTTTGTGTGGCTGTCGCATAAGAGTTTGGGGATTTTTTTTTAAATTTTGGCCAATAATTTTCATTTTAAATTATGTTCAGAAGATGCTTAGTAAATTAGTTATTTTTCCTTATGATGTTATTGCAGAGATTGTTTTTGATCTGTAAAATTAATTTATTTTGCTGCTAGTCCCAGAATATTTTTTTCTCTTTGTATTCTTCCTTCATTTCCCCAACCCTATCTTCTGTTAAAAGGGGGAGGGGGTGGTAGGAGAAATAGGTAAAAAATTTATTAGTAATATGGGTAAAACAAGAAATTAAGTATATTAAAAATTATTTTGTTTTAAATATAAAGTTTGCAAAGTTGATCTCTTCTGGTACTGAAACTGGAAATCTAAATAATTCTCCATCGTCTAACCAAACAAGAAATCTTGAGAAATTTGAAAAGCCAGAGAAAGAATTTGAAGCTCAGTTCATATATGAACCACCAGTTAATGGATCTTCAACTCCAAGTAAGTACATAAAACTTCATAACGTTTGAAAATGTTAAATTGAAAAGTCCTCCAAATATTTAACTTAAAAAGGATAGAGTGATCATAGACTAAAAAAAAATCAAGGACTTTAAAGTTTATTGGCTTGTCTAGTGTCTAGAAAACAATGACATATGTATATGAATGATTAAGTTCAGCAATATTGATTTCCTCCCCTTTTTGTGTGAATTTCATTTTCAATCTAATATGTAAGGATTTTATTAAATATGGTACAGATAGAATTATAATTTAGGACCCTTTGAAAAGGGATGGTTAACTACCTAAATTGTAGTTTTTCTTCTTCATATTTAAATCTTTCTCTTAGAATTTAAGCCACAGACTCATAAAACTTGATTGCAATTTAAAGAGTTTGAAGTTCACCTCTAAGAATATTCTGTATAAAAGAACTCTTCATATAGGAGCAACTCTTTATATAACTATTTGTATTTTACTTTAAGGTTTCTGTGGGTGTATTGCATTAGCTGAAATGCCAAGACTTTGCCTATAGCACTACTTTACTCCTACCCTCCTTCTGTTTGTTTTTGATAGTCTTGGTTTATCTGGTTTGTGGTATAGCTTGTCTCATTCGTCTTTTATTAGTAGAAATGGTTCAGAGATTCTTCAAGATTAATTCCTCTATCATATTATTACATTAGACAGTTGGCAGTTTATAAATGACTATTAGAAATAATGTCATATAAAATTTTTTAAAATTGTATTCTAGACAGTGAATTTTTCTAAATATCAGAGGAACACTGTTCTTTGCCAGTTTTTCAAGTTCCCTCATGCCAAATCTTATTTAGAAATGTTTTATGTCTCTTAGTCCAAATTGACTATTCATATTTTCTCCATTCTTTATTTTAGATCCAAAGATAGCATCCTCTGTCACTGCTGGAGTTGCCAGTTCACTCTCAGAGAAAATAGTTGATACTATCGGAAGCAATCGACCAAATGCACCATTGACATCTGTTCAAATCCGTTTCATTCAGAATATGATACAGGAAACATTGGATGACTTTAGGTAGTAATTGAGAAATTACTCTATCTAAACCTTGCATTTGTTTGTTTATTTTTATTAGTGTAAAACCAGAACTATAAGTAATGGTTACTACTTTTTATCTAAATTATTGTGAACATAAAACCATAGAAAACGTGATATGTTTTGTTGATCTAGTTGTACTGCATTTATTGACTATCAACCAGGAACAGGCCCATTTACCTAGATAACTTGACAGGGAAGTCTAGCATGCAGACTGCTATTCTGGATTTTTTTTAAATCTTCAGATTGTGAACAGATTCTTGTAAACCCATGTGTAGTTCTTATATCAGTACTTATAGATCACCTGTTAAGTGTTTTATTTTTAAATTAATTCTAAATATTTTTATATAGAATGCATCAGAATGTAATAATATAACATATGTAATATAGAAAAATTTCCTTATTCTTGCCTATCTCATCCTTTGAATGTGTTTTAGAATTTTGCTTCCTTTTACTTATTTCAGTATTTTTGGAAGCCATTTTCAATTATTAGAATCTTTTGTGGGGTTTCTTCCTCCCTCCCCTTCTAGTCTATAGTTACTTGGGATTATAATGAGTAAGAATATTGGAGATGTGCAGTTTTTGTTTGTGAATATTTCTTTTTTATGTTTAAAATATTTTTAAAATGTATTTTTTAATATTAGAAAAGTATATTTTAAAGAAAAATTATTTTGGCATTTACAGTGTACCTCGTTTATGTACCAGATACAAAAATGAACTCTGGACCCAAAAAGGACTTGTAGTTTATTCAGGACAGATACAGTACATCCTTCTATGATAGGTGTTTTATGTGAATTAGTTCTTTTGTGATTGGTAAATCGGGCAGAGTTGACAAAACAATTGGGAAATTTCATTGTTATAATAGCAGCCAAAGTAAAGTGCATGTAAAAAGCTTAATGAAGCCCCTGTCAATGTCCATCTCCTCTGACTTTCTCTTAACTTGGTGTGGCTATATGGTCTGTGTTAGAAGCACTTATTTTGTGGTTATTCCCCATTTGTGGGGATTGGGGCGGGTAGCATTTTGTTCTTGCCTCTATAACTTGACAGCCCCAATCCTTCTGCATTCTATCTTCTTCCATTAAGTAACCATCACTTTTTTAAGGTAAAGTGTCTTATTCAATATTTATCTATTAGACCATGTTTTTAAAACTGTTCTAGTATTTTTATTAAGATTTGTTTTTGTTAGTGCTCTGTGACAAAGTTGCATAAGTTTTGAGTGGTGGACCTCAATTCTTTTTTCCTAAGTCCTGTTATTTTCAATACACAGTTTTAAAGAGTGAGGTTTTTCAGGAATACATAAATATTTATGGCATAATAGCAGAACTGTCTGAACAAAATGATGTTGGAAACACAGAAAAGGAGCAATTTGCTGGGGCAAATTTAGAAAAGAATGACTGAAGAGATTTTATTTTATACTCAAGTGTGTGGGAACAGTATGAGCACAGAAACAATTGTAAATTTTAGGAATACTTGCAGAGAGAAGGTACTATGACGAGATGCGGCCGAAAAGGTAGTTATGAAAGCCTTAATATGTAGGAATGGGGGGGGGGGTCATGAAAGTAATGTGTTATTTATTATCTGTTCATTCAACAAGCATTTTAGTGTTGGTTCACCAATAGTTTTGTATGATTCGAGGGCAGTGGGCTCAGGACTTTTCCTTCAGCAGGCCTGGGGATCTGAGCCCTGGATGACTGAATTCTCTGTGCTTTATAGCCTGCCAACTCCTTGTGTTGCTAAGGGTTGATTTTTCTTTCGCTTCTGGTCTGATCCTGGCTTAGTACCCAGAGTGGCTCGGGATTTCAGTTAACTGTTCTGCTTTCAGTCTTCAGTAGGTGTATTCAGCTACACCAGTTATTGAGAGCACAGATGGAACAGTATTGAGGGACTCACTCTCAGTCAATGTCTGTGGTCTGTAGTGGGCTGCTGCCATCTTCTCCATGAGGACCTGGAGTGCTTCAGAGGGGTTATGCTCAATTCTCTTCCACCCTAAGACTTTGCAAGTGCTTTACATCTGTGTCTTAGGGAGTCTCTCAGCTCTGCTGCTTGCCTATCCATAATTTTTTACGTAAGCACTCAATGAATGCATGTGGGGGAACGTGAGCGAATAAATGCAGGCTTTTTAGTTGTGATTCCTTGGAATTCTAAACTGCCATACCAGGCTTCACCTGGTTTTTAAAAATGTATAAAAATTTCAGCTAGTTCTCTTTACCCTTTTGTAGGCAGCTTTCTCCGGCCACTGTTGTATTGATGCTGAAAATGGTGCTGGGTCTTTGTATCCTTATCATTTCTTTGCTGTTAGTTTATTTATATATATTTTTTATTCTAAACTTTGGTCAATTTAAGAATGTATGATTTTATAGGTTATCAGGCTTCTTCTCATAATTAGAATTGAGAGTTTACATATAAGTGGAAATCTGTTCAGCTGCTTTGTTGTCTTTCAAAAAGATTTAAGTTTGTTTTGGCAAGCTGGTCACCTTGATCTTGTTGTAGCTACTTTTTAAGTTTTTTTGAGAACTCCTTTATTCTAGTTTGCCTTTATTTCTAGTCTTTGCCCTTCCAGGACATCTGCTGAGTATTCACCCTGTCTTTTCAGGTGGGTCTTAAACTTTAACCTATTTCACCAGCATCACAAGGCTTCCGAAGTTCCTTCTCTGCATTTCAGCTGTTATTTTATGTTTGGTTTACTGACACATAACCCAGTACAGGCATTGTTTAGGAGGCAGCAGATAGATATCCAAAGGGGAAATTTCTGCAGGCTTCTCCTCTTCAGATTCTTGGACTTTTTAACATTGGCTTTCTTGGTAGTCCCAAACTCTAACACTCCAACACTGGTGACACTGTCTCAAGCTTCAGAAGAATGCTGCCACTCAGCCTTTTTCCACATTGTGGAATCAGCACATATTCCAGAGACAAAAGCAGAGGTAAATGTGGGTCTTACCTAGTAGACTTCCCTTCTTTGCAAGAATGTGGCTCTTTAAGCCCTGGCTATGCTGATGGTTCTCTGATACCAATGATGAATTTATTGATTGATAAGGTACTTGCTAGGCAAACATTCTACCACAACTGATATCTTCAGTTTTTAATACAACTTTCATCATAACTGAAAGCAGAAAATATAAATTATTTTAAATGCTATATAATCGCAACAGAAAATTTAAGGTACTTGAGAATAAATCTAAACAAAAATAGTGAAGATTTTTTGAGAAAAAAAGAATTTTTAAAGTGAATTACAAAGCATTTACAAATAAATGGAAAGATTTTATGAAGATGACATTTCATCTAACTTGATCTATAGATGGAATGCAGTCCCAGTCAGAATCCCAGCTAAGTTATTTGGGAGATGATGAAATGATTCCAAAATGTATATATATGGAAGAAAAAAAGATCCAAGACTACTATCCCAAAGAAGAATAAAGTTGGAGGGGACTGGTTTGATGGATGGATAAGCTTAGTTATTAAATAAAATTAAGATAATAGTATAACACTGGCACAGCATGGACAAATTGGTCACAAGAAGCAAATAGTTAGAAAGAAACCTATGTGATTCTGGAAACTTGATAAATGACATTATTAACATTGCAGGTCTGTGTCCAAAATATGGAATAATCTATAGATTGTAATATTTGCTTGTATAAGAATAAATTTACTAATTAAAAATCAATTCTGTATAGAATAAAAGTTGAATTGTAAAAATCAAAATTTTAAATGTTCTAAGAGATCTTAAAACTTCAGAGTAGGAAAATTATTAAAAATAAGGAAATGCATTACCTATAAAATTTGCAGTATTGAGTAAATTTGAGTGTATAAATAACAACTCTAATTATGAGATATCACTAATAAAGCAGAGGGATTAGCATCTGGAATACTCATATCACCAAAAAAAGCGTCAGATTATTAGTAGAACTCTTAAAAATGAAAAATAAGAACACGAGGAAAAATGTTCAAACCCACAATTAGTAAACAGAAAATGCAATGATATACCATTTCACATCCATTAAATGGGAAAATATTTTGAAAGTTCAGATATTGCAAGTCTTGGTGAAGATACAGAGCAAGAGGAATTCTGATACACTGATAATGAACATATCCATTGATACTGCCACTTTGAAAAACAAATTGCATGATTTTGTAAAACTGATGAAGTACACACGTAGCTTTATACCTTTACATCTCATCTGTGTATATGGGTGCATGTGGATTGAGAGGTGTACACATGATTATAATAATACAATAATAATAAAAACTTGAAAACAATTCAAGTATCATTTGACAGGAAAATGGGCATAACCAGTATAAATCAGTGATTTACAGATACTGAGGACCTAGAAAACAATATTTCTTAAATATAAGCTTCTCAAGACTACAGAGATTATTGTATCCTTTTTGTTAACACTCAAAAACAATCACTTTGAAAACATTAACTACAGATCGTGTCTTATATCTGCCGTGTTTCACTTGTCATTCTTTAGTTCCATCTATTTCTCAGCATATACTATGATCTCATTCTTCTTTATGGCTGAGTAAAACTCCACTGTGTATATAAACACTACATTTTCTTTACCCATTCATCTGTTGAAGGGCACCTGGGCTGCGTGGCTATTGTGAATTGTGCTGCTGCAAACATTGATGTGGATGTATCCCTATAATATGCTGATTTTAGTTCCTTTGGATAAATACCTAGGGAGTGGGATAGCTGGATCGGTTGGTGGTTCCATTCCTAGTTTTTAAAGCAATCTTCATATTGCTTTCCAGATTGGTTGTACTGATTTGCAGTCCACCACAATATGTGAGTGTACCTTTTCCCCCACATCCTTGCCAGAATTTATTATTATTTGTATTTTTGATGATTGCCATTCTGACTGGAGTAAGATGAAATCTCAGTGTAGTTTTGATTTTCATTTCCCTTATTGCTAGGCATGTTGAACATTTTTTCATAAATTTGTTGGCTATTTCTAATTTTTCTTTTGAAAAATGTGTTTAGTTCTTTTGCCCATTTGTTGATTTTTTTGGGGGGTGGGGTGGGGGGTTCTTGATATATTCTAGATATTAATCCCTTGTTGGAGGAGTAACTGACAAAGATCTGTAGGTTCTTTCTTCATGTTCTTAATTATTTCCTTTGCCTTGCAGAGCTTTTTAATTTGATGCCATCCCACTTATTGATTCTTTATTTCTTGAGTGTTAGAGATCTTTTTGAAGAAGATCTCTAACACTTGCCTGTGTCCATATGTTATAGTGTTGAGACTATGTTTTCTTCTAGCAGTTGCAAAATTTCTGGTCTAATTCCTAGGTCTTTGATCCCCTTTGGGTTGTTTTTTGTGCAGGGTAAAATAGGGATCTAATTTCATTCAAAATATGGACATCCAGTTTTCCCAGTACCATTTGGTAAAAAGACTGTCTTTTCTTCAATGTATGCTTTTGGCACCTTTATTAAATATTGAATGACTGGATCTGTTTGTCTCTGTGACTTCTATTCCATTGGTCTTTGTATCTGTTTGATGCCAAGAGCATGTGTTTTTTGCTACAGTATTACAGAGTACTGTAACTCTGTAGTATGATTTGAGATTAGGTATTGTGATGCCTCCAGCATAACTCTTCTTGCTCAGGACTGCTTTAGCTATTCTGAGTCTTGTATTCTAAACTCCCAAATGAATTTAATTACAATTTTTTCTAGTTATGGGAAGAATGTCATTGATATTTTGATAGGGATTGCAATGAATATGTATAATCCCTTTGGTAGTGTGACCATTTTGACAATATTAATTCTGATTATCCAAAAACATGGGAGATCTTTCTATCTTCTAAGGTCAAAGGTCATCCCCAGTCTTCTTTCTTCAGTGTTCTATAGTTTTCATTGTAGAGGTCTTTCACCTCATTGTTTAGATTTATTTAGTTTATTCCCAATATTCTTTCTGTTGTTGTTGAGATTATTGTAAATGGGATAGTTTTTCTGATTTCTTTTTCAGCATATTCATTATTGGACAGTGTTTTGTTTTGTTTTGGTACCAGGGATTGAACCTAGGGCATTTAACCACTGAGCCACATCTCAAGCCTTCTTTTATTTTTAATTTTGAGACAGGGTCTCAATAAGTTGTTTAGGACAATGCTAAGTTGCTGAGACTGGCTTTGAACTTGCACTCTTCCTGCCTCAGCCTCCAGAACCACTGAAATTAAAGGCATACACCACCGTAACCAGCCAGTATTGGAGTTTTTAAGAAAAGTCTTTCTTTGAACAACAAAATTCAGGAATATAACAACTTCTGTCTTGGGATTTCTGTTAAGTGTTAAGTGATATCATCAGATAGGAGCACCCAGTATATTTCTATGATTTGATAATATTCTAGCTTTAAGTTGTATGGTGGGTGACTGAGTGTTTCTTTTACCATTATACTTGCTGATTTTCTTTTGGAGACAAGAATTAATTGCATCGTACTGAGTTAATCATGTTACATCCATCAGAATAGCCCCTTTCTACTAAAAATTTTTAGTAGCACAGTCATTGATTATTATATGATTTGTAGTCTAGTGAGTTTTCTATATTTCTTGTACTATAAATCAGTGTCTTTCCTTAATGATTATTTACATATCAAGGAATGTAGTGCAGTATGAGATCTAGAGGTAGGCAGCCTGGGTTTACATCCCGCTCTACTATTTGCTAGTTGTATGATTTTTGAACAGGTTATAACTGGTCTTTAGCTCACTTACTTTGTTAGTGAAGTGGAAGAAGTCATCTCTCCTCATTGTGAAGATTAAACAAGTTCTTATAAAATTTAAGAAATAGTGCCTAGTATATGTTAAATAAATGCTAGGTGCATTAGTATTTTTATTATTGTAAATAATTATTAACATTCAATAATTTGAGACAATGAAAAAGTTTAGCAAGTTTCTTAAATGAACTAGAATTGTTTAAACTCTTATAATTCTAATGTATTTTACATTCTTCCCTAGAGAAGCATGCCATAGGGACATTGTGAATTTGCAAGTGGAGATGATAAAACAGTTTCATATGCAGCTGGTATGTATGGGAAACTGTGTTTTAAATGAATTGAGAGTTGTGTGGAGCTAAAAAAAAAAAAAAAAAAAAACAATGTATTTTTACTTATTTGCCATATCTAGTTGCTAAGATAAATAAATAGGGAGTTTCAGATATTTAATAATATTTTAACTGCTTACCTTCTTTTTAACCTGTGGTAAGTAGTTAAGGCCACTTTTTCAGCACTTTCTTTCTTTTTTCTTTTAAGAAGCAAAAACCCTCCCAAATGTGTGAGTATAAATCTACTAAACGTATTAATTTCACCAGTGATCTTTGTGATTAAGTAAAAAACAAATCATTCAGCTAGTTAATTGAACATGAGAGAAATGATAGCTGAAAGTATATAAAACATATCTTGTCAAGTAATTGTGAAACACCAGTAATCTAAACAGCATTTCCCCTTTTTCTAGAATGAAATGCACTCTTTGCTGGAAAGATACTCAGTGAATGAAGGTTTAGTGGCTGAAATTGAAAGACTTCGAGAAGAAAACAAAAGACTACGGGCTCACTTTTAAAATTTCACTGAATATGTTAATGTTTAATAATTTGGGGAGTTTCTGGCAACACAGAACTTCATAGAATCAGTATTGTTTTCTTGGTCTCTAGGGGAAGAAAAAAATTTTTTCAAGTTAAAGGGTGTTGGAATTTTACACCAACCACTGTTTCATGTTTTCTGTCACAAATATTTATATTTTTATATTTAAACTGTACAATATATCATTTGCGTAATAGGAAAGTCAACAGGATCTTTATTCTGAAAACTTTAGCTATACACTAAGTGCCCTTTTTCATAGAAAATTGTGCATAAAAATAGGTTATGTTTTTAATTACCTTTTTTAAACATATTTTTGATTGACAAATTGCCTTCCAGATTTTTTGGGGTAGTTTTAGAAGTTTGATATACCTTCTATTTTTATGGAGAAAATGCCATTGACTAATAAAACACAGTTGGCTAGTAATTATTTTGTTAATGACAAGTATGACTATTATTTATTACTTGTAAATGTGATAATTTTTTGAAATTTTGAATTGTACAGATGCATTTTATCTTTTGCGTTTATGTTAGTACTTCTGATAACTTTGTACTTCTGGTTGATATTTTTTAACATTGCCTATGAGAAAAGTTTTAAGGGTGTGTGAGACTCAACAAGAACCATATATGTGCCGATTTTCTCATGAATTATTAATATGCAAAAATTATAAAAGTTTTAATCACCATTACTCAACTAGTGAAAATTTCATATTAAATACTAAATATTACAATATCATTGCCATCTTTTCCTCCCAAGAGAGAAGTGTGAATTGTTTTGTTCTGCAGTTTGTATCATTAACTTTCTCTAATTCTTTCTGTGATATGAATAATATTTTTATATTATTTGCTTTATCATAAAATTATTTATAAAGGTTCATTGTGAAAAGAATTCACACCCCTTTGGCAGTAGTTGGACATTTGCATCTACCTGCCGTGATCTCCATTTTAGGTGTAAGATGAGGAGGGCTACTTGTTCATGTTCTTATCTCTTTCCCAAAGAGTTACACTGTATACCTTGAATATAGCTCTACTACTACATTTTGACTTCTAAGATAAAGATATATACTAAAATTTTTTAAAAATCTAGTTTAGCTTACTAACTTTATTGTTTTCCAAAATAATGGGAAATAAGTGTAAATATGCTAATAATTACTTCCAAAAATGAAAACAGGAATATTACTTTTCCCCAGTATGGCTCAGCAAATACATTGTATCAACACATATAGGTGTGTTAATGTTATCTTTTCCTGGCAGATTATGAATGCATTATGACTTGTAACAAGTTTCCTTATATGTCACCAGAAAACAGGTTTAGAAGACATAAACATGAGTGTGTTTTGCCTACATGCAGTATTTAAATCTATATTTTCCTATTGTCTTTTTATATAGGTACTCATAATGTATATTGAGGGGTGGAATAAATAAAACAATTTTAGTAACTTTATGTGTATAGATGAAACATTTTTGTCATGGATTTAAAAGCTAAGTACAAAAAATAAAATTTTTTATTAAAAAAAAATAGAAAATCTGAAATTGGACTTTTGCCTCTGACCAGAATGGTATAATAGGGATTGGATTTACCTTTCCAATGGAAATTAAAATAAAAAAGACAAAATGTCTAAAATAATTATCAGATGTTGGACATTAGGCAATTTTACCAGACAGTGATCCTTGAGTGGGGCTAACAGTGAGACCACAAAAGCTCAGTGAACTACAAACACAAGGAAAAAAAAAAAAAAAACTATACCAAAAATTCCTTAAAACCTGCAATAAGGGGAAAATTCCTAAAAGAAGCTGAAGACACAGAAGAACAAAGATAATCAGACTGTCACAGTGGAGCTTCATCCTTTTTTTTTTTTTTTTTTTTTTGGTATCGGGGATTGAACTCGGGGGGGCACTCGACCACTGAGCCATATCCCCAACCCTATTATGTATTCTATTTAGAGACAGGGTCTCACTGGGTTGCTTAGCACCTTGCTTTTGCCTAGGCTGGCTTTGAACTTGTGATCCTCCTGCCCCAGCCTCCTGAGCCACTGGGATTACAGGCGTGTGCCACCGCGCCCAGCTGAAGTGTCATCTTTAAAGTACCAAAAGAAAAATTTCAATTTAGAATTCTATATTTAGAGAGAATGCTTTCAAAACCAAAAATGAAAAGACATAGAAAAGATGGAAGGTTTTTCACAAGCAGAATGAACTACAGGAAATATGAAAGAATGCCTTTTGTTGGAAAATGATACCACATAGAAATCTTCAGCTACACAAAGGAATGAAGAACACCAAAAAATAGTAAATATGTGAACAAATAATCTTTTTCCTTGTTTTAAATTTTATTTCAAAGATAATAGATTAAGTAAAAAATAAAAACATCAGATATTGTGTTTCACGTATGTAAAGTTAACTTGTACCATGATCATCAAGGTTGGGAGGATGAGAGAGAAAGTACAGTACTCCTAAGTTTCTTCCACTAACTGAAGCAGAAAAATATTACCTGAAGTAGACTGTGATAAGGATGTAAATCCTAAAGCAACCACAAAAAAATAAATAAACCAACAAAGATGATAAAATGTGGCCATAAAAAAAAAAAAATCCAAAAGGAGAGAAAAGGGAAACAAAAAATAGATGGAAAATAAATACTAAGATGATAGATTTAAATAGCCATATCCATAGTTACTTTAAATGTGAATTGTTATTTACTCTTAATCAGATTGAATCTTTTTAAAAAAAATCCAACTACATAGTGAATAAAACCCAGTTTAAATATGAAAATTTAAATATAAAAAGAGGAAATATTAATATATTGAATCAAATGAAGACAAGATGCCAAAATTTCAGGGAATCAACTAGAGCAGTTTTTGTGGGGTTTTTTTTGTTTGTTTGTTTGTTTGTTTTTGTGTGTGTGTGTGGTGTTGGGGATTGAGCCCATGGCCTTGTGCATGTGAGGCAAGCACTCTACCAACTGAGCTATATCCCCAGCAGTTCTTTCAAATATTTAAAGAAAGCATCTCAGTTCTCAACAAATGCTTATAGGAATTAGAAGGGGATAATTTCTATCTCATCAAGACCAGCATTACCCTGATATCTAAATAAGGCAGCATCATGACAAAATTACATACCAATACTTACCATGAACACAGATGCAGAGGTTCTACCTCAATTTTAGTAGTTTGAATCTTTTGATGGGTAAAAAAGATAATACATATAACCAAGAATACAAATGTGGGCCAGCTCTAGAAAATTATAATTCACTGTATTCAAGTATCCTGGAGAAAACATAATAGTCTCAGAGAGATCATTTGACAAAACCCAAAATTTATTCCTAATTAAAAACTGCAAATTAGTAGTAAATACATTTGTCTTCAATCTAACAAGGGATATCCATGAAAAATCAGCAGCTGGGCTAAAAACGTCTGGTGAAAAAATGGAATGCTTTTCCTAAGGTCTGGGACAAAGTAAGGATATGTAATGTCTCCTGTTAAACATTGGTGTGGAGTTTCTGGCCAGGACGGTTAGGTAAGAAAATTAAATGAAAGGCATCCAGATTACAAAGGAAGAAGTAAAAAATGTTTATTCACAGATGACATATTGACTCTAGAAAATCTTATGTAGAAAAAAAATCTAAATTTAATGATGCTATAGACTACAAATTCGTAAACAAAAATCAATTGCATTTCTATAAGGAACAATCAGTGCGGAAATGCATAAAAAAATACCATTTTCAGGAACATAAAAATGAGACACAAGTATAAATTTGATAAAGGATAATGCAAGACTTGTACACTAAATTCTGCAAAAACAGCTGGAAGTAAACCAAATAGACATATGTATGAATGGATTGGAAGGCTCAATGTTGTTAAATGACTTCTTTCCACATTGGTATGTATTTAGCCAAATCACATTAAGAATTTTAGCAGAATTTTTTTTGTAGCAGAATTTGCTAAGCTGCTTCTAAACTTTGGAAATATTAGTGTAGAATAACCACCCCACCTCGGAAAAATTTTAAAAACACAATAGAGGGGTTACGTTTCATAATTTTGAAGTTTGTTGTCAAGCCATAGCTAATCAAGACAATGAAAAACCATGAATACAGTGACATACATTAATGTAGCATAGTAAAAATCCAGAAATACACCTATATATAATCAACTGATTTTGAACAAACATATAAAGGTAATTCACTAGAGAAAGGAAAGACTTTTTCAAAAGATTTTGTGGGTATATATGAAGACTTATATGCAAAACTGAAAAATCCTGATTCATACTTTGCATTATGTACAAAAAATTAACTCAAAATGAATCACAGAACAAAATATAAAACAAAATGTTTGTGACTTTGGGTAAATTGAACTTAAGCAAATTAAGATATGATCTTCAAAAGGTACTCTTAAAAAAATTAAAAGGCAGAGCACTAAGAAAATGTTGCTTAATCATATCTAAAAAGATCTTCTATCCAGAATGTGTAAAGGAATCTTAAGACAATAAGAAAACTCTTCGAAATGGTTAAATGATTTAGATGGATACTTCTCTAAAGAAGCTACGAAGGATGCAAATATTTGCATAAAAACATACTTGTAATCATTGTCTTTAGGGAAATGCAGACTACAAAACAATGAGATACTACTACACTCTTATTAAAGTAGTTAAAACTTTAAAAACTGACTATACCATGTGTTGGTGTGGATATGGAGCAACTGTAATATTCTAGAAATTGAATATAAAATAGGACAGTCATCTTAAGTAACATTTTGACTGTTTCTTATACCATTGAACATATGACTGTCATAGACCCTAACCCTTTGCTCCAAATATTTAAGAGAAATGAAAGTATACACATAAGACTTGTACATGAATGGGCATAACAGTTCCAGTTATAATAGCCAACATCTTGAAATAACTGAAATGTTGTCAACAGGAACGGATAAACAAATTGTATTAAAATAGAATATCATCCAGCTATATAAAGGGAATAAACTATAATATGTACAGCAACATAGATGAATCAAAAAATAATTATATGGAGTAGCATAAACCAGTACCATGTGGTTCCAGTTATGTACAATCCTAGAAAATGCTAACTTAAGTATGGTGACAGAAAGCAGTTAGTGTTTGCCTAGAAACAATGGGGAAAGGGTAAGAAGACTTGTGGGTGATGACTACATTTATAAACTGATTATGATGATGCTAGTATCCATGCCAATATTTTCCAAATTATATATTTTAATTATGTGTGGTTCATGTCAATTATACCTCAATCTGGTTGGTTGGTTGGTTTTGATACTGGCAATTGATCTCAAAAGGTACATCTCCAGCTTTTCAAAAAAAAAAAGAATTTCTTTCTTTCTTTTTTAGATAGGATCTTGCTAAGTTGTGGTTTCATCTAACAACTTAAGAAAAAATAGTGCTTATAAAAGCCATAAGAAGTTAACTATGCTATTACTAATTGTATACTTTGATCAATTATCAAAATAGCTTATTTATACTGGGAAATTGAATGTTCACATGCCAAAGTAGGAAGTTTGACCCCTGTACAAAATATACTCAATATAGGTTGTCCATGTCTTAAGATTTTTTTGTGTGTGAGACTAAATTTAAAAATGATGGCCTAATTAACATGCTGTTGGACGTTTCAAGACAGCACAGCATTCCATCAATGGCATGCATATTGCAGGCAGCTTTTAGGTAGATTTATTGTGATAATAGGGAGCAGATGAAAATGCTAAGGGATTTGAAAACCTATAGTTTGGACAGAAAAGTACATGTTAAACAGGGACTATGAAAGCCCCCCCCCCTTTGTTTGTTTTTGTTTTGTTTGTTTGAGAGGGATTACAGCCTCTAAAGGGGCTTTGCATAGAGATAATAGGAAAGATGCCTTGAGGTCATCTCAGGAATTTTCAAGACCACATCCATTGCAGGCTCAAGGATGTTAAAGGGAAAATTCCTTTGAGAAGAAATCATGGGGTCCCCTGCTTGCACTGGGACCCTAGGAAGTTGTTTCACTATGTTGAGCCACTCAGGCACTCAGAAGTTTCTGCAGCTATGATACCAGAAGGCCCAGGTACTATGTGAGCTGGCATCATCCACGTGGTGCTGGTTCTGCAGGAATGCACAATGCTGGAGTTGAGAGTCATGGACACTGCCATTGAGAGTCCAGGCAAAGTTGAGCAGAGTTTCAGTCCCTGAGAAGGTGATGTGTGAAGATATGAAGGTGAACCAAGACTGGAATTGAGACCCCAGGAATTAAGAGTTACCAATAATGTGGACTGTCCACTGAGAAAAAACTGCTGACAAAAGGAGAAAGCTCATACACACTGGACCTGGCAAAAGCAAAGGGGCAGGGCTGCCCAAGTCCTTTGGAATAACCCCTTACAGTCCTGTGTCCTGTGCTATGTGCAGAGGCTGGGATTTGTTTGCCCAACTGGGTTTCCACCTTGCTTTGGTCCCGTCCCTTCTTCCTATGCCCCATTCCTCCTTTTGGAAGGGAATGTTTACTCTAAGCCACTGCATATTGGATATAGAGAGCTTGCATTTTATTTTTACAGGGGTTCACAGCCAAAAGTTTTCCTTGGGTCTCAGAGGAAACTTTGAACTTGGACTTGAACTTGGACTATGGGGCTTTTGAAGATGAGCTAAATGCAATTTTCATTGTGAGGTAGACATGAGTTTTAAGGGACCAGGGGTGGAATGTTGTGGTTGGAATGTGCGATGTCCCCTAGAACCTCCTGTGTTAATGCAGAAATGAATATTCAGGAGTAAAATGCTTAGATTATGAGAGCCATAACCTAATAAGTTCATCCCAGGTTGAGTAGTCTCTCTGGGTGGTTACTATAGGAAGGTGGGGTATGTCCTAGAAGGGTACATATTCTCTGATCTTCTGATCGCCTTTCTTTCCCTTCTCCTCCTCTCCTCTCCCCTCCTGTCCCCTCCCCTCCTCTCCCCTGGTTGACCCTGACATGAACTGAGAAGCTTTTCCCCACTGGGCCCTTCTGCCAAGATATGCTGTCTCACTTTGAGTCCAGAGCTGTACAGTTGGCATCTATGGAATGAGATCTTTGAAACTGTGAGCCCCAAATAAACTTTTCCTCCCCTAAGATGTTCTTGTTGAGTATTTTGGTCCCCAGAACAAAAAACTGACTAAAGCAAAGGCTCAACTCACCAGGAAGAAATAAAAATTCTAATATTTCATGCATCTAACAACATAGCATGGAATATATAAAGCAAATATTACAGATGTTAAGAAAGAACAAAGTTCAAAATTTTATGGGAGATTTTGACACACCTCTAAATAATTGATAGAAGAAAAACACTGGCTATTCAGTTCTCTTTATAGTTTACTAAGGTTTTTTTTTTTTTAATTATGAATGGTTGCTGAGTTTTATCAATTGCTCTTGAGGCATCTATTGAGATACAGTTTTCTTTTTTAAAATCTGTGAATGTAGTGATTCATGTTGATTGTTAAATGTTAAATCATTCTTGAACCCTTAATAGACCTCATTTTTTTGTGTGTGAGTCTTTTGGGTTATTCATGAGAAAGATTAGTCGTTAATTTTCCTTTTTTAGAATATATTTGTTAAATCTGGGTATCAAGGTTAAGCTTCTACTAGAAACAAAGTTTAGTAGGCATAATAAAATTACAGGCTCATAAAGCTCTTTCCCCAGAGTAGATTCACCTGCAGATGTAGGCAGAAAGAGTGCAGACCTATCACCTCAATCTAACCAGGGAATAAGGTGGGTCAAGTCTGGATTGTGGTTTTGCTGAGGCTCCTTCTGCCTCTGTAGCTATCCCGGGATGTCAGTGGGAGCTCAGTGTGTTCTCTGGGTCCCCTCTACCTGTTGGACCTAAATGCCATGCTAGAGTTTGTTGTCTCAGCATCAACTGCAAAAAAAAAAAACTCTTCTGCTTTTGGGACTTTTCCATCTGCATTTTTAGCTTCAAAGTCCAAATATTGTCCTGAGGAAAAACCAGAGGTTTATATGAGGTTCCTTAAGTCTTCAGAGTAGGGTCGAAGAGCATGAGAAGAAGATTAACATTAAACAGGGATGAGAGGTGGGAGGGAAAGGGAGAGAGAAGGGAAATTGCATGGAAATGGAAGGAGACCCTCAGAGTTATACAAAAGTACATACAAGAGGAAGTGAGGGGAAAGGGAAAAATAATACAAGGGGGACAAATGAATGTCAGTAGAGGGGGCAGAGAGAGAAGAGGGGAGGGGAGGGGAGGGGAGGGGGGATAGTAGAGGATAGGAAAGGCAGCAGAACACAACAGACACTAGTATGGCAATATGTAAATCAATGGATGTGTAACTGATGTGATTCTGCAATCTGTACATGGGGTAAAAATGGGAGCTCATAACCCACTTGAATCAAAGTGTGAAATATGATATATCAAGAACTATGTAATGTTTTGAACAGCCAACAATAAAAAATTATATAAAAAAAAAGAAATGCTAAAAGCGCCAATTTCTTTTGTTATTTAGGTAAAACTTTCTGTGATCATAACTAGAAAGTTTCCTATGGAAAAAGAATCTTTTAGATCAGTAGTTCTTCATGATTCTCTTCTCCAGAATCACATATCCTCTAATCCTCCTTGGTTATGGATCAATAAACAAGCAATGTTTTTATTTGATTTCTCTATTCTCAGATGAACATTGGTCTACCACAAGTCATTTAGACCTTTTCAAAACCAGAAATTCTTATCTATTCTTGATTCCTTTGTTCTTTCCTTTTTAAAAGTTAAATAATTTCATCCCTTTTGCCTCTCCCTATTCTCTGTACATGTACACACACACACACACACACACACACATATATATGTATATATATGTATATGTATATGGAACATATCTTCTCAATATTTTTATGAAATGTTATAGAAATAAATTGAGTCTCTTGATGCTATTATCTTCCCCTGGACAAGACACTATGGTTTGAATGTTTGTCTCCTCTGAAACTCGTGTTGGAGTTTAATTTCCAATGTGAAGAACTAAGAGTATGGAAATTTATGTTGTTTAGAGATGGGTCCTTTGACGAGTATTAGGATTAGATGAAATTCCCAGGGTGGAGTCCATATGATTAAATATTGGTGGTTTTATAAAAAGAGACTGGTTTTATGATTTAGATGTGAGGTGGCCCCCAAAATCTCTTGTGTGAGACAATGCAAGAAGGTTTAGAGGTGAAATGATTGGGTTATGAAAGCCTTAACCCAATCAGTGCATTAAATTCCTGATAGGGATTAACTGAGTGATAATTGAAAGCAGGTAGGGTATGGCTAGAGGATGTGGGTCATTGGGGGCCTGCCTTTGGGTTATATATTTTGTCTATTGAGAGGGGAGTCTGTCTCTGTGTTCTCTCTCTCTCCCCCCCTCCCTCTCCCTCTCCCTCTCCTTCTCCCACTCCCTCCTTCTCTCTCTCCTTTCTGATCATCATTCCTGAGCCACTTTCTTTCACCACATTTTTCCTCAATGATGTTCAGCCTTACCTCATGCTCCAAGGAATGGAGCTGGCTATCTATGGACTGAGACCTCTGAAACTATGAGCTCCAAGTAAACATTTCCTTCTCTAATTGTTCTTGTCAGTTACTTTTGTCAGAGCAGTGAAAAAGCTGACTAAAACAACCAGAGACATACGTACCCATGTGTTCCCAGTATCTTACCTTGTGATGTCTTGTGCTACCTTGGGACTCTGCCAGAAAGAATGTGGGTCCTGGAACCTTCAGAACTATGAGCTGAATACACCTCTTTTCTTTATAATTGATGCACTCTGTGATATGGTGTTACTAGCAACAGAAAATGAACTAAGAAAATTGTTACTGGAGCAGGTTGTTACTATGCCTGAAAATATGGAGGTGACTTTGGAACTGGATTATGGGCCAAGGTTGGAAGAGTTTGGAGGAGACGATATAAACAGCTGGAATGCTATCAATAGGGCATTGTGGGCAATTCTCGTAAGTGCTCAGAAGACAAGGAGACTGGGCAACTAGTCTCAGATGGGACTGAGGATTCTATTGGAAATTGTACTAAATGCCACTCTTATTACATGAAAGCAATTAACTTATTCACATTATGTCCAAGCCCTACCACTTGGGAAAGGCTGAAAACAGAATGAATGGAGGTTCCAGTTAAATCCTTGGGGTACTATCAGAGTCATACTACTTGGTGAGTCATGCAATTTTTGTCCCTGAAACTCTTTTCAGATGTATGCTTCTTACTTGATGTTCAGATGTATTGTTTTGCAGTTGTAGGTCACAGAATTCCAAATAAGTTGGTACTGTAGTTAGCCACTGTTTATTTCTGAGACAGGATATATGTTTAGAGAATTTACTCTAAAATGAACATTGAAACATCCATGGATCCAATGGCATCATAAAATATTCCCAATAAAGAATTATTTTATGGCTGGGCATGGTGGTGCATGCCTGTAATCCCAGCTGGTCAGTAGGCTGAGTTAGGAGGATTACAAGTTCCAGTGCAGTCTCTGAAATTTACTGAGAATCTGTGTTTGGAAAAAAAAAGACAAAAAAGGAAAAGACTAGGGTTTATCAATATTAAAGTGCTCCTGGGTTCTATGCCCAGTTCAAAAAAGAAAGAATTATTTCATGTGTTATCAAGTTTAATATACTTGTCTTAGATACATGAAACCCTTAAAGATTACAGAGAAATAAAATAAGGAGATAGTATGTTAAGATTTATGTTATTTGTGTAAATATCAAGGAATTACTAATGAAACTATTGCTAGAACGTCTGAAAGGAGAGAGATAAGACCGATTATTCCCAAAATATACCTTGGTGAGCTCTGAGAACTTCCATGATCTTTGGGGAGCCTGTGAGACCAAATTATTTTTGTAATAGTATTAAGACATTGTTTCACTCTTATTTTCTCATGAATGTAGAGTGGAGTTTTAAGAAGTTACTGACATGTCTATACCATTGACCTGGTATCTAATGGCATGTTCACTTGTGTATTCTTGGGCTTTCAAGAATTTTTTAAGGTAAGCTTTTTGAAGTCCTCAATGATTTTTAATAGTATAAAAGACACCTGAGACCAAAAACAAAAAACAAAAAACAAAACCTGTAGCAGATATTCTCAATTGGTTAAAAGGACATCTTGGAAGCTGATCTAGAGTTAATGACTGGTAATTATTAGTCTAATATACCCTTATTACCAGTCATTAACTCTAGAACAGAATTGTAGGAATGACGTTTGGCTTTTGGTATGTGAAATACAGTGGAATCAAATACACAAAAGTGTTTTTTTAGAGAATTGAATGAGCAGAATCACTGCCATCTGAGACTATAAGAGATGGAGGCTTTTTGAAAATGAAAACAAACAAAAACTCTCTTCCCACAACTTTCAAAGGCAGGAAGCAGGCTGAAAAAGCTGCTTGGGTACCAAGTATATCATATTTTCCAAGGCCATTTAAAAAAATAATTTAGGAGGAGGATGAAAAAATGAAGACTATCTCAAAGGAAAGAGTCAAAAGCAAGGGAGAAGAATGGGCTGGGCAGGTGCTCTGCATGAGCAGAACTCAGGCCCAACCAGGAAATTTTCATTCATCATTTGCCAGTGGGATTTCAGAACTGCTGTGGGCCAATGTCTGCTGCGAGCCTCCTATTCTTTTTTTTTTTTTTTTTAAAGAGAGAGTGAGTGAGAGAGAGAGAGAGAGAGAGAGAGAATATTTTTTTTTTAATATTTATTTTTTAGTTCTCGGCGGACACAACATCTTTGTTTGTATGTGGTGCTGAGGATCGAACCCTGGCCACACGCATGCCAGGCGAGCGCGTTACCGCTTGAGCCACATCCCCAGCCCGAACCTCCTATTCTTAAATGAGAATTTTTATTGCAGTCTTCCTCTCCCTACTGCACCATTCTATGTAAGCTGTGTGTGTGTGTTGGGGGGCACCAGAAAGTACATGTTTTTGTTCATTGTTCTGTGAACAAAGAGCAGTCATTTTTCTCAATACAATGAGAAACCTCTGTACCTAATAAGGTTCACAAGATCCTGAACTTTGAGTGTGAGGCTGTGAATGGATGTGGCTTTGGTATATTCTTGGATGGGGTGGGCACATCTATAATGCATATGGAAGGAATGTGAATAACTGTACCCCAAGGGCAGACTACGTGATATATAGCATTATTGTCTCCAATCTTTCCTTTGCCAGTTGACTTTGCAGCTCCTACCACTAAAGAGGCAGAATCTGTTTTTTTGTCTGATGACTTTGGGTTTGATGATGTGGCTTGCTTTAGGCACTAGGGCAAAAATGATGTCATTCCAGTTCTAAGCCTAAGGTTTAAGAGATCTTGTCTTTTTCAGTTGTCTTTGTGCTTTTGACATGGACATTAAACACACACACACACACACACACACACACACACACACACACACACACACACATCCTCCCTGGGATAGCTGATAGTCCCAAGAGGAAGATGAGAAATTGAGAAATACTTGAGGTAGAGGTGTCTCTGCCAAAGTGCTCAGTCAAACCCAACCTAATGCAGCTCAACTGAGAATAAGGTTAAGGCTCAGCGGGCTCTCATGATCCCCATCAGAAGAACCAGAATCAGATAAAGGCACAACTGTGATAGGAGCAAGACTCTTTATTGGGACTTTTTGCTTGAGCAAGAGGGAGTCACAGCCCTAACCAAGACAGTGTCAAGCTGGCTCTTGAACAAAGAAGGGAGTTAACTTTTATTCACGTGTCAGGGTGGTAGAGGAGTGAGCTAGAACATTATGAATGTTCCTTGGCTTTAGATGCATTCTGAAAGGTGTTTTTTTGGGCAGAGCACTTTAACTTTGGGGAAGGTTAAAGTGTCAAATGTCTGGTGCCAAATGTCAGATCTGTCATATTGACGCTGTTTCCTGCACAGACATCTTCACTCTGGGATGAGGATGAGCTGCTGTTGCTGTTGAAAGAACATATAGTTGGGGGTTAGAAGAAAACACATATCAGGTGAACAACAAGTAAAGGGTTTGTGAATTTGCTGTTTTGTGACTCCTCAACAGTTTTGTCCTTTATGTTGTCTGTCCTTGGAGAGTCATGGCCAGGAGATCCTGGATGGAGATGCACCTGAGGCCAATGAGACTGAGAGTGAGCATGTGAGGGGGGGAGAGGGCACATGTCCTGCTCTTAACATCTATGGAGCCATGAGTGAGGGTGGGAGGCAGGAGAAGCTTGTGCTCTGTGTTTAATGGCTATCGAGCTGTGAGTTAAGGTCCCAGGAGTGCGCTGGCCTTTGCAGGGGCTGCCTGCCTGTCTCGTTGCTCCTCAGAGTCTTTCCTGTCTTAATCTCAAGGGATGCTGCTTTTCATGGGGGTCTCTGACAGTCTCACCATTACATGCCATTGACATTTTTTTTGGTAGTTTATTGTGCAGCCACACGAAAATTTGACTCACTTCTCTCTGAGCTGCTGTGGTTTCGAGCTTCAACAGGCTTTACTGAGATTTTTGAAAGACCCTCCTAGCTAGCTTTCTCTCACCCTCTATTCGTTCTTGTCCATTGCATACACCTCTATGAGTGGTGTCTTCACCAAAAGGAAAATCTCATTGTCCACAGGAAGCAGCCATGATCCTTAGCACAGTGTTCTGATCCTTCCTTGCAAACTTATTTCCTATCCCACACACCCTGCACTTGATGTTCTAGAGTTTTCTGTGCCTTTCCACAGCTCTGGTCATCACCTTCACTGTTTTCATCTGGCTGTCAAATTCTATAAACACTTCTTACAGGCCACCTTTTTGTGTGTGACATTCTTCCTTGATGTAAAGACAAACATGCTTCTCTTCTATGCATCAGCAAAATTCCTTTCTTCCCAGTATTATAATGTGTACAGAATTAGGATGATTTGTCTCTCCAGGCCTGTCTCCCCACCACTTATCTCAGGCTATCTCTGAATTCTCTAGATATATGCAGTGTATCGTATGAAGCTTTGACCTCTGGAGAGGTTCAATATCATCTCATGTGAATCTAACAATTATTGAGGCACTATGAACACATGTGAAGACTGTTACAGATTACTAAGTCCTATGTGGTATATATGGCATTCAAATAAACTTGAAATTTGATTAACTGTGATCCTTTCTCCTTCACACATGTCAAGAAATAGCTTTTATAATAGTAGGATTAATTTATGAACATAGAAAAATGACAATAATGGTTGAAGATAGTTAGCATATCCTCGATGCAGATATTGTGGGTCTTATTCAAGTGAAATCTGACAATCAGCTCACTTAAAATTAACATGTCAAACATCAATTATGCTTCCTTTTGCATTCAGACAAAATTGAACTTTTCAAAATTTATTTGAAGTACATCTTATGTCAAAAGATACCTACTCTATTATTTGAGTACTAGTGAAATGAGAAAACATTTTCTCATTTTAAAAATGAGCATCACACTATACTTTTATTTGCCAAATGAAACTGAAGAATATCTAGATGTCTAAATATTGCTATAGTTATTGAGCTCTCTTTAAATAACAAAATTATTGACTTTGACAATGAAGTCATCTCCGTGTATGAGTGGGTAAATGCTAGGACCGGAGCCACATGAAGGAGCCTATGCAGAGAGGATTGGTGAGGGGTGGAGGGATCAAGGAGGGCTTATGAGCTGGGGTAAGAGTTCAGACTTCATCCTGTAAACAGAGGGATGTTTGCTTGTTCATTATAGAATGAGGAGAATGACTGTCTTCTGTCCCCACCCTTCTTGCAAGAAGGTACCCAGACTCTTACATGCAGCCAATCACCCTCTTCAGCTTTATAAGGTAAATGTGGCTGACATTCATTCTGTGCATTAAAAGGCCCAGCCTTTTAAATTTGTCCTCTGATTGTGGGTATGAGATGATTCTGGTGGGTGTGTGGGATATCCTGGATCTGGAAGGTCCACTTTTGGGGAAGGTTCTCCCCGGATTAGTGGCAGGTTATATTCTAAGGCACCATTCCCTGGTTTGGGCAATATCTGCAAAAGATTCCTTTCCAGCATGTGCTTCAGAAGAGGTGTTTCCTCTGATGAGGCTCACTACCAAACCCTTGTGTTCATTTTTAGTCACTCAGTGAACAGGAGTCAGCTCCTCTGTGCTGAAAGCATTAGGATCACATGGAAGAACTCACTCGTGGGATACTGTTCAGCTCCGTATGCTGAGTGAACCAGCAGAAGATTGGAGCAAAAGACGGTAAAAAGATTGGTAAAAGAGAATGGATTTAAACAGGAATGCATCTAGAAATTACCCGTTAAACATTAGGTGGGCTACTGACTTGAGAAGACTGACATTTAATAATTATCCCACTAACCCCAGTTTTCAGAGTTATGCGAGTTAATGACATGTATAGGAATATCAGCTCCCAGCGTCTGTTGAGTTTTTCTCTCCTTTATTAACCCATAGGTGTGAATTGTCATAATTTATTTTTGAATACTGACCCATCTTTTTATTTTGGCCAGAGATGGTTAGCTTTTTCATGTGCTATTGCAAGCTTTTCTCTATTGTTTTATTTCGTTTTTCATAATCAATGTAAGTTTCTAATATCTTTGCTAGATTTTGTATAGGAGCTTCTTCTTCTTTTTTTTTTTTTAACCAGAGATTGAACTCAGGGGCACTCGGCCACTGAGCCCCATCCCCAGCCCTATTTTGTATTTTATTTGGAGATAGGGTCTCAGTGAGTTGCTTAGGGCCTCACTGTTGCTGAGGCTGGCTTTGAACTTGCAATCCTCCTGCCTCAGACTTCTGAGATGCTGGGATTACAGGCATGGAGCTCCTAAAAACTATCTTATACTGGGGCTGTGACTCAGTGGTGGAGCGCTTGCCTAGCATGTGTGAGGCACTTGGTTCTAACCTCAGCACCATATAAATAAATGATATAAAAGTATTGTGTTCGTCTACAACTAAAAAAAAATCTTATATTATATGATATATATTTATCAGGTCTAGCATATTATATGAAAAAAGTGTTATAAAAGTTATATATGTATTTATCATGCTACTTACGAATTTATTTTTTATCAAGATGAAGAATAGGACTTGAAGCATAATGGTTTTACTTTCAATTATCATGAAGGCTCTCAAATCCTTTATTTTATTATATATAAATTCATATTGGTTATAATAGCGACTTATTTGATGCCAGATCATCAACTCCCTATTACAAACTTATTCAAAGGTAGAGACTCCAACAGCAGAAGTGAGGAACACAGTATGCCACAAACAGGCTGTTGACAGTTTAATGTGTGAGTACATGTTGTGCAATAAATGTGTTTCTTTATGGCTGTGTTTTGATCCTCAAAGCTGATATGTTTCTGCATCTGTTTCCACACCCCCCCCTGCATCTGAGAGCAACTTGTTCATTATGAGCTAAAGAAACTGCTAAGAATAAGAATCTGAACAACAACAACAACAACAAAACACAAAAAGTTATACATCCTTCGGTGAAGCCAAGCACGTCAAGTTGGAGCATTCTACTATCACTTTGCATTATTGGTGAATTGGCTAGAAACATTTCCATTTTGTACTAACTGGTGTATTTTGTCAGTTTAGTATCTAAAGGGTTAGATATTTAAGCCATTTGAGCAAATACATAAAAAAGACATGTCAGCAAGGAAAACAGTAAAAAAAATATCTTGTCTAGTGTCAAGACTAGATTCATTTCCTGTGGCTACATAACCAATTACCAAAAACTTAGCAGTGTCCATTCACGTTTATTATCATGGTTTCTTTAGCTCAATAGTATAGGATGGCACAGCTGAATCCCCTGCTCAGGGTCTCCCAGGGCCATGATCCAGGTATTCTTCTGGGCTGCATTCGCATCTGAAGGTTTGACTGGGGAAGAGTTAATTTCTAAGGTAGTTCAGGAAGTTGGCAGAATTCTTCTGTGATTGCATTGTGATCAAGGTTATGTCATCAACCATGTGAGGAGAGTTTCTTGCTTCAGGGAGGGTCCTTGCCTTATTGTTCAGTTTAAGTCAGTTCCCCTCTGCATACTCTCTATTTTAATTCGTCAAAGTCAACTTATTTAAAACCTTAATAACATCAGCAAAATCCGTTCACTTTTGTCACATTGATATAGGTTCTACCTGAACTCAAGGGAAGGCAGGAACACCAGGGTGCAGGATTCATAAGACACCCTAGGATCTATCCACCACAGAGTTTTATGCTATGTTTCCATTGTTTTGCCTTACAGTACATTAGTATGTTATTGGAAAATTATATTCTTCCTTCCAGTGTGAGGGAGAAGGACAGTTGTATCCAAGAGATAATGACATAGGCTGTTGGGACATCCCTCCTTTCAGTCTCACATGCTGCCCATGTCTGTGAGCCAGACACTTGGCTTGGGACCACTTGCTCTTCTGTAACATGTTCAGGGACAGTATTTCATTGTGACTTACATTATGCCTGTAAATCTCCCCTTTCCCATTCTTTTTTCTTTTTGTTACTGGGGGTTGAACCCAGGGGTGCTTAACCACTGAGCCACATCCCCAGCCCTTGTTTTAATATTTATTTAGAGACAGGATCTCGCTGAATTGCTGAGGCTGGCTTTGAACTCGTGATCCTCCTGCCTCAGCCTTCCACATTGCTGGGATTACAGGCATGTGCCACCATGCCCAGCCCCTTTTCCATTCTCACTCATCTTCCAAGACCTTCTAAAAGGACACATCTTTTTTAGAGCTCTGCTGACATTACTGGGCTTCTCTGTTCTCAGATCTCAAGTCATCTTCATATCAACTTTGATCTGGGCTTGTAGCTATTTGTTTATAGACTTATTTTCATACTTCCTTTATATTTGGAATCAAGGTTTACTGTGTTCTGTAGCTCCAGACCTGACCTCCCAGTATAGTAGGTCCTCTATAAACTAAATCTAAATGATGAATGAAGAATGAGAATGGGCTAGAGTGTTAGCACAATAATTATAGAAAAACAGAGTAAGAGGAAACAGGTAAACAATGTCAATGAACTACAAAGAGAAATGTGCAAGGTTTTATCAGGGACAAGGATGGGAATGTGAAGGAAAATAGTTGTGGATGAGAATAGAAAGGGATCTGGGTATGGGGTACATTCGTATAATTCCAGCTACTCAGGAGGATCACAAGTTTGAGGCCAGCCTCAGCAACTTAGTGATACTTTTATAAACTTAAGGAGACCCTGCCTCAAAATAAGAAATAAAAAGGGTTGGGGATGTGGCTCAGTGGTAAAGCACTCCTGGCTTCAATCCCAGTACCAAAAAAAAAAAAAAAAAGACTAGAAAGGTGACATTATAGAGAATATAGAATACTTTAGGGTAAAATTTAAAGATTTTGATATTTGAATCTAGAGGGCAACAGACATATATAATCCCACAGATATATACTTAGAAATTGTGAAGAGTTCAGTAAAGAAGTGTAGCCTGTGATGTAAAATAATTAGCAAGGAAATTTTATCTAGCAGGAGTCACTTGAAGATTGACTTAAAGAATAACTTGAAAGTTAAGTAGTTACCTGGATGAAGGGTGAAGAGTGGTATAGAGTCAAGTTAGAGTGAAGGTCAGGATTTGTCTCTGTAGAGCTGTGTACAACATTATTGTGAGTTTGGTCTTCATCCTATAGTAATGGGAGGACATTGAAGAATTCTATGAAAAGTGGGCTTAAGGAAGGGAGAGAAAGAGAAATGATTTTATTTTTTTTTTAAAGAGGTCATTGAAGAATAGATAAATGATTGCAAGGATGGACAGAGGGACTTGACTTGGGAGAATGGTTTAATAGTGTGGGAATAGACCAGAGTAACTTGATCTAGGAATGGCAGAGGAGCTTGGGGGAATTAGATCCAAGATATTTTTATGGAGATTCAGTTGACAGGAGTTGGATGTGGAGAGTAGAAGAGAGGAGATGAGTCTTTCTTCCACAGCTAGATAAATGGTCATGCTCAGAATAACGTGGTCTGAACACATTTGGAACAGTTAGAGACCATGAGGTCTGCTTAGGTAGTGTTGATGTGGAGAGGTTGAACAGCCCACTGGATACATATAGGGTCTCAGGTTCACAGGAGAAGTCTAAGACATAGTGAGGTTTCCCCATACATCTCTGGTAAGCTGATTTGGGACAAGCATCTCAAGACCATTTGATGGTCTTTGGTGATGTGACAAGTAGAAATGCAAATGCAAATAAAGTTGAGCATTTATCCACATCACAAACAAAAATTAACTCAAAAACTTAAATCAAAAAATTTAAGAATTAAATCTTTGAAGAAAACATCAGAGTGAATCTTCATGACCTTAGGTTTGTCGATGACTTCTTGTATATGACACTAAAAGCATAAGAAACAACAAATATAGAGAATTTGGACTTTGTCAAAGTTAAAAAATTGTCTATGGAACGAAAGCGTGAAAGGACAATCCACAGAATAGGAGAAAGTATTTGCAAATATATCTGAAAAGAGCCTAGTGCCCAGAATATATAAAAAACCCTTTCAACTCAACAACAAAAAGACAATTTGAAAATGGGTGACAGGCTCAAAAAGATGTTTTTCAATAAAAGACAATGTTGGCTATCAAACATACACAAAGGAGCTCAATATCCTTGGTCATTAAACTGTGCATATCATAGACACACTGAACTACCACTTCACATGTACCAAGATGGCCAGAATTTAAAAAGTAGAAGAGAACAAGTGTTGACAAGGACACAAAGAAACTGGAATACTCAT
The DNA here is from genome assembly GCF_047511675.1 of Marmota flaviventris. NCBI lineage: Eukaryota > Metazoa > Chordata > Mammalia > Rodentia > Sciuridae > Marmota > Marmota flaviventris. The sequence goes on along the minus strand of NC_092500.1, from coordinate 23,723,175 downwards.
ATTGCTGGTGGAAATGTAAAATGGTTATTTTTATGTCCTCTGTGGACAATAATGTGACAGTTCCTCAATCACTTAAACATAAAAATACTTTTAAATACCCAGCAATTTGTCTCATAGGTTTATACCTTCCATAATTAGAAAGAGGTTTAGAAACAAAAACTTGGACACCAGTATTCACAGCAGCATTCACAGTAGATCAAAGGTGAAAACAATCCAAATGTTTGTCAATGGATGAATGAATAAGTAAAATGTGGTGTATCCATACAATGGAGTATCATCCAGTCATAAAAAAGGAATGAAATGCATCCAACATAGAGGGACCTTAGAAACATCATGCTAAGTGAAAACTGACACAAATGACTGGTATTTATAAGCTCCCATTCATATGAAATGTTATGGTTTAGATGTGGTAACCCCCAAAAGCTCATGTGTGAGACAATGCAAGAGATAATTGGGTTATAGCCTTACTCTAGTTAGTGAATTAATCCCTGGTGGGATTAACTGAGTAGTAGCTGGAGGCAGGTGAGTTGTGGCTAGAGGAAGTTGTTCAGTGGGGGCGTGGCTATGGGGAATATATTTTGTATATGGAGAGTGGAGTCTCTCTTTCTCTCTGCTTCCTGATCATCATGTGAGCAGCTTCCCTTTACCACACTCTTCTACCATGATATCCAGCCTCATCTTCAGCCCCAAGGAATGCAGCCAGACACATATGAACTGAGACCTCTGAAACCATGAGCCCCTAACTCTTCCTTCTCTACTAACATTGTGCTAGTTGGGTCTGAGCTGGTTGGGTCTTTTAGTCATGGCAGCAAAAAAATCTGACTAAAACATGGAATATCCATGGTAGAAGTCCAGAGAGACATAGAGCAGGTTGGTGGTTAATGAAGGCTTTGTAATAGGGTCATCTAAAAAGATGGCATAGAAAAAGAAGAGGGGCTATGACTGAAGTTGAAGGAATTCCAACATTTTAAAGGACAGGCAGAAGACAGTGCTTCAGTTTCAAAAGCTGAAAAGGGATGGCTTAAGAGGTAAGAGAGACGATAGGAAAATGCCATATCATTTCACTGAAGTGAGTGAAATCTGTTGAAGGGAAAGGGGGACTATTGAAGGCTTTCAGGCAGAGTGATGGGATCAGTGCTTTTCTTTAGGAAAATTAATCTGGCAATTGTGTGCGAGGAAGATTGAAGAAGAAACTGGAGTGGGGGAGCAGTGAAGAACTATTTTTTTTAAATATTTATTTTTTTATTTTAGTTGGACACAATAGCTTTATTTTACCTATTTATGTTTATGTGGTGCTGAGGATTGAACCCACGGTTTTGCACGTGTGAGGCGAGCGCTCTACTGTTGATCCACAATCCTGGCCCAAGAACTATGAACATGGAAAAGATAGGCTGGATTTGAGCAATGTCGTGGGAAAAAATTGAAAATTTTGTCAATATGTTGGGTTTGGCTAGGAAAAGAAGAGACCTTAAAGCCAGCTGGGTTCTTAACAGCTGGGTGCTTTTGGGCATTGGAGATTTTCTTAATAGGGAGACAAGGATTCAATATTTCTCAGATTTTTTAATATATATGAAAGAGATACTCATCCATCATATATATGACATGTGCACACACACATGTGTGTGCCCCTCTTTCAAACTGCAGGAGAGTCTTCTTCAAATTTTAGGAATTATTTCATGCTCTACTAGCCAGTGTTTTAAGTAATTTACACACACTTCTATCTGTACCCTTTTAGCTTTTCTCTTCTTTGCATGCAGAAAAATCATGTGATCATAGGGATAGAAGGCATATCGAGGATTAGTGACCTAAATTTGATTTTTCTACAACTCATGATAGGCTCGTGGAGGCTCTTTCTGCATCAGTGGGTCCTCACCACTAGGGGTTTCTTCTTTCTTTAGTTTTTCTCCCCCACCCCCTGTCATTTGTCCCATTGGCAACTTATCAGTGTTGTCAGATGGCAGAAGTGTCAGAACGTAGCATTTATTTCACTTATTCATAAAGCACATGTGAAACACATATGGTGTACTAGCTACTGTTTCAGGCAAGGGATAGAAGAAAATAGATGAGTCATGACTCAAAAGTTTGCTACTTTGGGATAATGTCTAATTAGTTTCCAGCACTCTTTCATCAAACATTGCATAGAATGACAGTTTTCTTGGTTATAGAAGAAAATTTTTTTAAAAAAAGAATATATATATATATATATATATATATATATATATATATATACACACACACATATATACATGTATATACACATGTATATAATGAAAACTCAGAAATACACACACACACGTATGTAATGAGAACTCAGAATAAGCCCCTCATGGACATGGAGCATGGATTTCAAGGCTTAGTCAATGTCATAGCCACATGCACTCAGCATCTTAAGTGTTTCAGGCTTTCGAGTTCAGCAGTCAGTAGTGTGCTGTAGCTTGACATAGAGTCAGGCAGCAGGATTTCTTCTCCCAGAGCCTCTGTTCTCAAAGTTCTTCTTTGATACTCTTGATTTCTTTTGCTTTTGTCCTGAACTTTAGAATTTGTTCACTCTGGGTGTTTATCAAACGGATGTCTGATTTGATGTATGTCTCTTGTCTGGCATGTGAACATAATTTTACTTTCAATACAATTTTGGTATGATGGATACTTTCATCTTGTGTTTCAAACAGTGTCATTAGCTAACTCAGGATCCATCCTATTGAGAGATTAAGTACTTATTTATTCAATCATTTTATTCATTCAATTTATAATGTGACTAGAAGTCCATAGTCTTTTATCTAAAACCTTTGAAGCTTCAGAATTTATAATTTTTTGATTCAATAATGATAGGAATTTGTATACCTTACACAGCTGGACACTTTTCACAGGGTCTGTGTAGCATCCTGTAATCATAAACATGTTCTAGAGCAAAACATCAAAATATTGACAGCAAGTGGTAAAAGTAAACACCATGATTAGACTCATGTCCATGCAGGTCATATCTGTATTACTACCACATGAGTTACAAAGAGATTTTGGGATTTTAGAGGTTTATTACTTTCAAAATCTTAACTAAGGGCATATTTGCTAGTTTACCAAGAAGGTGAGGAAGATGTGGTGTCTGTTCTTAAAATACACGTATTACTTCATGTTGTGTCCATTGGATCTTTTTCTGTTTATTATAAGCCAGCTTGCGTGTTTTTAAATGAGGAGGAGAAGTGGAAGCATTAGGGTGGGGGAGCAGACGAAGAAGAAGAAGATGGAGGAGGAGGAGGAAGAGTCCTTGTCACTGTGGTGGTAGTGACTTATGGAGTCAATAATTGAAATGGTTGACAGATTTTAGAACACTTGTGTCCAGGGCTCCAGTGATGCCATGTAGTGGGTTTCCCTTAATCTTTTACATACTTTTTGTTGCCAAGGTTTCAGTCTCCCTCTGTACCTTGTAGCAGCTGTGAGTTCTAGACCACCTCTGTGTGGTGGTGAGGATGACTAAGACAGCTCATTCCACAGTCAGGTTTTCTATCCTCTTCCTGTGTGAGCATTCCCAGCAAACATCTTGTGGTGTTTCATTGGCTCTGACTGGGTCACATGCTGTCTTTAAGCCAATCACTGAGGTCATGGGGGACGAAATGTGCTGATTGGCTCTGGCCCTGGACCACCTGATTGATCCTGGGATCAAGCATGTCAAGCACATGAACTGAGTAGGTCTAGCTTTCAGACAAAAACTGGGAGCTGCGGCCAGAGGAGATGGGCAAACACTGGGTGGCAAAGAGTAAATGCTGCTTCCCAGACTGACCTTGGGTGTTCTGTGTAAAGTTCTGATGGCATACAGTGGAGTTAATTTCAAGATCTTTTCATCTCTTTCTAGATTTCCTGCTGATAATATAGGAAAAATTTTTTACCCTCTTGTACATAATAAATACATAGCAGCTTGCAAGTTGAAAACCCAATTTAACTCTAAACTCATCATTGCACTGTAATCATTAGGAATCCACATATCTTCAACCCCAGTGGCACAAGCCTTAAGGTTTGGGGTAATATCTTCGGAGAGGCAATAAAGTCCATGCCTAGATTGTCTTTTTTAGTTCAGAACTGAGAACTTAAAACTCTGGTTCTGGATATGTGGTTAGTATGATTTTTTTCTTTCATAGAGAAGGAATTGTGTATGGTGGTTAGGAGCATAGGTTCAGGACCTGAAGTTCTTTGGTTTTAATCTTGCTTTTGCCACTTACTTGGATGAGTTACATGACCACTCTGTGCCTCAGTTTACTCATGTGTAATAATTTTTAATGAAAGCCCTTACCTCACCAGTCACTCATGAGAATCACATTAATTCCTACCTATAATGTCCTTAGAAGGGGGCCTGACATATAATAGATGTGCTAGAATCATTAGCTATTATTTTTATTCCACAGGGTAACTCGTAACTCTGAAATTCATCTTGGTAAAAAAAGAATTTTTACAGCATGGACATTAACATTTCTGTTTCCTGTTACCCTGTGTCTACTATTATGGGTAATATCATTTGTCTTATTGTCAGGTTAAAGTTAGAAAGAATAAGCCAGCCATAATTTTTCCAAAAAGCATTTATTTTGACACAAGAGATTCTAGTCAGCTCTACAAACTGAAAAGGTGGATAGCCTCCCTGAACTGAGGGGAAATGAATCCAATTTCAAATCCCAAACCAGACTCCTGTTTTTGTTGCTATTCTCTCTCTAAAAGACAAAACCTGATGTTTTCTCAGTGTATATAAAACAAATTTTAAAATCCATATATAGCACAGTGTTTACCACCCAACCCTGTCCGTGGTCATGAATATCACAAATTCTTTAAAATTTCCCAAACATGAGATAAATGTCAGACCATTCTATAAATTGACTTTATGAAGCATTTCCGAGCTGAGCCTTCTGACATTCACACCAATGTTTCCATAGTAACTAATGTGTTCAGAAGGGGAAAAGCAGGAGGAGATGAAAAACAAAGGAGATGATCCAAATAAGAGATGCATAAGTAAGGGAGAGTAGAAGGCTCTGTAAACTTTGAACTTCTTGCAAGAGACAGCATTCTCACTTGGGTGGCTTTCCCTGGTGACTGATTGACTGAGGGTCCCTACTAAAGCACCCCCCAAAGCCTGGACAATTAGCACCGATTTCACCTGGACAATGGCTCATTAATGCCAATTTGGACTATTCCTTTCTCCTTTCACTTTAATCTTAATTTTTTTTTCTTGTTTTGAGATGCCTTGGTTACCATGGTAACAGTGAAATAATTTGTGTCTGTCACTGAACTGTCAAAAAAATGCACTATCAAGTCAATTTAGAGAATAGTTAGAAAGCAGGGTAGGGGAACATAGGTGTTAGCGATGATCACAGTTGTTTGCAAACACTGAAGTGGAGAATGTTAGAATACTATGAAATACGGGTGCTGTTTTCAAATCTTGTTAAACGGTGCCCAATCAGTGGCATTAGGAAGCAGACTTTAACCATCAGCTATTCTTTCCTGATGTCTGGAGCCCAGCACCTTTTTCTTATAAAAACTTCAACAAAATTATATCTATGAAAATGTGTTGAATGTGATCTGGGCAATGGTTAGAGGTGTTTTGTTTTGTTTTCTGAACCTTTGTGGAGAGGGAATTTGCTCTCAAGTATCCAGCTCTGGGAAGGAGTATCCTGTAATAAGCATAATAATGGGTCACTGGAATGTCCATGATTAATCCCTGAAACCAGTGACTATGTTATCATACTTGCAAAAGGGACTTTGTAGATGTGATTAAGGATCTGGAGGTAGGAGGAGTGTCTTAGATTATCCAGGTGAACCCAGTGTAACCACAAGGGTCTTTGAGAGGGAGGCGGGAATGTGAAAGTCAGAGAAGATGAGCTGAAGGAAGTAGAGTTAGAGTGAAGCAGAGCCAGGCAGACAGCCTTTAGATGCTGGAGAAAGCAAAGAATGAGCTCACAGAAGGTAGGTGGACTGCGGACACCTTGATTCTAGCCCAGTGAAACTGACTTAGACTGCTATCCTTTAGAATTGTACAACAACAAATCTGAGTTGCTTTCAGCTGCTAGCTTTGTGGCAATCTGTTACAGCAGCAGTAGGAGGAAAATAGCTCTGGTGGCCATCACTGGTCCCACCAGGCCCTCTGGGATAGTCCCATCAGACCTTTCCTCTTATCCAGCCAATGAGCTACCAAGGCAAAGCAGGGTCCCCAAGCTTACCAGGAACACCTTGTGAGGCCACGTGCCCATAGGCTCTGGGTAAAAAGACCTTCCTGAGAAAGAGAAACTCTGTGCTCACAATCCATCCCTCTGTGAAAGTCTTCACTGGGTGAGTGGCTTTGTCTTTCCAGCTCAATGGTGTAAGTCTCAAGGTCATGCTTTATGGGCATCTGTACCCCCCAAAGTTCCCTGTATGGTGATGGGGACCCAGTAGATACCATGTGAAACATAACTTCTTCTCTAAACTGCTTTCTGGGTGGGTTTTGTTTTTCCCCAGTTATTTTACTCTTCCATACAGATGCTGTTAGGTATTACATATTGTATCACCCAATGCTTGCAATAACCCTGGGGATTATTAATGCAGAAGTGGACATTCAGAAGCTAGACCCTGATGAGGGTTGCAAGGTAAGTGGCAAACCTGGGCCCTGACCCAGGTGTGCCTTACTGACCCCTCCACTTTAATTGCTGCTTCATGCCATGCCAGAGGCACCATGGGGTGGTCGGTGCACTTTCTTCCTTCTGGCCCTTAATCAATGCCTTTTATCCTTTTGAGTTCCAGCTATGGCTCTTTCTCCCATTTCTGTATAGGTAAAGAGGGGAATGAGAAGTTTGGAGAAGACTAAGGCCTCAAAATCAGGAAAAAGGGTCCTTTTAGGTTCTGGAGACATTGTGGCCTTTGTAGATATTAAACAGAAACCTTATGTCTATAAATGAGCACTCTCCAACAGCTTTATATTTTCTTGACTTAGGCAGAATTCTAAGCTGATCTGCAAGAGTCTCACCCCTTTATATACATGTTCCATTGCTGTGGGTTAATGCTTGATTATATATTGAAGCTCTAATCTGTAATGTGATGTGTTGGGAGGTAGAACTTTTGGGAGGTGAATAGTTCAGGAGGATGGAGCCCTCATGAATGGGGTTAGCATCTCTATAAGAAAAGGCACGAGAGAGATGATCTTTCCCTCTACCGCGTGAGAATATGGCAAAAAGGTGTTCCTCTGCAAACCAGGGATGAAACTGGCTGCAAGTTTGATCTTCTAACTTTCCAGCCTCTGAAACCATGAGAAAAATACTTTAAGTCACCCAGAATATGGTATTTTTTTTAAATAGTAGCCCAAACTGACTATGGCATCTGTATAATTCCCTTTCCTATAAACATGATGGGATCATTTCCATGACTAGGTTCCTAACCAGTGGGCTTTGAACAAATTAAAAGTTGGGCTGCATTTTTAAAAAGACTGGAGTGTCAGAGGGTCTGCTGAAAGGATCAGAGAGTGGCCTTTAGGAGCTGAGAGAGGTCCTCAGTCAACAGCTACCAAGACAATAGGATCTCAGTCATACAAACACAAGGAAATGAATTCTGCCAGTAATTTGAGAAAGTTCTGAAGTGCAGCCTCCAGATGATGCCACCAGCCAACTTTAGCACAGCCTTGTGAGATCTGGAGCAAAGGGCTCAGAAACCTGATGGATGCCCCATGCACAGACACCGTGAGATAGATAATACATGTGTGATGCTGACAGCTGGTAAACTTGTGGTGATTTGTTACATAGGAGTGCAAGATTAATGTATCCTTCTAAAATTCATTTAAAAGGAAAAAACAAAACAAAACAAAAAAGACAAAAAACAGCCTCAGCTGTGCTAGGTAGAAAGGAGAAGCAGACTGCCTAGTTCAGATGCTTTCTGAGGAGCTAAAACCTTAAAGTCCCTAAAAGTAAGCTGAGAATTCTCATTTGTCCAAGATTGTTTTTACAAGTCACGAGTGTGAATAATCATCTCTGTTTAGCTCTCTTGAGAGAGAACCCCCAGGGAAAGGTTTTTAGACACTGATACCACTGGGCTCCCCTAAATATACCTACAGAAGAGGTAGGGGACCGTTGACATTCAGAGTGCCACTGGAAACTTTCAAGGGTAGGTCTGGGCTTTTTTAGCCAGAAGAGGCTTCATTTTCTTTGAAAAGTGGGCAGCCCCTCAAATATGAAAGCTTTTTCCAGAAGAAAAGTTACCTTGAGGTTACTAGAAATTACCTTTGAGGTTACCAGAAGGCAGTCAACTAGCCCTAGTGTTATTTGCCTCACCTGTGGTAGGGTTCTGCCCCCTTTATCAATGCCATCCTCCTCTAGAGATTCAGGGCATGCATTTATTCAATTCAATCCTTCATTTATTGAACTCTTGTTGAACTATTAATCTAAAGAAGGCCATACCCAGCTCTAGAGGACCCAGGAATGAAACAATCCCTTGCCTTGGGGGGCGGGGGGGGGGGCAGGAATGAAACAGTCCCTTGCCTTGCAGAAAGAGGATAAAGTTGATGGACATACTGACGCTTAATGATTAAAAAGCACCAGCATTTCCCAAAGGCTGAGCATGTGCTAGGAGTTGGGCTAGCCTGCAGGGCCTCCTTAAAGCTAGCTACCAGGTGAGTCCCATTCGAAGGCGCATCCAAAAGGGCAGCAGCTGGATCTGCTTTGTCAGGAGACTCCTGGTGCCTCCATAACACTCCCAACACAGCAGGGACCTCAAGGAATATTTATTGTGAGTGAGTGAACAGATAAATGAAAGGATAAATGAACAGATAAATGTAGTTGTCATAACTGACAACTACAACCTGGATGGTAGGATTACTACCATGTCCTTAAATGAGGCACCCTAGGCTCAAGGCAGGTAACTCATCCTCTAGGAAGGAAGAGAGATAACTATCCACTAGATCTCACTGCCATTTACCTGGCTTGTGCCGCATGCGGAAGTGGATCAGGCTGATGGCTCCTCAAGCTGGTTGGTCCCAGGCCCAAGGAGGTGCGTGGTTGAGGGCGGCGAAGCTCGCCGCGGGCGCCCTCTGTCGGTGCTGGCGTGGAGGTGCAACGGCCCCAAGAGCGGACGCCCAGGTGATTGAATTCCGACCGCAGGGAGGACAGGTAGGAGGCCTGCAGGAGGAGCAGCCGACGCCGGAGGTTCCTGCCAGCGTCCTGACCACAGGCCTGTCCTTAAGGGTTTGCTTTCACGTAATGGGGAGCTGAGTACTTACTTCAGTGGGACTTGGATGTCACCTGTGAGTTTCAGAGATGCAGGAGAGCCTTCTTTTTTCTCTCCGGAGGCCTCTTGGCCTCTTTTTTTTTTTTTTTTTAAATTTTTATTGTTGGTTGTTCAAAACATTACATAGTTCTTGATATATCATATTTCACATTTTAAGGAGCGGAGGTAGGGTCACATTTTGGGAGAAGGGGCCAGGGGACGGGAGAACTTGAAAGAGGCAGTGGGGGACCGACAAGGTCAAGGTTCTAGGTTCTAAAGACACTGGGCCACTTCCCTCCGGGAAGGAGGGAGGAAATGGGGTTGGGGAGTGGAGTTGCCTTAGGGCTGCCAGACCTTGAGATGCAGGTGTGGCCCAAACTCATGGAGAAAGCCTTCACTGCCTTCTTTGAGAACCTTCTTTGTTCTGGTCTCCCCTGGCACTGCAGGGAGCACTGGCCCCATCTGCGCAAGCTCATATCCCATTGATACTTGGAGTCATTCGCACCCGTGATAATTATACTCCTTCCTCTCTCTCTCTCCCAGTACTTAATTCTTTAGTTTCTTACTTTGTTCTAAAAAGACACAAACAACATTCCCTCACAACCAGGGCAAAGGCAATTAGAATGTTTTCATTCTCTCTTTCTAAGTGGCAGCTTTGCTGGGTTTTAATATCAAGTAAGGACAAGTTTGGGGATTGATTTTTTTTTTTTCTAATCCTCCTCCCATAATTATATCCTTCATTTATTTTCTTTCTTTCTTTTTCCTCCCTCCCTCCCTCCCTCCTTCCTTCCTTCCCTCCCTCCTTCCCTTCCTCCCTCCCTCCTTCCCTTCCTCCCTCCCTCCTTCCCTTCCTCCCTCCTTCCCCCTTCCCTTCCTCCTTCCCTCCCTCCTTCCTTTCTTTCCCTCCCTCCCTCCTTTCCTTCCTCCCTCCCTCCCTCCCTTTCTTCCTCCCTCCCTCCCTCCCTTTCTTCCTTCCTTCCTTCGTTCCTTTCTTCTTTTGTTCCTTTCTTCCTTCCTTCCTCTTGAGATTTCAAATACACAGGCCAACTTAATTCATTTCTGTCTTTAAAACTTCGACAAAGACATGCTTATCTTACAGTTTTCCCGCTGGAATAATATCTTCCCTTGATGGGGAAATTTATCTCCATTTAGTAGGAATCAAGCATAGAAAGTCAGAAAAATAAAGGAGAAGTAGTGAATTTTTCCCAAACGACAGGGCAAATGCATTTGCTAGACGGGCTGGCTGGCTCTGTTCTCTTGGAGAGCACTGGGAAGTGTAATAGGAAGAAGCAGGGTCACCCACCATGCCCTTCCTTAAAGGTCTGGAGGATATTTGGGAACCACCATTCTCTCTCATAACATTCAGGTGTTCCTAATCATTGTATTCCAGGTATTGAACACAAATGTTTAATCCCTCCTACCAAAATGTTTCACACCCATTTGAACACTTCTAAATTGAAATTGCAAATTAGTATTTATTGAAAACTGATTCCACACAAAGAAACATGAATGAAAACTTCTAAGCCCTCTTTGCATTTCCAAGTGTGCGTTCAATTCCTTAGGAAAGTCATTGTTATCTGTTTAGGGGAGATTTACTTAATTCCCAAGTGCTACCTCCAGAGGGCACAGCTGTCTCAAAAAAAAATTTTTTTTTTTTTTTTTTTTTTTAAATTCCTTTAGTTTGCCCAAGCTCTTGAGTAAGGGGCTCTGTAGTCTGTGATTGTGATTCCTGGGATGGGAACTTAAATATTTTTGTATAAATTATTTTAATGTTCCTTTAGATGTTATGGTAGTACATTCTCACAAGTATTTAGCATTATATATAAATACATTTTAATTCTTAAAATAACTACAAACATGGTCAAATAGCACCCTTTAATTTTTAAAACACATTTTTAAAAGTTTATATGCTTGACTTTGTATTCCCAAGAGATTGCATTCAAGGTCTTGGATCTCCTAAAAAAGTAAAATGTGCCGTATCTTCCATAAAATATTATTTTGGGTTTAGTTCTCAATATATTCTTATAGAGTATGGTATTATGTTCGGAATAAATGCCTTGGAAGCTTTTTACTCCTGAAGCTACACAAAACATTGGAGGGATTTATATTTGCAACATCAAAATTTATGGTGACTATTTATCTAAAAATGCTTTTATTTATCTGCAGAGGAGGGAAAGTTGACATGAATTTGCACAGAAAAGAATGGCATTATTTTCTTCTAGAATGTACATTAAATGATTCACTCTCTCCCTCCTTTGTCTCAGCTATCTCTGCTGTGTTTAGGGTGAAATTGAATCGTGTAAGGCTGAAATTTAAGCAGAGGAAGAAATAAGGATTCCAGCAAGCGATTTACATATATTTCTTTTCTGTATTTTCTTGTAAGCTTTTGCTTGCTCCTTACTTTGGGCTATTCTTTTCCTGTTACTTTTTGTTGTTGTTAACATTACAAACAAAGAAACTGGCAACAAGGTGTGAAAGGGACTGTTCTTAAGTATTTAAAACTGCTTAACATCTATTTGGGAAAAAGGGGCAAAAAAGTATTTTAGGTTTGGGAGTCTTATTTCTATGTTGGCCTGGAAAATTCTGATAATATAGGATAGATGTTAGAAGTGTTGAACTTTCAAGTTTGCATCTTATAAAGTGGAAAAGAGATACAGCAGCCACCAAAATGGAACATTTCTAAATTGAAATTGTAAATTAGTATTAGTATGGAGTGTTCTGTAAGAAACCATGCTCAGGAAATGCTGTTGATAAACATGTGTGGAAGAATCAGGAGAGGGCTTGAATATCCCTGAAGTCAAGTTGAACCCCAGATAAGCCATCCAGAGCTAATGTGTATGGAACTGAAGTATCAAATCCACAAATTTAACCCTCTTCTATTTTGATTCAAAAAATTAGATGTTAGCTTATTTGTTGGCCTTGTGTATTAGTCTTGTCTCTCTATTGAGACAATAGAAGATCTTTGATGGCAAAGAACCACCTCTGAGATATTTTTTCTTTATGCCATTCTGGTAACTAGCCCTGTATGAAACCAAAATGACCCTCCATATATAGTGGTTAGTGAGTTGTTTTCCTTTGGAATTGTTGACCAGATAGAGAATGGCAGACTCTTGAAATTTTAAGACATTCATGAAATTCGAAGTACTTTCCTCTATGAGGCTCATGAAATGCCCTGACTTAGGTGAATGGATGTGTGGTTGTCATCTGATAGGTGATTTACATGGAATTTATCATAAATATTTGGATTTTTGGTGCTATCATTCTTTTCAAATAGAGACTAAACCTGGGAATAGTGTGTCATGGAAAGAATTCAAATGAGGGCAGAGTCATAGAATATCTGAAATGGGAGGGTCTGGAAACCAAATGCTTCAGTAGAACAGAGATGGCTGGAATATGCTCTCCTTTTTACTCTTGCCTCCATACATATATCATTTGTTAATAGTTTAATAGGAGATTCTGTACCACTGAAGTTGGTATGCAAGAAGGGACATGCAAGAACTTTGAGACTCGGGTCATCTCTGATCAATGGATGTGCTTAAGCACAGGCCATCAGGGCTGTGTCCGACTATGCAGGAAGGCTTTATTAGGTGACCTCTAAAGTTGTCTGTCAATGAAAATGCCATGTGATTTTGCAGTGAGCTACTATTTTGCTTATTTTAGTAGAATCAAAGATGGTCTTACAAATGCTGATGCATCCTAAGGAAATGTGAGATGAAGACCAATAAGTTGAAATCCTTGCATCATTAGATAAAGGGTGTGTCATCCCAGTTCAGGGTCATATTACTTAGGCATGCTGTTTGTTATACTAAGGACATGTTCATTACACTGGGGGGTTCAGATATTCTGTCTTTGGTTGTTGAGTCTGGTTTACAATGTTTATAATTCCAATCCAATTAGAAATGCATTCAAAGAGCAATGCTACTTGTAAGAATTGAGAAGTTAATTCCTTAGTAAAAATAAATGGAACTTGGGTAAAGTGAATATCAACCTAATTTCAAAAAGTCAGGATGTTCTTCTATCAGCTTTACCTGAAGTCTGGCAGAACTTATTGGAGAATAAGTTCTCACTGTCTGACTTACCTCAGGACCTGTCATACAGCTACAGCACAGTCTCTATAGATGATTCATTTATTAAAAAGATGAGTAATCTAAAAAGTTCCTGTTTTCCCCAACTTCTTGTCAAGGCGTCCCCTGGTTGCCTGTATATCTACATAGACTAACGAATCAATCCTGTCAGGAGCAGCATCCAATTCTGTGTTGCAGATGGAGTGCAATGCATTATTGATATTCAATAAATGTCCAAATCATAGTCACAGTCAACAATAGCTCCTCTTGGTTACATGTGATGAGTCCACTGTAGTTGTAGACTGACTTGATGCCATTAGAACCTGAAAGCCAGAACTGTACCATTGTGTTGCGTGGTAAGGGGCCTTCTGGTGGCACTAGAAGGACATTTGCTCCCCCAGAAAGGCCACACATTTGTCAGGCAGAAAAGATAGAGGGGATGCTATCCCTAGGCCACACCGTGCCTTCTCAGAGTGTGTTTGATTGTATTTGCTGTGATGTGGATGGGTTTCTCCAATTTATCTTCAGCCTTGGAAAGTGGTTTGGGTCTGGGTGCACATTCTAGTGTTTTTTAAGTCCTGAGGTGACACTTTTAAGTCCCAATGTTTGATGTTCCACAGTCCCAGAAAGAATGGGTTTTGACTCTTTGATCCTATAAGAAAAAAAAATCTCATTGTTTTCAGTCTCACAGTTCACCCTGATGGCTTTTGTTCCCCTCATGGTTTTAGCAGATATTTTCTTTCTCAAGTAAGCCAGTCACCATGAGAGAGGCCCATTAGGACACTGTGATAATATAAACAAGGAGCTGGAGCAATTGTAGATGTAGCTGCGTGATTCTTAGGGCAAAAATCAGTGGCAGTTATCAAGCTAGAAGACTGTTCGTGGTCCATTGAAGTGCTCTTTCAATGTCCAGTCTGTAGCAGTCTATTTACTTTTAAAACCACCCTCTGCCCACTAAGAAGAGACAAGAGAGGAGGAAAGACAGGCCGAGCAGGAAATGCCATTAGAACCTGAGAGCCAGAACTGTACCATTGTGGTGTGTGGTGATCTGAGCACCTTTCATTTACTTCAGTCCCTGCCCTCCTCAGTCCTCCTGGTGGTTTTCAACTTCTCCAGTTCTCTAATAATGCTACTTGGGAGAATTAAAAACAGCCTGATAAAGAAAAAACGGTAACAAGGAAGAAGGGCAGCCTCAATAACCATGAACGGAACTCTCTAGACCGTTCAGAGAATAGCAGCAGAGACAAAGGACTGGATTTCTTCTTTATGCAAAGCTGCCGGTCCCTTTTCTTCCCTTTCAGACCTTTTTTCTTCCTGTTCTTGGATTCCTTGTAGCTTTCTGTGTCTTATCAATGAAGGACTATTTTAGCTTCTGCTTTTTATTAATAATAAATAAGACGATGTTACTGTTACTAATTTACTGTTTATGAAGTAGAGGCTTTGAAGTGGCACTCTTGAAGATTTTAGAGGAATTGCAATTTTAAGTCCTTTCTTTTTTTCTTTTGTGCACCCATTAAATCTGACTTTTCTCTTAGCCAAAGCATTTTGCCTATTCTTTACTGCTGTGTTTTTTTTTTTTTTTTAAGGATAATTGAAAGTTGTTCTACAAATATAGCTTAAAAAAAAAAAATCATGTTTCTCCGTGAAAAACAACAACCCTGAAATGAAAGCCAGCTTAAATCAGACCAGAACAGATTCACAAAATGAAGCTGACATCCTGGAGGGAGAAGGGAGAAACGTTAATGTCCCAAGTAATCAGTTTGGGCCATTTCAGTGCTAAATGACAGGATCAAGAAGAAAAATTTTGAAATTGATTTTTAAGACTGTCTGAAAAAGGAGGCTGAAATGAATATTAAGTGATTTCTGTGGGGCTGTCAGAAATAATAATGGAAGAAGAGACAGGCCCAGTCTTGCTACTGATGGTAGGATCAGGAAATTTAATGTCAGTGTAGATTGAAGATGAATTTCTGCACTCCACTTTGTAAGAAATGTTAATGAGCAGAAGAGAAGGGAAGTAAAGAGAGCAGGTATGAGCTGGAGAGGGGAGGGGGAAAGATGCATCCTATGTTTGTGCTCTGGATACTTTGGGAATACAAGAATGGCCCCTTTCCTGGGAGAGTGTACCAGGGGAGGTAGATCTGGACTCATCTGGACACATCTGTAGTCTTCTGCACCCCTCCCCACCAGCAGCCATATACATTTATCGGTTGGCTGGCTGGAGTGAGGCTCCAGGCTGGCTGTTGAACGAGCCCATATGGCATGAGGATTGGATTCATGTCTTTGGTCTCATTAGCACCATGTTGGAACCAACAGAGTTAGATGACTAATTAATAGAGAGATGCAATGGGTGTTCTTTGGGATTTGGAATCAGTTTCCCTTAAATTAGCCATGTCAATTACCATGAGTCTATAGATACCCAGAGTTGGAAAAAGATCTGACAGGATTTAAAAGCAGAGAAGGAAACATGGGGAATTTGAATAAAAATAGAAAAACACTACCTTATCAGGACTGTGCTTTTCCAGCACACTAATGCTCATCATCACAGTTTTATGAAGGACTAGTATGGAATATTGATGGATTGCTTTTTCTATAGTCTGTTTTCAAAAATTTCTTAAATTCCATTTTCTAAAAACCTTGTTCCCTGAATACATGAACTGCAAAACTTAATCTTTGGTTTTTCTGCTTACTAATGTTGAAATGCATAGCATATCTTTTGGAAAGAGAAACCCAGTTTCCTTTCTGGAAACGTAGGTACCTTTTCTTTGTCTTATAGGATTGAGTCTCAAGTCACCTGGCCTTTCCTAAGCCATGAGTTTGCTGTTTTGTGTTCAAATCTAAGCCAGTGCTTCTCACTAGGGAGTGATTTTTGCCTACTAGGAGAGATTTGGAAACATCTAGACACATTTTGACTTGACTAGCAGGAATGCTGCTGGCACCTATTGTGTAGAGGTCAGAGGTGCTGCTGAACACCACAGTGCACAGGACAGCAGCACCTGTCATCCCCATCATCTGGCCCAAATTGTCAGTCAGTAATGCTGAGGTTGAGAAACCCTGATCTAAGCCAAAAAGACTTTTTCTTTGGAATCTGAAACTTCAAACTTAAAAAAAAAAAAAATGACTGCAATGCATTATTCCAGTAGCAATGCCTATTTACAAGTTTCCAGTTGTTTCTGCTAACTAGACCTCCTCAAACCTTTCTTGGTTCCCACCATTTTCTTTATCAGGATCTCTAGTCTCTTTTATCAATCTGTGAGCTCTGCTATTCCCTTTTGATAAAGTCTTTTGCTCTTTAAGTTAGCCAGAGTAATTTTCTGTTAACTTGCAAAGAACTCTAGTTTGTCCATGGCAGCTTATTGATATGTAGTGCCTTATAAATCCCATTTGTGCTTATTAAGTATCTAGCTGCTGGTGGAGGGTCAGGGTAGAGTAAGAAACTGTAAAGAAAACTCTATACATTTGAGGTTTCTTGTCCTGACCTCCATGGACCATAGCCAAGCTACCACTGCAAAAGAGAATTGATAAACCAACAGATTGCCTGAGTTCTCCCTCAAAAACAGGAAAATAAAAACTTTTCTAGCATGAGAGGTCATCAATGGCAACAGATCAAGTACACACTTTGAAGTTTGGGATTAAAAAAAAAAAAGTGACTATCATCTTTTAAACCATGCCTGCCTTTGACCTCCTTGGACGGTGACGCACAAATGTCTAAACCAGGGGCTGTGGATAAATAATTTCTTGTCTTTTAAAAAAAAATTCTTATTTCAACCTTCATTTAAAAATAATGAAAGTACAGAGAGCAGTACAGGCATAGAAGTTTCCTTTAAAGATTTTTAATCTCAGTGCTGTCGCTGAGGTTGGTCTCTACTCCATTAAACAGGAGAAACTTTTCTCAAACTAAAACGATCCAATGAACAGAGTCTTTTGATTGCTGAGGCTGGAATGGGAACTGTGGGTGGTTGCTTGAGTCTGTCAAGCTGCTGGAGACCTTGGGGGCTGCTCATAAAAAGACCTGTTTTGTTGGAAGCTCCTCTTGCACCAAGTGCATGGGTTGGAATATGTTAAACTGTTCTTCAGTGAACAAAATCATAAAAATATGTGAGCATACAAATAGCCGATTCGTGTCTGAGATCTCATGAGGTTCATTGTGCTTCCAAGAGAAGGTTTCTTTTTTCTTTTATTTTGAAGATGCCAGCAAAATGCCATGGTATTTTATTTTTGTCTCTGGTAAATTGCTGTGGAAACTTAAACAAATTAAACATCCTGTTTTGTATTTCTGAGATTCACTGGGGGAAACTGTCTCTTCAGCTTGATGTTTTTTAAGTGGGAAGGTGGGTTGGAAAATAAGATATTGTTTTTAATCACCTTTTTGAAATAGTTTTGTGTGTGCTGGGTGAGGGGGAGCTGGACCATTCAGTGTTGCCTGGAATTGAAAGCAGTTTTGCGTACTATCTAAAGCAAAAGAAAAGAAAAGTGAAGTTTTTGATGGTGTAAGGGGATGTGTATACGTCCGTGTTCTGTTATGCTGTGATTTCTTTTATAGTTTAGGATTTGATTCCTAATAAAATATATCAGTGATAATTAAAATGCATCGTTGAAGCCATTTTCCACCAACCTCAGTGACAGCCCTGAGTTTAAATTTAATAATAATAGTTAATGATCATGAAATGAAGGCAAAGTGACAGAAATTAGCAAGTAAAACTTAGAGCTTGCCTTAGGAATTTAATATGGCTCTGTTTTTCTTGAGTTCTCAATCATTACGCATTTTCTTTCATTTCCAGGGTTGGTACAAAGGAAACACCCTCCCCCCACCACCACACACACACAATACACTGGATTTTTTTGGAATCACGGTATTGCTTCCCTTTGATATCTTCCTGCTCGGAAGAATGGAGCAGGCCAGCGTTGGGCTTGTGCCCCTGCACTTGAATGGTGAGTGGCTCATTTTAGTGCTTCCTGCCTTCAACAGGGTCTTCTTGACAATAGGAAGCATCTGGCATGGTTATTTTTCATGAAAACGTCTCATCGCCCCCCTCCTCCGCACCCCAGCTTGAACTCTCAGTTGAAATATTACATTTAAAGGCCAAACAGAACCCAAATGAATGGATGATTGCAGCACCTTTCAAATGTCACTTAAAAAAAAAATCTATGAAGTGAAGGCTCAAGTCCTTTGGGAAGAAGCAGAAATGAACTGTCACCCTTCTCCCCCCTCCTCCCCCTGCTTAGCCATCAGCCCCCTTCCTCTTCCCTGCTCTGCTCTCTCCCCCCCATTGCCTTCTTCCCTTACTGCCCCCCTGCCCCCCCACACCTGAGCAATATGAGATTCTGGTTTGGGTGTATGCCCCTGAGGCTGAACTATGCAAGAAGTGTCATCCGCTGAGGTGTTTCCTTTCGGAATGTCATTGTTTAACTTCAGGGTCCTGTTATTCTTGTGTGAATGAAATGTCAGAAACGAACTTCACCGTGTAATTTCCCCGGCATTGACAGGCCTTTGCCATCTGTCACTGGATCGTGGTTTTACCTTTGGTTTCCTGCCATGTTTAGGGTTTTGACCTATCCCTTTGAGTCCTGGTAATTTTACCTCTCAATATAACCTCCGACAAGGGCTCTGTGCCGGGGAGACTCTTAGAACATTGGGGAATGGAGTGATTTCTTTCATAGGCTCTGCTTATTATTATTTTTAAGATCTCCCATGTCATGGATCCTGTCACTTGAACAGTGTTGGTTTGTGATTAGTCCCCTCTGAATCTATTTTCATCCTCACTGTTTACTGATGAGAAGGGGCCTCATTCCACATGAGTCTCAGCCTTGCGTTTTGAAAAGTGTGACTAAGTTCCGTTTGCTGAAAGAGGCAGTTTAGGGGAGAAGAACTGGTATAGGAAGAGGAAAAAAAATTGCAATGATTTTTTTCCCCCCAAATTTAATTGGAAAGAAGAAAAACTAAAGTTTTTCATTCCCTACCTAGTGAAGATTTTGAAAAATCCTACTGCTCTGAAGTCAGAAGATGGATTTTTATAAAGTACAAGCAGATTGTCTTTGAACTGAATTTTAAAGCTCAGCTGTCAGAGTTGACAAGTTCCTGAATTTAATTTTCAGACTAAAACTTAGAAAACTGGGGAAGGCATTGTGTCTCCTCAGAGACTTATCAGAAGGGGTGGCAAGGCTCCCACCGCTGTCTCCAGCCAGCCAGGGAGGGTCCGGCAATGCACCTGACAGGTGACCTCTGCTCTTGTCCAAGAGGCTTTTTGGAGATGGGGTGATGATCTGAAGGGCACCAAGGCTCAAGCTTGCTCAGATTGGACCATGACAGTTAGCCTAGCTCATCACCCCAAGAACAGGGAGGGCTTTGAACACCAGTGACCCTTACTCAAGATCAGGCATCTTCAGGATGGGCAGAAAAAGGGTTAAGATGCATAGACATTAGAATGCTTGCTAGCTGCTTTGCAAGGACAAGGTTAAACCTATATAGAATCTCAGGTTCGGCCACCACCAGCATGCTTATCTTTTGGGGGAATAAAATGAGCAAGTTATGGCCTTCTAAGTTCTCAAGATATTCCTTATATATGTAGTCAGTAACTGGTTATCCTAAAAAGGAAGTGCTGATGCAACTAACTTCTATGTTAAAATCAATCTGAGCATATATCAAATATTTTCGATGTGCTACATATTGCCTTAGAGTCCACTGAAATCTCAAAACAACCCAAGTGAAGTTGGCAGCCTCATCGCCATGGTGCAGATGAGGAAGGTGCAGCTGTAGAGTTTATTTTAGGATTTCTCAGCTGGGAAGCAGAAGGGTTGGGATTCAGACCAGCTCTGCCTGACTCCTAACCTTGCCCTCTTAACATTATACTGTAAAACTGCCTCCAAAGTAATGACAATGATGAGCTCAGTGGTAGAATTCCTTCCTACAGATTTTTTCAAAAGTAAATAAATATCATGACCTTTTGAATACTCTTTGGGTTGTGTGATTCTATTAAGTCTTAAATTTTCACAGCCTTTTATATCATATCCATTTGGACTTTGAAAATTCAGGTTTATTAGTTGCTGTATTTCATTTTTATTTGTTACTGTTACAAAAGCTTATTAAATTGAAATCTTATTACCTGAAGCTCTCAATTAGCCAGATTCTCCTCACCCCCACTTTACTTTTAGAAGGAAGAGAAAGCCACGGAAAAATAAGCTCATATCAGGATTTCTTTTAAAGGTTAACTATGGCCTATGGTCCTGTGCCTTTTAGTTAGATGTTAAAATATGCATATATCTCTTTATGATTTTTTTTATGCTTAATCAGTTGCAAAGTTCACTAAAACGTTAAGGGGGTTGTATGACGCAGAGGGAGGGCATGGCTGACAAATCATCCCTGCATCTCAGGACCTCAACACAATAAATTTATTTTTGTGCACCTCACAATCCGGTGGGGGTCACAGGTGGTTTTTGTTCTGCTCCACTCACTCACTCAGCTCCCAGGGTTCCTCTAGATCTCACTGTTTTTTCCCTGAGTCACAGGAACCTGAGGGGGCAAAGGAAAGCAGCCAACCTGGAAGATTCCCTGGGAAGGTGGTGGGCCCAGAATTGAATGCACACAGCTTTCAGTGTACACCTTCCAAGGCCAGGACCCAGCCAGAGGCCCTCGCCTGGAGGCTGGGAAATGCAGTACAACTCCGTGCCCAGGAAGAAAAAGAAACGAGGTTTGGTATCTACCTCGCCCTGACTGAGTTTTGATTCCAACAAGAAACATACAATTATCGTCTGGATAAATGGTTTCCAAGACCTGGATGACTTTTTTTTTTTTTTTAACTCTGAAACCTCACTTAGACCCAAATAGAATCAGAAGCAGCATGAAGGTAGGGGCAGCAGCAGGCTAGGAATCTGCATTTCTCAGGAGCTTGCCACTGACTCGGATATAGTCGGTCCAGCATTGGTGTGTCTCTGGGAATCATGGACAAAGATGATCCATTCGATTAGGCAGGAATATGGATTAACTTTTATTCAGGAAGATTTTAAGCAAAAAGGATGAAGAGGAAAAAAGTGATCTTAGTGATCTTCAGTTACTTAAGTAAATTAACCAACATCTCTGTTTATACCATCCAGTCTAATTAATTAGGACTTTGATTCTGTGATCCATAGTTTGAAACTTCATAGAGTTTTTCGAAGTTAAAACAGTTTTATTTCCCAATAAAACAGCCCATGTAGGAGGAGAGCCATCCTGTGGACACAGACTACCTATATTTCATTATAATTATTTGAAAAGTTCTCCATGTCTCAGTTCAACCTTTTGTACCTCCCATAGAGCACAGTTCTGTGCTAGTCACCTAAACTCCTCCAATAGAGGTGAAAGCAATTGTGGCAGCAAAACTATTCTCTGAAGCCAGCAATCCCTATGATTAAAAAATCAAGCTGCAGGTTTTCTATTTGGTCTTTAGGTATTTGGCAGTGCTGGGTTGTTGGTACACATGTTCCTTGCATGTGATACTTGCTCCATGTAGCTTATTAAGAGCATGTGTCTTTGTGGGGAGAGAGGTAGCCTACTGTAACCAATACAAGAAACATGGTGAAACGGGTCTCATCGGTTTAGCAGGACCATTCCATGGTCACCACCCCAGGTGGGCATGGGAATGCCCAAGGTGATATTTCATGGTTACTCGTTTGTGTGGCCATCACATTGGATTTATGAAAGGCAGTGAAGGTTTTATCACCCTCTCAGTTATTCCAAAACCATAATTTTCTAGTTTCTTGGTTGCTTGGGTATGAACATTTCTGATAAAATGTGCACTTTATGAACCTTCAAAACATGAATTTGCTTAAGATCTTAAATTATGTATTACTGTGATTCAGCATAGGATGAAAGCCCTCCGGGGCGACTTCACGTCTCTACCAAGAGCTGCATGGCAAACTGTTCCGCAGAGCTTTAATCATGTTACCCCTCAATTCCTTCTGTGCTGAACACGGCCTGCCTCATAGAGTCCACCTTTCATAGTCTTGAATCCCAGCACCCTCATAACCTGTCCTCTGCTTTGAAACTGCGGATAAACTCTCCAGCGTTTAGCCTAAAGGCCCCTTGCCTGAAAGCTCTGCCCAAGCCAATTAGTGGATTCATCATCCCTCGGTACATCTCAAGTTTTTCTGTCCCCTCATCATTGTGTCTTGTATTTCCAAACTCCACTTCTTCCCAGATGAAATTCAATTCATTAAGATTCAGTTTGAAATGTCACAGCTCTGAAACCTTCCCTGTTTAACCTGACTATGGCACCTGTGGCCTACACATACCACTTGCCATGATATATTTTAGCTTGGGGTTTGCATGTTAGATTTTCTATTCCAGTGTAAGCTCCTAGAGATCAAAGATCCTCCTTTACTCACCTCTTATTCCCTAGGGTGCTTTAACCACAGCAAATATTCAGTAGATGAACTTCATAATAAAATGCATTCAGTTGAAAACTATAATGCCAAGTGAAAAATCCCTCAGACTCTTAATTTGGAGCATGATTTCTCAAAATCGAATGGTAATATAAGTTTGGGGAAAAAGAATCTGGTTATATTTACAAAGATTGCCTTATTTTGGAACCTTTTTTAGAACCTTTACTATGATTATAACATGTTACATGCTAAACTGAAGGTCTTTGAGAGCAGGTAGTTGGCATTTTATTTCATGTTCTTTTGACCACAGAATTCTCTCTCTTTTTGGTGATGCACATTGATAAACCAGAGTTTTAAACTCATTTCTGGGAAATATTAATGTGGAGTAATATTCTATCTTTATATGGTAGCCTTTGTTATCAAAAGTGCTTTCACGATTAAAATCATCCTCATTTTTCTCTGAATATTATTGACTGCTCATAAGAAAACAATAAAATGTTTTCTGGTTTGCACTCGGACATAATTGTTTTGGGTGTTGTGTATATGTGTGTTTGTAAACTGCCCAAATTCATCAAATTTACTGTTGGTTCTAGCTAAGATATATGTACAGTTCAGGAAAATTCCTGGTGATCTCAGTGAAACAATAATGAAGGCATATTACTGAGAGTCATTCCCTTGTCAAGCATCTCTTAAAGGAATATGCAAAAGCTTTATCTTAGTAGCAGTTTTCCTGAAGGTCACCCACCATTCAGACTATTTATGTAAATCTCCATTAATGCAAGCTTTATTTAATGATTTGCTGAAAGTAAAGTCAATGATTAAGTTCCCTCACCCCATTATTGATTTATCTGTTCCAAACCTCCTTTCTGTGGATACACAGATTTAAAAAAAAAAAAATTGGGCCATTGCATGTTTAGATTTCTTTCCTTTAAATGAGGTCGATTATCTTTAGCAATCATTGTCAGGGCTGTAATTGCACGTAAAGGAGATGAGATCGAATTTCAGAGCAAAGGGTGCTAAAGGCTCTTTTAAGTTGAAGTTAAACCTATGATTTTTTATGAACTTTGGGGTGCCTAATTAAGCGATTAGTAACAAGCTGGAGTTTCCAAATGTCAAGTGCATAATTATGAAATAAACAAGAGTTGGTCTTTCCAATAAACTCCTATGCTATGCTGTAACACCTCTCGATGGGCCCCAGACAAAGCATTCTAGTGAAGACCTTGAACTTAGGATGGATTTTCATAGCTGATGAAAAGAATCTTGTTTTCTGGAAAATAACTTCTAAATACATAGGGTAGGAGTAAGTTTGAACCTGGGAAAGGTGTCATGAATATTAATTTTGTCTCTGGAACCATGTATTATAAAGAAGTGCCATTTTACTCCTTTTGATATCTGTGTTTTGCTTTCTTCTGTTTCTCTTGATGTTGATCTTTACCACCCACATTTTAAAAAAGTTCAAAAATGCTTATTTTTTAAGCTTAATAGTAAATTAAATTTGATGGAGGGTGGATAGGGGATAGAAGACAAGTTGATGGTGTTAATATTTAATTGAATATAAATCTCCTATATTAGGATTGAAAATAAAAAAAGCAACTTTAAAAATGTAACACATACGAAAGTTGTTAAGGATAAGTGATGTCATTTTTTTAAGTCCACACCCCTTCTCCTGCATTGACCAATGGTTTTCTGTACATAGCCAGGGTTTGACAAAGTTCCATAATTTTAGCCAATCAAATATTAGCACCTGTTATAGTCTAGGGAGGGTGGTGGACACATACACAAATGGAAGTTTTTATCTCTACCCCAGTAAGTTGGAAAGATTTTTGAGGCCAAGTGCTATATAGGACAGAAAAAAATTAGCAATTATTATGATTAAATTTTTTTCATTTATTATTATACATGTAATACATGATCCCATTTTACTTAAAAATATCATAATGCATTTTATCTCAAATAGAGAGGTAGGTGAGCAGATAGAGCTGGTTCATTTGTCTTCATATCAACATTTCCTCCCCCCTCCCACACTAGATTTCTTTATTGGTGGGCATTTTCAGTGTATGTCAGCTTGGTTGTGTTAGTGGAGAAGCCTAAATAGCAATGATTTCAAACAAGAATGGGGTACATTCCTCTCTCTCGAAAGAGGGGTCCAGAGGCAGGCAGCACAAGGATTCGATGGCAGTGTGTCATGACACTGGCAAATACCCAGGCTCTTTCCAGCTCACTACCCTGTCATGTCCTTATCCTTGTGATCCATCATGGTTGCTAGAGTTACAGTATCACATCTGAATTCCAGGCCGTGGGACTGAGAATGAAGAGGAAAAGCGATGCCTCTCAGGACACCTCCCAGGGATTGTACACACAATTTTCCTTCTACTTCATTCCATTGACCAAAGTTTAGACCAAGGCCATAATTAGCTGCAAAGGAAGATAAGACAAGTGTTTCTTTTGTTGTTGTTTTGCCTGGGTAGCAACAGGCCCAGCTAAAGATGAGAGTTTGTATAATAAGAAAGGATTGAGGAGACTTGGAGAGCCATTGGGCAGCCTCTGCCAGAGGTGTTTACTGATGGTTTTGCTACTGCAGACCATGCAGAGATGAACATTCCTGAGCATGGGTGACCATGTTGGTTCATGCAGGTAGATAACGTGTCAAGTGAGTTATAGAGATAGAAAGTTCTTGAGGAGAGGCTTGGAGAGGGCAAGATCATGGAGGGTAAGTTGGCTGTAGAGGAAAAGCCACTGTAGTTGAGGTGGATCTGGGCTTAGTCCTGATTGCTGCAGATGGAAGAATGGATTGACAATACGTTCAAGCCAGGTGAGAGACATGTGCCAGTTCATTCAGTCATTCAACGACTATTGACTGAGCACTTATTATGTGCCAGACACTGGTCCTGCAGCTATGAAACTGACATAGCCCTTCACTCATTGGAACTCACAACAAATAACATATGACACTTTGATAAGCAGAAGTGCATGCCTTAGGGATAGGCAGTGAGGGGGGTTGGGACTGAATAAAAAGGCCAGAGACAGACTCAAAGGAAGTTGGATGCCTCGTTAGAGAGATTGAACCTGATCTTATAGCCAGCAGGGAGCCATGGAGAGCTTTGATCAGAGGACTGCTCAGACCTGAGTGCTATTTAAGAAGAATAAATCTGACATGCACAGGTTAACTGGAGGAGGCCACGGAAGACGTGAAGCAAGGGGGTCACTAAGGAGCTGTTATGGAGCTTCCCCTGCAAGGCCACAGGTCCTGGGTGGAAGAGCTGGCCTGGAAGCCTGTGCTGTACAGTAGCTCAGGACATGCTTTCTGGAGAGAAGTTGTCCTGGGTTTGGATCCTAACTCTGTCCCATGGTAGTAGGTTGGATGCAGTCCTGGTCTTAGTCTGCTTGGGCTGCCATAACAAAACACCATTGTCTGGGTTTAAAAAATAGAAATAGATTTCCTCACCATTTGGGGGCTGGATTAAGTCCAAGATGAAGGTGATCTTCCTGGTAAGGATCTTCTTCATGGCTTACAGAGGACCACCTTCCTTCTGTGTTCTCACATAGTAGAGCAAATGAGCTCTGGCATCTCTGTTTCTTGTTACAAAGGCACCGACCTTATTGGACAAGGGCTACACCCTGATGACCTCATTTAACCTCATGGCTTCCTCACAGACCCATTTCCAAATATAGTCACACTGGGTGCTAGGGTTTTAATATATGAATTTGTGGGGACCATAAATATTCAGTCCACAACAGTCCATTTAGTCATCTGAAGCACAGTTTTTCTCTTGGGCAGAACGAGGAGAAATTCCATCCACCTCTTCCAAGGGTTGTGATGAGGAGTAGGCGAGGTGAGTTGGTAAAGCTCTCAGCATGGTTGCTGGCACTTGGGAAGCGTGCAGAAACTGGAAGCTAGGTGACACAGATGGGCCAAGCATTTCAATGGAAAAATTTTCCGACTTGGGGAACAGATACAAGAGACCAAGGAGAGTGAGGGCACAGAGGTGGTGCTAAGCACTGCAGCCAGAGTGATGGGGAGAATGATGTCATCTGACAGAAATAGAGTCTGGGCAGGAGTCAGTGGAGGGGGGGGGAGGTTGATTCCTTTGGTTGTAGGTGCGAGATGGCTGCATAGGCAAGTGGAATTTTCCAGCAGACAGTTGGGGCTTATTTACAAGAGAGGATGTATGGCTGCTAACAACAGCTCCTGGGGGACCCAAATTGGTAGAGGCTGAAATTTAAGAGGAAAGCAACAGAATTCCAATGAACCTGCACAGATCCAATAAACTGGAGGCCTTCTCCTATGCCGTAGGAATTTAGTTTTAGAAAGTTTTCTGCTCGAACAAATGAACAGACTGAAGCCAACGCTGAGCCGAGAGCTGGACTCTCTGGATCGTTTCCTCCCTTGTCCACTTGAAGTCGCCTGTGGAGGACACGGGGAGACGGCTTCACGTCTGAAGCCCAGTAAACTCACAAAAAGAAATTTATATCTTGAGCATTTGGGTTGTGGATTTTATGTGAAGACAGAAGTGGCTTTCTCAGTCTTAGGGCAAAGTGCTGGGAAACTTCTGAGCTTGGATATTGTCTCTCAACACGGCGGAATCCTGGGCAGCCTGAAAGGCCCTGAGCACTTCAGGATCCAATTAAAAGGGAATTATTTTCCCATTCCAAGGCTAAGGAAATGGATCAACAAAGAGGCTGAATGACTGTTTTAAAACCTGACAGATGTAACACCACAGACCAGGGGAATGGGGCTTAGAGGGCCCCCCCTGTCTGAGAGACCAAGTTATTTTCTTCTTAGTGTGATCTGTCAATTCTCCCAGCTGTGAGTCAGTTGAAATCGACCTTTGATAGACTCATGCCAGTAAATAAAAAAAAGGAGCCCACCTTTGTCCATTTTCAGGCAATAGAAAAGAGCAAGTATGTAGAATTTATCACACCTGCCTTCAGCCTTCCCTTCCCTGTCTCGCCCTCTAACACACAGCCTCCCTCCTTCCAGTAAAATACTATTTTCTCCACTTCACTGCGCATGCACTTCCTCCATTCTGCTGGAGTCTTCTCACTGAGAGCCCCTATGTCTTTTAATCACCAAATGCATCGGGGTTTTCTTTCTCACTCCTTTCTGGATCCTTCTGCCGCTTGTCACTCCCTCATCAAGATCTCTGTCCTGTCGGCTTCCTGGACTCATCACTCTCTCGGTTGTCATGACACTTTACAGACAATTCCTTCTTAGTTTGCTTTAGGGGACCCCTGCTGCTTACCAGTTAAATTTGGACATTCTTTTCATCTTAAGCAAAGTATTTTTCTCATTCTGTGCACCCTCTCGCCTGGCTGCTCTAATCCATTCTCATTATATCAATTATCATCAATATACCAATGACTCCTGAATCGTATCTCTGGCCCAGATTTTTTTCCCAAGCTTCAGACTTACATATGGAGGTGGACAGCTGTATTCAGCTCCCCAAACACCTCAGAAGCTGGCTGAAAGTCTTTCCTCCTCAAGTTCTTTCTCCTCTCGATCACTCTCGCCTATGAAATTGGAAATCTGAGAGGGGAATGTGTGTCCCTTTCTCTGTCAGCACCCCCAGCCCCTACCCAGTAGTGGGTCATCTCTAGCTGCTGCCAACATTACTTCTATTTCTGGAGGCTGCCGTGCAGGAAAGAGGATGAATATGGCATGTTGTATAAGAAGGATAAAGAGACAAAAACTAAGATCTAGGAATGTCAATATGTAGATGGCAGATTGAAACCAAGAAGTCTCCCACTTTCTTCTTCAAGGAAGATCACCTCCAAATGACCCATGTGTTTTAATGTGATTATACCTTTTTCCTCTGTGGTCAAGAAAATATCTATTACAAAGTTTTAAAAGACCCA